>NC_133059.1:2655000-2967000 GCF_048771995.1 Taeniopygia guttata | reverse complement strand
GGATGAACTGGTCTGAACTGGGAGGGTCCCCCAGCCCATTGGGCGCTGTCCGAGGCTTGGGGGGACCCCAAATCCGGCAGGTCCAGGATGGGACAAACTGGGATAAACTGGGATGGGATGGACTGGGATGGACTGGGATAAACTGGGATGAACTGGGATGAACTGGGCCATACCGGGATGAACTGGGATGAACTGGGATGAACTGGGAGGGCTCTCCAGGTGTGCCCCCAGCCCCAAAACGTCTCTCAGGGGCTCGGGGGGACCCCAAATCCGGCAGGTCCGGGATGGGACAAACTGGGATATACTGGGATGGGATGGACTGGGATGAACTGGGATGAACTGGGATGGACTGGGATGGACTGGGATGAACTGGGATGGACTGGGCCATACTGGGATGAACTGGTCTGAACTGGGAGGGCTCTCCAGGTGCACCCCCAGCCCCAAAACGTCTCTCAGGGGCTCGGGGGGACCCCAAATGTGGCAGGTCCGGGATGGGACAAACTGGGATATACTGGGATGGGATGGACTGGGATGGACTGGGATGAACTGGGATGAACTGGGATGGACTGGGCCATACTGGTCTGAACTGGGAGGGCTCCCCCAGCCCAGCAGGCGCTGCCCGAGGCTCGGGGGGACCCCAAATCCGGCAGGTCCGGGAGGGGCCAAACTGGGATATACTGGGATGGGATGGACTGGGATGGACTGGGATGGACTGGGATGAACTGGGATGAACTGGGCCATACTGGGATGAACTGGTCTGAACTGGGAGGGCTCCCACAGCCCATCAGGCGCCTTCCAAGGCTCGGGGGGACCCCAAATTGGGCAGGTCCGGGATGGGACAAACTGGGATATACTGGGATGGGATGGACTGGGATTGAACTGGGATGAACTGGGATGGACTGGGATGAACTGGGATGAACTGGGATGAACTGGGAGGGTCCCCCAGCCCAGCAGGTGCTGTCCAAGGCTCGGGGGGACCCCAAATTTGGCAGGTCCAGGATGGGACAAACTGGGATATACTGGGATGGGATGGACTGGGATGGAACTGGGATGAACTGGGATGAACTGGGATGAACTGGGCCATACTGGGATGAACTGGGATGAACTGGGAGGGTCCCCCAGCCCCAAAACGTCTCTCAGGGGCTCGGGGGGACCCCAAATTGGGCAGGTCCGGGATGGGACAAACTGGGATATACTGGGATGGGATGGACTGGGATTGAACTGGGATGGACTGGGATGAACTGGGCCATACTGGGCCAAACTGGGATGAACTGGGATGAACTGGGAGGGCTCCCCCAGCCCATCGGGCGCTGTCTGAGGCTCGGGGGGACCCCAAATCCGGCAGGTCCGGGATGGGACAAACTGGGATATACTGGGATGGGATGGACTGGGATGAACTGGGATGAACTGGGATGGACTGGGATGAACTGGGATGAACTGGGATGAACTGGGCCAAACTGGGATGAACTGGGATGAACTGGGAGGGTCCCCCAGCCCATCGGGCGCTGTCCGAGGCTCGGGGGGACCCCAAATCCGTCAGGTCCGGGATGGGACAAACTGGGATATACTGGGATGGGATGGACTGGGATTGAACTGGGATGAACTGGGCCATACTGGGATGAACTGGGATGAACTGGGAGGGTCCCCCAGCCCATTGGGCGCTGTCTGAGGCTCGGGGGGACCCCAAATGCGGCAGGTCTGGGATGGGACAAACTGGGATATACTGGGATGGGATGGACTGGGATGGACTGGGATGAACTGGGATGAACTGGGCCAAACTGGGCCAAACTGGGATGAACTGGGATGAACTGGTTTGAACTGGGAGGGTCCCCCAGCCCAGCAGGCGCTGTCCGAGGCGCGGGGTCCGTGTTTTCGGCTGCTGAATGAGGGGGGGACCTGTGCACTGCCCACCCTGAGGAACATCACCCGACAGGTGAGGGGGATTTGGGGGATTTGGGGGGGATTTGGGGGGGATTTGGGGGGGATTTGGGGGGATTTGGGGGATTTTGGGGGGATTTGGGGGGGATTTGGGGGGGATTTGGGGGGGTTTGGGGGGATTTTGGGGGGGATTTGGGGAGGATTTGGGGGGATTTGGGGGGTTTGGGGGGGATTTGGGGGGGGTTTGGGGGGATTTGGGGGGGATTTGGGGGATTTGGGGGATTTGGGGGGATTTGGGGGGATTTTGGGGGGATTTTTGGGGGGGATTTGGGGGATTTGGGGGGATTTTGGGGGGATTTTTGGGGGGGATTTGGGGAATTTGGGGGGATTTGGGGGATTTTGGGGGGATTTGGGGGGATTTGGGGGGGATTTGGGGGATTTGGGGGGTTTAAGGGGGATTTGGGGGGGATTTGGGGGGGATTTGGGGGGAATTTGGGGGGATTTGGGGGGATTTGGGGGGATTTGGGGGGATTTCGGGGGGATTTTTGGGGGATTTTTGGGGGATTTGGGGGGGATTTGAGGGGATTTGGGGGGATTTGGGGGATTTTTGGGGGGATTTGGGGGGGATTTGGGGGGGGTTTGGGGGGATTTTGGGGGGATTTTGGGGGGGATTTGGGGGGATTTGGGGGGATTTGGGGAATTTTGGGGGGATTTTGGGGGGATTTGGGGGGATTTTGGGGGGATTTTGGGGGATTTGGGGGATTTTGGGGGGATTTTGGGGGGATTTGGGGGGATTTGGGGGGATTTGGGGGGGATTGGGGGGATTTGGGGGGATTTTTGGGGTTTTTTTGGGCGGATTTTTTGGGGGATTTGGGGGGGAGATTTGGGGGGGATTTTGGGGAGATTTTTGGGGGGATTTTTTTGAGGTTTTTTTGCGGGGGGGTTGGGGGATTTTTGGGGGGGTTTTGGGTGGTTTTTAGGGCGGTTTTTGGGGGCATTTTTGGTGGGTTTTGGGGGCATTTTTGGGGGGGTCCCGGGGGTTTTTGGGGGGATTTTTGGGTGGGAGTTTTGGGGAGGAGTTTTGGGGGGGGATTTGGGGGGGTTTTGGGGGATTTTTGGGGGATTTTTGGGAGGATTTTTGGGGGAGTTTCGGGGGATTTTTGGGTGTTTTTGGTGGGGATTTTTATGGGGATTTTTGGGGTTTTTTGGGGGGATTGTTGGGGGGTTTTTGGGAGGATTTTTACGGGGTTTTTTAGGGGTTTTTGTGGGGATTTTTTGGGGGGATTTTTGGGTGGTTTTTGGGGGGATTTTTTGGGTGATTTTTTTGGGGGGATTTTTGGGGGGATTTTTGGGGCAATTTTGGGGGTTTTGGGGGGTTTTTGGGGGTATTTTTAGGGTTTTTTTGGGGAGATTTTCGGGGGATTTTTGGGGGGTTTTGGGAGGATTTTGGGGGGGATTTTTGGAGGGGTCGCGGGGATTTTTGGGGGATTTTTAGGGGGATTATTGGGGCAGTTTTGGGGGGATTTTTGGGCAGATTTTGGGGGTATTTTTGGGCAGTTTTTGGGGGAGTTTTAGGGGATGTTTGGGGGATTTTTGGGGGGGGTTGGGGGGTTTTCGGGGTTTTTTGGGGGGATTTTCGGGCGGTTTTTAGGGGGATTTTTAGTGTTTTTTGGGGGATTTTTGGGGGGATTTTTGGGGCAATTTTTTGGGATATTTGGGGGGAGTTTTGGGGGGTTTTTAGAGGAGTTCTGGGGGATTTTTGGGGCAATTTTGGGAGGATTTTTGGGGGGATTTTTGGGGACTTTTTTGGGATTTTTGGGAAGTTTTTTGGGGGATTTTTGGGGGCATTTTTGGGAGATTTTTGGGGAGATTTTTGGGGACTTTTTTGGGGATTTTGGGGGTTTTTTTGGGGGATTTTTTCGGGTTTTTTGGGGGGATTTTTGGGGGGATTTTCGGCACCATCCCCCCCCCCCAATCCAGGTTTGCTGCTGCAGCCGCGTGGGCAAAGCCTGGGGGGGCTCCTGCCTCCTGTGCCCCCCCTTCGGATCCGGTGAGACCCCCCCCAAATTAGGGAGACCCCTCCCCAAAATCGGGGAGACCCCCCCCCAAAATCTGGGGAAAAAAAATCCGCATTCTGGGGAGGCCAAAAAACCACCAAAATTCCCCCAAAAATGCGGCGGATTTGGAGTTTCTGCCCCCCCCCCACGATGGAATTTTGGAGTTTCTGAGACCCCTCCCCAAAATTCCAAATTTTTGGGACCACCCCCAAAATGGGGGGGAGAAAATTCGGTGTCCGGGGAGCCCAAAAAACTCCGGAATTTCCCCCAAAAAAAGCCAAAAAAAAACAGAATTGGGGGGGGGGGGGGGGGGGAAATGGGTCTGGGGGTGTCCAAAGGGTTCGGGAGGGGCTCAAGAATTTGGGGAGGGGTCCCAAAAAATTGGGGAGGGATTCAGGAATTTGGGGAGGGTCCAGAAATTTGGGGAGGGGTCCCAAAAGTTTGGGGAGACTTCATCAATTTGGGGAGGGGTCCAGGGGTCCTGGAATTTGGGGAGGGGTCCCAAAAAATTGGGGAGGGGTCCTGGAATTTGGGAAGAATCCAGAAATTTGGGGAGGGGTCCCAAAAATTGGGGAGGGGGTCTAAAAAAATTTGGGAGGTTCCATAAATTTGGGGAGGGGTCCTGGAATATGGGGAGGGGTCCCAAAAATTGGGGAGGGGTCCCAAAAAATTGGGGAGGGATTCAGGAATTTGGGGAGGGGTCCCGAAAATTGGGGAGGGGTCCAGAAATTTGGGGAGGGGTCCCAAAAATTTGGGGAGGGGTCCCAAACCGTGGTGGCGCCATCCCATCAATTTTTGGGGCGAAACCCCCGAATTTTGGGGACGGGAACCCCGAACCCGGGGGGGGATCCCCCAAATTTTGGGGTGTCCCCTCCCCCCCACCCAAAGCGAAGCCCCCAGACCCAATTCCCGCCGCCCCCTCCCCAAATTCCAGAGGGGTTCCGGGAGCTCTGCCCGGCCGGGCCCGGATATCGTTACTCGGCCTCGGACCTGCGGCTCGGAGCCCAAATCCCCCCGAGGGGGGTCCCCCAAAACCCCCCGACCCCCGGTGAGCGCCCCAAAATTAACACCCCGACAGGAAGACCCCTCCCCAAAAAAAATCCGCTCCGAAAAATGCCAAAAAAACCCCAAAAAAACCCAAAAAAAACCAAAAAAACCCCAAAAAACAGCCCCAAAAAACCACAAATTCCCCCCCAAAAAACCACAAATTCCCCCCCTAAAAAACCCCAAATCCCCCCGCGGGGGGTCCCCCAAAACCCCCCGACCCCCGGTGAGCGCCCCAAAATTAACAGCCCGACACGGAGACCCCCACCCAAAAAAAAAATCCCCCCAAAAATCCCCAAAAAACAGCCCCAAAATCCCCCCAAAAATCCCAAAAAACAGCCCCAAAATCCCCCCCAAAAAATCCCAAAAAACAGCCCCAAAATCCCCCAAAACCCCCAAATTCCCCCAAAAATTCCTCCTAACCCCAGAAAAAGAACCAAAAAACCCCAAACCCCCCAAAACTCCCTAAAATCCCCCAAAATTCCTCCAAAATCCCCCAAGATCCGCCCAAATCCCCCCAAATTCCCCCAAAAACCCCCCCAAATCCCCCCAAATCCCCCCAAAATCCCCCCAAACCCCCCCAAAACTCCCTCAAACCTCCCCCAAAACCCCCCAAAACCCCCAAAATTCCCCCAAATCCCCCAAATCCCCCCAAATCCCCCCCAAATCCCCCCCAATTCCCCCCAAATCCCCCCCAAAATCCCCCCAAATCCCCCCCAAACCCCCCCAAATTTAACCCCTGACCCCCCAAATTTTCTCTCCCCCCCCCCAGCCCCGGAGCCCCCCCAAACCGGGACCCCCCCCCCGCCCCCCCCCGGGCCGGAGGTGATCGTGGTGCCCCGACCGAGCCCCGAATTTGGGGGGGCCCCGCCCACCCTGCCCCCCCCGGAGCCAGGTGAGGATTTTGGGGGGATTTGGGGGGATTTGGGGGGATTTGGGGAGAGTTTGGGGGGGATTTTGGAGGGTTTGGGGGGGATTTGGGGGGGTTTGGGGGGGATTTGGGGGGATTTGGGGGGTTTGGGGGGGATTTGGGGGGATTTGGGGGGGAATTGGGGGGGATTTGGGGGGGATTTGGGGGGATTTGGGGGGATTTGGGGAGAGTTTGGGGGGGATTTTGGAGGGTTTGGGGGGGATTTGGGGGGGTTTGGGGGGGATTTGGGGGGATTTGGGGGGATTTGGGGGGATTTGGGGGGTCTGGGGGGATTTGGGGGGGATTTGGGGGGATTTGGAGAAGTTTGGGGGGGATTTGGGGGAGTTTGGGGGGATTTGGTGGAATTTGGGGAGGTCCTGGTGGGTTTGGGGGAATTTTGGGGGGGATTTGGGGAGATCTGGGGAGAGTTTGGGGGGATTTGGGGGAAATTTGGGGGGAATTTGGGGGGAGTTTGGGAGGGATTTGGGGGAAGTTTTGGGGGGATTTTGGAGCGATTTTGGGGGGGATTTGGGGCGATTTTGGGGGGATTTTGGGGGGATTTAGGGGGGATTTGGGGGGGAGTTTGGGGGGAGTTGGGGGGAGTTGGGGGAGATTTTGGGGGGGTTTCGGGGGTTTTGGAGGGGGATTTGGGGGTGACTTGGGGGGATTGGGGTGATCTGGGCGGGATTTGGGGGAATTTGGGGGGGATTTGGGGGGATTTTGGGGGGGATTTGGGGGGATTTGGTAACCCTGATCCCCATCCCCAAATCCCCTAAAATCCCATAAAAACCTCCTAAAAATCCCCCCAAAATCCCCCCAAAACCCCATTAAATCCCCTAAAAATCCGCCAAAACCCCATAAAATCCCAAAAATCCCCCAAAATTCCCCAAAATCCCCCCAAATTCCGCAGTATCCCCGTGCCAGTGCGACCCTTATCCTGATCCCCAAATCCCCTGAAAATCTCCCAAAATCCCCCCAAACCCCATAAAATCCCCTAAAATCCCCCCAAACCCCCAAAAATCCCCCAAAAATCCCCCAAAATCCCCAAAAATCCCCAAAAATCCCCAAATTCCGCAGTGTCCCCGTGCCAGCGCGACCCGTCCGTGTGCGGCCCCGGGCGCTGCGTGCCCCGGGGGGGAGGGGGCTACACCTGCGTGTGCCGGGGGGGCTTCTGGCTGAGCCCCCAGGGCACCCACTGCGTGGGTCAGTGGGGAGGGGGCGTGGGAGGGGGTCCCGGGTGGGTTTTGGGGGTCCTGGGTGGGATTTGGGGGGATTTTGGGGGGATTTGGGGGGGGGTCCTGGGTGGGATTTGGGGGGGATTTTGGGGGATTTTGGGGGGATTTGGGGGGATTTGGGGGGTTTGGGGGAGATTTAGGGGGGTTTGGGGGGATTTAGGGGGGATTTGGGGGGTCCTGGATGCAATTTGGAGGGGATTGGGGGAGGAATTGGGGGGGTTTGGGGGGGATTTCGGGGGGATTTGGGGGGGATTTGGGGAGGAATTGGGGGGGTTTGGGGGGGATTTGGGGGGGATTTGGGGGGCTTTGGGGGGGATTTGGGTGGGTTTTGGGGGGATTTGGGGGGATTTGGGGGGATTTGGGGGGGATTTGGGGGGATTTGGGGAGATTTAGGGGGGATTTGGGGGGTCCTGGGTGGGATTTGGGGGGATTTGGGGGGATTTGGGGGCTTCTGGCTGAGCCCCCAGGGCACCCACTGCGTGGGTCAGTGGGGAGGGGGATTTGGGGGGTCCTGGGTGGGGTTTGGGGGGGATTTGGGGGGATTTTGGGGGAATTTGAGGAGGAATTGGGGGGGATTTGGGGGGGATTTTGGGGGTCCTGGGTGTGTTTTGGGAGGATTTGGGGGGGTATTTGGGGGAGGTTTGGGGGATGTTGGGGTGGATTTGGGGGGGATTTGGGGGGGGTTTGGGGGGGTTTGGGGGGAGTTTTGGGAAGATTTGGGGGGGATTTGGGGGGGTTTGGGGGGGTTTGGGGGGAGTTTTGGGAAGATTTGGGGGGGATTTGGGGGGGTTTGGGGGGGGTTGGGGGGGATTTGAGGGGTCCTGGATGGGATTTGGGGGGATTTGGGGGGGATTTGGGGGGGACTTAGGGGGAGATTTGGGGGGATTTGGGGGGATTTGGGGGGATTTGGGGGAATTTGGGGGGGTTTTGGGGGGCTTCTGGCTGAGCCCCCAGGGCACCCACTGCGTGGGTCAGTGGGGAGGGGGATTTGGGGGGTCCTGGGGGGGATTTGGGGGGATTTGGGTGGGATTTGGGGGGGATTTGGGGGAGTTTTCGGGGGCCCTGGGGGAGTTTTGGGTGGTAATGGGGCAGTTTTGGGGGGGATTTGGGGGGATTTAGGAGGATTTGGGGGGATTTGGGGGGGATTTGGGGGGGATTTGGGGGGGTTTTGGGGGGTTTGGGGGGGGTTTGGGGGGGTTTTGGGAGAGTCTTGGGGGGAGTTTTGGGGGAATTTGGGGGGTTTAGGTGGGTCCTGGGGGGATTTGGGGGGGATTTGGGGGGATTTGGGGGGATTTGGGGGGATTTGGGGGGATTTGAGGGAGTTTTGGAGGGGTTTGGGGGGATTTGGGCGGGATTTGGGGGGGATTTGGGGGGGATTTGGGGGAGTTTTCAGGGGGTTTGGAGGTGATTTGGGGGGGATTTGGGGGGATTTGTGGGAATTTGGGGGGTTTTGGGGGAATTTGGGGTGGAATTGGGTGGGTTTTGGGGGGGATTTGGGGGGATTTGGGGGGATTTGGGGGGGATTTGGGGGATCCTGGGGGGGTCCTGGGGGGGATTTGGGGGGTTTTGGGGGATTTGGGGGGTCCTGGGGGGAATTTGGGGGGTCTCGGGGAGAATTTGGGTGGAGTTTTGGGGGTCCTGGGGGAGTTTTGGGGGGGTTTGGGGGGGGTTTGGGGGGGGTTTGGGGGGGTTTTGGGAGAGTCTTGGGGGGAGTTTTGGGGGAATTTGGGGGGTTTAGGTGGGTCCTGGGGGGAGTTTGGGGGGGATTTGGGGGGGATTGGGGGGGATTTGGGGAGGATTTGGGGGGATTTGGGGAGGATTTGGGGGGCTTCTGGCTGAGCCCCCAGGGCACCCACTGCGTGGGTCAGTGGGGAGGGGGCGTGGGAGGGGTCCTGGGTGGGGTTTGGGGGGGTTTGGGGGGATTTGGGGGGATTTGGGGGGATTTGGGGGGGTTTTGGAGGGTTTTGGGGGGATGTGGGCGGGGTCCTGGGGAGATTTTTGTGGATTTTAGGGGGATTTAGGGGGATTTAGGGGGGTCCTGGGGGAGTTTTGAGGGTTTTTGGGGAGGTTTTGGGGGGATTTGGGGGGGATTTGGGGGGATTCGGGGGAGTTTTGGGGGGATTTGGGGGGATTTGGGGGGATTTGGGGGGATTTGGGGGGTCCTGGGTGGGATTTGGGGGGATTTGAGGGGATTTGGGGGGATTTGGGGGGCTTCTGGCTGAGCCCCCAGGGCACCCACTGCGTGGGTCAGTGGGGAGGGGGATTTTGGGGGGATTTGGGGGGGATTTGGGGGGATTTGGGGGGGATTTATGGGGATTTGGGAGGATTTGGGGGGATTTGGGGGGGATTTGGGGGCGTTTTGGGGGAATTTGGGGAGGCTTGGAGGGTCCTGGGGGTGCTTTTGGGGGTCCTGGGGGGGATTTGGGGGGGATTTGGGGGGTTTGGGGGGGATTTGGGGGGATTTGGGGGGATTTGGGGGGGTTTGGGGGGATTTGGGGGGGTTTGGGGGGGTTTTGGGGGGCTTCTGGCTGAGCCCCCAGGGCACCCACTGCGTGGGTCAGTGGGGAGGGGGCGTGGGGGGGTCCTGGGTGGGATTTGGGGGGATTTGGGGGGATTTTGGGGGGTCGTGGGTGGGGTTTGGGGGGGATTTGGGGGGATTTGGGGGGATTTGAGGGGACTTGGGGGGTCCTGGATGGGGTTTGAGGGGGTTTGGGGGGTCCTGGATGGAGTTTGGGGGGGATTTGGAGGGGTTTGGGGGAGTTATGGGGGGATTTGGGGGGGATTTGGGGGGGTTTGGGGGGAGTTTGGGGGATTTTGGGGGGGATTTATGGGGATTTGGGGGGGTTATGGGGGGATTTGGGGGGATTTGGGGGGTCCTGGATGGGGTTTGAGGGGGTTTTGGGGGTCCTGGATGGAGTTTGGGGGGGATTTGGGGGGGATTTGGGGGGATTTGGGGGGGTTTGGGGGGATTTGGGGGGGTTTTGGGGAGTTTTGGGGGGATTTGGGGAGGATTTGGGGGGGATTTGGGGGGTCCTGGATGGGGTTTGAGGGGGTTTTGGGGGCATTAGGGGAGGAATTGGGGGGGATTTGGGGGGATTTGGGGGGGGTTTGGGGGGGGGTTGGGAGAGTCTTGGGGGGAGTTTTGGGGGAATTTGGGGGGTTTAGGTGGGTCCTGGGGGGAGTTTGGGGGGGATTTGGGGGGCTTTGGGGGGATTTGGGGGGATTTAGGGGGGATTTGGGGGGGATTTGGGGGGATTTGGGGGAGGTTTGGGGGGGATTTGGGGGAATTTTGGGGGGTCCTGGGTGGGATTTGGGGGGAATTTGGGGGGATTTGGGGGGATTTGGGGGGATTTGGGGAAGATTTGCGTGGGATTTGGGTCGATTTTCGGGGGATTTGGGGGAGTTTTGGGGGAGATTTGGGGCAGATTTGGGGGGGATTTGGGGCAGATTTGGGGGGGATTTGGGGGGATTTGGGAGGATTTGAGGGGGTCCTGGGTTGGATTTTGGGGAGTTTTGGGGGTCCTGGGGGAGTTTTGGGGGTGTTTTGGGGGAGATTTGGGGGGGTCTGGGTGGGATTTGGGGGGGATTTGGGGGGATTTGGGGGGGTCCTGGGGAGATTTTGGGGGGTTTTGGGGGGGTTTGGGGGGGATGTAGGGGAGGATTGTGGGGGGATTTGGGGGGGTCCTGGGGAGATTTTGGGGGGTTTTGGGGGGGTTTGGGGGGGATGTAGGGGAGGATTGTGGGGGGATTTGGGGGGGTTTTGGGGGGATTTGGGGGAGTTTTGGGGGAGTTTTGGGGAGGAATTTGGGTGAATTTGGGGGGATTTTGGGGGGATTTGGGGGAATTTGGGCGAAGTTTTGGGAGGATTTGGGTGGGATTTTGGGGAGATTTCTGGGGGATTTGGAGCAGATTTGGGGCGGATTTGGAGCAGATTTGGGGGGGATTTTGGGGGGATTTGGGGGAGTTTTGGTGTCCCCCTCACCTGTGCCCGTTACCTGTGCCCACCTGTGCCCGTTACCTGTGCCCACCTGTGCCCGTTACCTGAGCCCACCTGTGCCCGCAGACATCGACGAGTGCCGCCAGGTGCCCCCGCCCTGCGCCCCCGGGCGCTGCCAGAACGCCGTGGGCACCTTCCGCTGCCTCTGTGGGGCCGGGCACCGCCCCACGGCCGCGGGCACCGCCTGCCGAGGTGAGACCCACACCTGGGCACACCTGGGGGCACCTGGGCACACCTGGGTACATGTAAAACCACACCTGGGCACACCTGGGCACGCCTGGGCACACCTGGGCACACCTGGGCACATGTAAAACCACACCTGGGCACACCTGGGCACACACCTGGGCACCTTCCGCTGCCTCTGTGGGGCCGGGCACCGCCCCACGGCCGCGGGCACCGCCTGCCGAGGTGAGCCCCACACCTGGGCACACCTGGGCACATGTAAAACCACACCTGGGCACACCTGGGCACACCTGGGCACACCTGGGCACACACCTGGGCACACACCTGGGCACCTTCCGCTGCCTCTGTGGGGCCGGGCACCGCCCCACGGCCGCGGGCACCGCCTGCCGAGGTGAGACCCACACCTGGGCACACCTGGGCACACCTGGGCACACCTGGGGGCACACCTGGGCACACACCTGGGGGCACCTCAAACCACACCTGGGCACACCTGGGCACACCTGGACCCCATAACTCCTCTGGCCACCACCCTTGGGTGTCCCCAATGTCCCCCCAGATGTCCTCAAGGTCTCGGGGTCACCACCCCATGGTGTGACCATGACCTGTGGTCACTTTGTTATGGGGTCACCATGACTTGGGGGTCTTGGGGACCCCATAACTCCTCTGGCCACCACCCTTGGGTGACCCCAATGTCCCCCTGGTGACCCCAATGTCCCCCCAGATGTCCCCAAGGTCTCGGGGTCACCACCCCACGGTGTGACCATGACTTGTGGTCACTCCGTTATGGGGTCACCATGACTTGGGGGTCTTGGGGACCCCATAACTCCTCTGGCCACCACCCTTGGGTGCCCCCAATGTCCCCCCAGATGTCCCCCAGATGTCCCCAAGGTCTCGGGGTCACCACCCCATGGCGTGACCATGACCTGTGGTCACTTTGTTATGGGGTCACCATGACTTGGGGGTCTCGGAGACCCCATAACTCCTCTGGCCACCACCCTTGGGTGTCCCCAATGTCCCCTTGGGTGCCCCCAATGTCCCCCCAGATGTCCCCAAGGTCTCGGGGTCACCACCCCACAGTGTGACCATGACCTGTGGTCACTTTGTTATGGGGTCACCATGACTTGGGGGTCCTGGAGACCCCATAACTCCTCTGGTCACCACCCTTGGGTGCCCCCAATGTCCCCCCAGATGTCCCCAAGGTCTCTGGGTCACCACCCCATGGTGTGACCATGACTTGGGGTCACTTTGTTATGGGGTCACCATGACTTGGGGGTCTTGGGGACCCCATAACTGCTCTGGCCACCACCCTTGGGTGCCCCCAATGTCCCCCCAGATGTCCTCAAGGTCTCGGGGTCACCACCCCACAGGATGACCATGACCTGTGGTCACTCCATTATGGGGTCACCATGACTTGGGGGTCTTGGGGACCCCATAACTCCTCTGTCCACCACCCTTGGGTGTCCCCAATGCCCCCCTGGGTGACCTCCTGGTGGCCCCCCAGATGTCCTCAAGGTCTCGGGGTCACCACCCCACGGCGTGACCATGACCTGTGGTCACTTTGTTATGGGGTCACCATGACTTGGGGGTCCTGGGGACCCCATAACTGCTCTGACCACCACCCTTGGGTGTCCCCAATGTCCCCCCAGATGTCCCCAAGGTCTCGGGGTCACCACCCCACAGGATGACCATGACTTGTGGTCACTCCGTTATGGGGTCACCATGACTTGGGGGTCCTGGGGACCCCATAACTCCTCTGGCCACCACCCTTGGGTGTCCCCAATGTCCCCCTGGTGACCCCAATGTCCTCCCAGATGTCCCCAAGGTCTCGGGGTCACCACCCCACGGCGTGACCATGACCTGTGGTCACTTTGTTATGGGGTCACCACGACTTGGGGGTCCTGGAGACCCCATAACTCCTCTGGCCACCACCCTTGGGTGCCCCCAATGTCCCCTGGGTGACCCCAATGTCCCCCAGATGTCCCCAAGGTCTCGGGGTCACCACCCCACAGGATGACCATGACTTGTGGTCACTTTGTTATGGGGTCACCATGACTTGGGGGTCTTGGGGACCCCATAACTGCTGTGGCCACCACCCTTGGGTGCCCCCAATGTCCCCTGGGTGACCCCAATGTCCCCCCAGATGTCCCCAAGGTCTCGGGGTCACCACCCCACAGCGTGACCATGACCTGTGGTCACTTTGTTATGGGGTCACCATGACTTGGGGGTCTTGGTGACCCCATAACTCCTCTGGCCACCACCCTTGGGTGTCCCCAATGTCCCCCCAGATGTCCCCAAGGTCTCGGGGTCACCACCCCACGGCGTGACCATGACCTGTGGTCACTTTGTTATGGGGTCACCATGACTTGGGGGTCCTGGAGACCCCATAACTCCTCTGGCCACCACCCTTGGGTGTCCCCAATGTCCCCCTGGTGACCCCAATGTCCCCCCAGGTGTCCCCAAGGTCTCGGGGTCACCACCCCACAGGATGACCATGACCTGTGGTCACTTTGTTATGGGGTCACCATGACTTGGGGGTCTTGGAGACCCCATAACTCCTCTGGCCACCACCCTTGGGTGACCCCAATGTCCCCCCAGATGTCCCCAAGGTCTCGGGGTCACCACCCCATGGTGTGACCATGACTTGGGGTCACTTTGTTATGGGGTCACCATGACTTGGGGGTCTCGGAGACCCCATAACTCCTCTGGCCACCACCCTTGGGTGCCCCCAGTGTCCCCCAGATGTCCCCAAGGTCTCGGGGTCACCACCCCACAGGATGACCATGACTTGGGGTCACTTTGTTATGGGGTCACCATGACTTGGGGGTCTTGGGGACCCCATAACTCCTCTGGCCACCACCCTTGGGTGTCCCCAATGTCCCCCCAGATGTCCTCAAGGTTATGGGGTCACCACCCCACGGCGTGACCATGACCTGTGGTCACTTTGTTATGGGGTCACCATGACTTGGGGGTCTCAGAGACCCCATAACTCCTCTGGCCACCACCCTTGGGTGTCCCCAATGTCCCCTTGGGTGACCCCAATGTCCCCCCAGATGTCCCCAAGGTCTCGGGGTCACCACCCCACGGCGTGACCATGACTTGTGGTCACTCCGTTATGGGGTCACCATGACTTGGGGGTCTTGGGGACCCCATAACTGCTCTGGCCACCACCCTTGGGTGTCCCCAATGTCCCCTTGGTGAGCCCAATGTCCCCCTGGGTGACCCCAATGTCCCCCCAGATGTCCCCAAGATCTCGGGGCCACCACCCCACGGCGTGACCATGACCTGTGGTCACTTTGTTATGGGGTCACCATGACTTGGGGGTCTTGGTGACCCCATAACTCCTCTGGCCACCACCCTTGGGTGTCCCCAATGTCCCCTGGGTGACCTCCTGGTGGCCCCACAGATGTCAACGAGTGTCTGGAGGGTGACCGGTGTTTCCCTCGCGGTGAATGTGTCAACACCGACGGGTCCTTCCGCTGCCTCTGCGCCGACGGTTACGCCGCCACCGCCGACGGCACCGCCTGCGCCGGTGGGTGACACGTGGGGACGGTGGTGGCACCTCGGGGGGGTGGTGGCACCTTCGGGTGGTGGTGGCACCTTGGGGTGGTGGTGGTGGTGGTGGTGGGTTTTGGGGTTTGTGTCTCCAGTTTTGGTGTCGCCAGGGTTGTTCTGGTGCTGGTGTCGTTGTCCTGGTCACAGTGTCACCATTCCAGTTCTGGTGTCACCATCCCAGTCCCGGTGTCACCGTCCCAGTCCCGGTGTCACTGTGGTCATCCCAGTCACAGTGTCACCGTCCCAGTCCCGGTGTCACCATGGTCATCCCAGTCCTGGTGTCACCGGGGTTGTCCCAGTTCTGTTGTCACTGTCCCAGTCCCGGTGTCACCGTCCCAGTCCCGGTGTCACCATTCCAGTCCCGGTGTCACCATGGTCATCCCAGTCCCGGTGTCACCATGGTCATCCCAGTCCTGGTGTCACCAGGGTTGTCCCAGTTCTGGTGTCACTGTCCCAGTCCTGGTGTCACCAGGGTTGTCCCAGTTCTGGTGTCACCATCCCAGTCCCGGTGTCACCATGGTCATTCCAGTCCTGGTGTCACCACGGTTGTCCCAGTTCTGGTGTCACCGTCCCAGTCCCGGTGTCACCGTCCCAGTCCCGGTGTCACTGTGGTCATCCCAGTCACAGTGTCACCGTCCCAGTCCCGGTGTCACCATGGTCATCCCAGTCCTGGTGTCACCAGGGTTGTCCCAGTTCTGGTGTCACCGTCCCAGTCCCGGTGTCACCGTCCCAGTCCCGGTGTCACCATCCCGGTGTCACCAGGGTTGTCCCAGTCCCGGTGTCACCATCCCAGTCCCGATGTCACCATGGTCATTCCAGTCCCGGTGTCATCGTCCCAGTTCCAGTGTCCCCAGGGTTGTCCCAGTGCTGGTGTCACCGTCCCAGTCCCGGTGTCACCGTCCCAGTCCCGGTGTCACCATGGTCATTCCAGTCCTGGTGTCCTCAGGGTTGTCCCAGTCCTGGTGTCACCATGGTCATCTAAGTCCTGGTGTCACCAGGGTTGTCCCAGTTCTGATGTCACTGTCCCAGTCCTGGTGTCACCGTCCCAGTTCTGGTGTCATCATCCCAGTCACGGTGCCACCGTGGTCATTCCAGTCCTGGTGTCACTGTCCTAGTGCTGGTGTCACCATCCCAGTCCTGGTGTCACCATCCCAGACACGGTGTCACCGTCCCAGTCCTGATGTCACCACGGTCATCCCAGTCCTGGTGTCACCATGGTCATCCCAGTTCTGGTGTCACCGTCCCAGTTCCAGTGTCACCATGGTCATCCCAGTTCTGGTGTCACCAGGGTTGTCCCAGTCCTGGTGTCACCAGGGTTGTCCCAGTCCCGGTGTCACCATAGTCATTCCCCAAACCCCAAACCCCAAACCCCAAACCCCAAACCCCAAACCCCAAACCCCAAACCCCAAACCCCAAACCCCAAAACCCAAACCCCAAACCCCAAACCCCAAACCCCAAACCCCAAACCCCAAACCCCAAACCCCAAATCCCAAATCCCAAACCCCAAATCCCAAACCCCAAACCCCAAACCCCAAACCCCGACCCCAAACCCCAAATCCCCCAAACCCCAAACCCCGACCCCAAACCCCAAACCCCAAACCCCAAACCCCAAACCCCAAACCCCAAACCCCAACCCCCAAACCCCAAACCCCAAACCCCAAACCCCAAACCCCAAACCCCAAACCCCAAACCCAAACCCCGACCCCAAACCCCACAGATGTGGACGAGTGCCGTGTCGGGTCCGTCTGTGCCGGCGGCCGCTGCCTCAACACCGACGGCTCCTTCCAGTGCCGGTGCCCGGCCGGGTTCCGCACCGACGACGCGCAGACAGAGTGCCGCGGTGAGGGGA
The DNA here is from genome assembly GCF_048771995.1 of Taeniopygia guttata. Taxonomy (NCBI): domain Eukaryota; kingdom Metazoa; phylum Chordata; class Aves; order Passeriformes; family Estrildidae; genus Taeniopygia; species Taeniopygia guttata. The sequence continues at coordinate 2,950,295 of NC_133059.1, read as the reverse complement.
TGTGGGGCGGGATTCGGGATGTGGGGTGGGGATTTGGGATGGGATCAATGGGATCCATAGTATGGGATCAATAGGATGGGATCAATGCGATGGGATCAATGGGATCAATGGGATCGATGGGATCGATGGAATCAATGGGATCGATGGGATCGATGGAATCAATGGGATCGATTGGATCGATGGAATCAATGGGATGGGATCAATGAGATCAATGGGATCAGTGGGATGGGATCAATGGAATGGGATCAATGGGATGGGATTAATGGAATGGGATCAGTGGGATGGGATCAATGAGATCAATGGGATCAATGGGATGGGATGGGATCAATGGGATCAGATGGGATCAATGGGATCAATGGGATCAATGGGATCAATGGGATGGGATCAATGGGATGGGATCAATGGGATCGGTGGGATTGATGGGATCAATGTGATCCATGGGATGGGATCCATGGGATGGGATCAATGAGATGGTATTGGGATCAATGGGATGGGATGGGATCAATGGGATCAATGGGATCAATGGGATTAATGGGATCAATGGGATCAATGGGATGGGATCAATGGGATCAATGGAATCAATGGGATGGGATGGAATTAATGGAATGGGATCAGTGGGATGGGATCAATGAGATGGGGTGGGATCAATGGGATCAATGGGATGGGATGGGATCAATGGAATGGGATCAGTGGGATGGGCTCAATGGAATGAGATCAATGGGATGGGATCAATGGGATCAATGAGATCAATGGGATCAATGGGATGGGATGGGATGAGATGGGATGGGATCAATGGGATCAATGTGATGGGATCAATATGATGGGCTCAATGAGATGGGATCAATGAGATCAATGGAATGGGATCAATAGCATGGGATCAATGGGATCAATGGGATCAATGGGATCAATGGGATCAATGGGATCAATGGGATGGGATTCATTGGGTGGGAATTTGGGATGTGGGGCGGGAATTTGGGATATGGGGTGGGAATTTGGGATATGGGGTGGGAATTTGGGATATGGGGTGGGAATTTGGGATATGGGGTGGGAATTTGGGTTCCGCACCGACGACGCGCAGAGCGAGTGTCGGGGTGAGGGATGTGGGACGGGATTTGGGATATGGGGTGGGGATTTGGGATATGGGGTGGGAATTTGGGATGGGATCAATGGTATCAATGGATGGGATCAATGCGATCAATGGGATGGGATCAATGGGATGGGATCAATGGGATCAATGGAATGGGATTCATGAGATGGGATCAATGCAATGGGATCAATGGGATGGGATCAATGAGATGGAATCAATGGGATGGGATCAATGGGATGAGATCAATGGGATAGGATAGGATCAATGGGATCAATGGGATCAATGGGATCAATGGGATGAATGGGATGGGATCAATGGGATCTATGAGATGGGATCCATGGGATGGGATCAATGGGATGGGATCAATGGAATGGGATCAATGGGATCAATGGGATGGGATCAATGAGATGGAATCAATGGGATGGGATCAATGGGATCAATGGGATCAATGGGATGGGATGGGATGGGATGGGATGGGATGGGATGGGATGGGATGGGATGGGATGGGATGGGATGGGATGGGATGGGATGGGATGGGATGGGATGGGATGGGATGGGATGGGATAGGATCAATGGGATCAATGGGATGGGATGGGATTAATGGAATGGGATCAGTGGGATGGGCTCAATGAGATGGGATCAATGGGATGGGATGAGATGGGATGGGATCAATGGGATGGGATGGGATCAATGGGATCAGTGGGATCAATGGGATCAATGGGATGGGATCAATGGGATGGGATCAATGGGATGGGATGGGCTGGGATGGGCTCAATGGGATCAATGAGATCAATGGGATGGGATGGGATGGGTCAATGCAATCCATGGAATCAATGGGATCAATGGGATCAATGGGATGGGATCCATGGGATGGGCTCAATGGGATGGGATTAATGAAATGGGATCGATGGGATGGGATCAATGGGATGGGCTCAATGGGATGGGATCAATGAAATGGGATCAATGGGATGGGATGGGCTGGGATGGGATCAATGGGATCAGGGGGATCAATGGGATGGGCTCAATGGAATGAGATCAATGGGATAGGATAGGATCGATGGGATCAATGGGATCAATGGGATCAATGGGATCAATGGGATGGGCTCAATGGGATGGGATCCATGGGGTGGGAATTTGGGATATGGGGCAGGAACGGGGCCGGGATTCGGGATGTGGGGTGGGAATGGGGCCGGGATTCAGGATGTGGGGCGGGAATTGGGGCCAAGGTTCGGGATGTGGGGCGGGATTTGGGATTTGGGGTGGGAATTTGGGATATGGGGCAGGGATGTGGGATATGGGGTGGGATTCAGGGATATGGGGTGGGAATGTGGGATGAGATCAATCGGATCGATGGGATTGGTGGGATCAATGGGATCAATGGGATCAATGGGATGAATGGGATGTGATCAATGGGATGGGATCAATAGGATAGGATCAATGGAATCAATGGGATGGGATGGGATCCATGGGATGGGATCCATGGGATGGGATCAATAGGATGGGATCAATGGGATGGGATTAATGGAATGGGATCAGTGGGATGGGCTCAATGGGATAGGCTCAATGATATGGGATCAATGGGATGGGATCAATGAGATCAATGGGATCAATGGGATGAATGGGATGTGATCAATGGGATGGGATCAATAGGATAGGATCAATGGAATCAATGGGATGGGATGGGATCCATGGGATGGGATCCATGGGATGGGATCAATAGGATGGGATCAATGGGATGGGATTAATGGAATGGGATCAGTGGGATGGGCTCAATGGGATAGGCTCAATGATATGGGATCAATGGGATGGGATCAATGAGATCAATGGGATCAATGGGATGGGATCAATGGGATCAATGTCCCCATGTGCCCATCCCATGTCCCCGATGTCCCCAGACGTGGACGAGTGCCATGAGTACGGTTCGGGTCTCTGTGGGGCGCAGCGGTGCCGGAACATTCCGGGATCGTATCGCTGCGACCCCGAGTGCCAACCGGGATTCCGGCCCGGAGACGGCGGCGACTGCCTCGGTAACGGATTTGGGATTTGGGATTTGGGATTGGGATTTGGGATTTGGGGTTTGGGGTTTGGGATTTGGGGTTTGGGGTTTGGGATTTGGGGTTTGGGGTTTGGGATTTGGGGTTTGGGGTTTGGGGTTTGGGGTTTGGGATTGATCCCGAGTGCCAACCGGGATTCCGGCCCGGAGACGGCGGCGACTGCCTCGGTGAGGGATTTGGGATTTGGGATTTGGGATTTGGGATTGGGATTTGGGATTTGGGATTTGGGGTTTGGGGTTTGGGATTTGGGATTTGGGATTTGGGGTTTGGGGTTTGGGGGATTTGGGGTTTGGGATTTGGGATTTGGGGTTTGGGATTTGGGGTTTGGGGTTTGGGGTTTGGGGTTTGGGGTTTGGGGTTTGGGATTTGGGGTTTGGGGTTTGGGGTTTGGAGGATTTGGGGTTTGGGATTTGGGATTTGGGGTTTGGGGTTTGGGGTTTGGGATTTGGGATTGATGGACAGATGGACACAGGGATGGACAGATGGACACGGGGATGGACACGGGGATGGACAGATGGACACGGGGATGGAAAGATGGACACAGGATGGACACGGGGATGGACACAGGGATGGACACGGGGATGGACAGATGGACAGATGGACACAGGATGGACACAGGGATGGACACGGGGATGGACACAGGGATGGACACGGGGATGGACAGATGGACACAGGGATGGACAGATGGACAGAGATGGACATGAGGATGGACAGATGGACACAGTGATGGACACAGGGATGGACACGGGGATGGACAGATGGACACGGGGATGGACAGATGGACACTGGGATGGACAGAGATGGACACTGGGATGGACAGATGGACACAGGGATGGACACAGGGATGGACACAGGGATGGACACAGGGATGGACACAGGGATGGACATGGAGATGGACAGATGGACACGGGGATGGACACAGGGATGGACACTGGGATGGACAGATGGACACGGGGATGGACAGATGGACACAGGGATGGACACGGGGATGGACACAGGGATGGACAGATGGACACAGGGATGGACACGGGGATGGACAGATGGACACGGGGATGGACAGATGGACACAAGGATGGACAGATGGACACGGGGATGGACACGGGGATGGACACGGGGATGGACACGGGGATGGACACAGGGATGGACACGGGGATGGACAGATGGACACAGGGATGGACAGATGGACACTGGGATGGACAGATGGACACTGGGACAGGGATGGACACAGGGATGGACAGATGGACACAGAGATGGACAGATGGACAGAGATGGACACGGGGATGGACAGATGGACACAGGGATGGACACGGGGATGGACAGATGGACACTGGATGGACAGATGGACACTGGATGGACAGATGGACACAGGGACAGAGATGGACACGGGGATGGACAGATGGACACAGGGATGGACACGGGGATGGACACGGGGATGGACTCAGGGATGGACACCGAGATGGACAGGTGGACACAGGGATGGACACGGGGATGGACAGATGGACACAGGGATGGACACAGGGATGGACACGGGGATGGACAGATGGACACGGGGATGGACACGGGGATGGACATGGGGATGGACAGATGGACACGGGGATGGACAGAGGGATGGACAGATGGACACGGGGATGGACACTGGGATGGACAGATGGACACAGGGATGGACAAAGGGATGGACACGGGGATGGACACGGGGATGGACACATGGATGGACACAGGGATGGACACGGGGATGGACAGATGGACACTGGGATGGACACGGGGATGGACAGATGGACACGGGGATGGACAGATGGACACAGGGATGGACACAGGATGGACACAGGGATGGACACAGGGATGGACACGGGGATGGACAGATGGACACGGGGATGGACATGGGGATGGACATGAGGATGGACAGATGGACACAGGGATGGACATGGGGATGGACATGGGGATGGACAGATGGACACGGGGATGGACAGATGGACACAGGGATGGACACAGGGATGGACAGATGGACACAGGGACAGAGATGGACACTGGGATGGACAGATGGACAAAGGGATGGACACAGGGATGGACAGATGGACACGGGATGGACACAGGGATGGACACATGGATGGACAGATGGACACGGGGATGGACAGATGGACACAGGGATGGACATGGGGATGGACACGGGGATGGACACAGATGGACACAGGATGGACACGGGGATGGACACAGGGATGGACAGATGGACACAGGGATGGACACGGGGATGGACACGGGGATGGACACAGGGATGGACACGGGGATGGACAGATGGACACGGGGATGGACACGGGGATGGACAGATGGACACTGGGATGGACACGGGGATGGACAGATGGACAAAGGGATGGACACGGGGATGGACACAGGGATGGACAGATGGACACAGGGATGGACACAGGGATGGACAGATGGACACGGGGATGGACAGATGGACACATGGATGGACACAGGGATGGACAGATGGACACTGGGATGGACAGATGGACACGGGGATGGACACGGGGATGGACACGGGGATGGACACAGGGATGGACACGGGGATGGACAGATGGACACAGGGATGGACACAGGGATGGACAGAGATGGACACGGGGATGGACATGGGGATGGACATGAGGATGGACAGATGGACACTGGGATGGACAGATGGACACGGGGATGGACAGATGGACACGGGGATGGACACAGGGATGGACACAGGGATGGACACAGGGATGGACACAGGGATGGACAGATGGACAAAGGGATGGACACGGGGATGGACAGATGGACACAGGATGGACACAGGGATGGACACGGGGATGGACAGATGGACACGGGGATGGACAGATGGACAGAGATGGACACAGGGACAGAGATGGACATGAGGATGGACAGATGGACACAGGGATGGACAGAGATGGACACTGGGATGGACAGATGGACAGATGGACATGGGGATGGACAGATGGACACTGGGATGGACAGATGGACAGATGGACATGAGGATGGACAGATGGACACTGGGATGGACAGATGGACATGAGGATGGACAGATGGACACGGGGATGGACACAGGGATGGACACAGGGATGGACAGATGGACACTGGGATGGACACAGGGATGGACACGGGGATGGACACTGGGATGGACACAGGGATGGACACAGGGATGGACAGATGGACACGGGGATGGACATGAGGATGGACACAGGGATGGACACGGGGATGGACACGGGGATGGACACTGGGATGGACAGATGGACACGGGGATGGACAGAAGGACACGGGGATGGACATGGGGATGGACACAGGGACAGAGATGGACACTGGGATGGACAGATGGACATGGGGATGGACATGGGGATGGACAGAGATGGACACAGGATGGACAGATGGACACAGTGATGGACACGAGGACACGAGGACCAGGCTGATGACCCAGAGGGACAAAGTCCATCCCGTGGGTGGCCGAGAACCTCAGGGATGTCCCCAACCTCTGGTCCCACCTGGTGGCAGACGTGGACGAGTGCTCCAACGGGACCTTGTGCGGCGCCCACGCCACGTGCCGCAACCTGCCCGGCTCCTTCCAGTGCGCCTGCGAGCCCGGCTACGAGACCGCCCGGCACGGCCACCACTGCGTGGGTACGGCCACCGGGCTTGGGGACACGGCCACCAACCCTGGGGACACCCAAATGCCACCTTGGGGACACCCAAATCCCACCCAAATCCCAAATTTCCACCCCAAATCCCGAATTTCTACCCCATCCCAATCCCTGCCACCCCGGCTACGAGACCGCCCGGCACGGCCACCACTGCGTGGGTACGGCCACCAACCCTGGGGACATCCAAATGCCACCTTGGGGACATCCAAATCCCATCCCTGTGTCCCCATTTCCACCCCAAATCCCGAATTTTTACCCCATCCTGATCCCTGTGACCCCGGCTACGAGACCGCCCGGCACGGCCACCACTGCGTGGGTACGGCCACCAACCTTGGGGACATCCAAATGCCACCTTGGGGACACCCAAATGCCATCCCTGTGTCCCCATTTCCATCCCCGTGTCACCATTCCCATGTCCCCATGTCCCCATCCCATGTCCCCATCCCATGTCCCCATGTCCCCATGTCCCCATGTCCCCATGTCCCCATGTCCCCATCCCATGTCCCCATGTCCCCATTTCCATGTCCTCATCCCATGTCCCCATTCCATGTCCCCATGTCCCCATGTCCCCATCCCGTGTCCCCATTCCCACCCCAAATCCCAAATTCCAAACCCCAAATCCCGAATCTGCCAAATCCCAAATCCCCAACTCCAAATCCCAAACTCCGGGGCCTTGGGGACACGGCCACCCACCTTGGGGACACCCAAATGCCACCTTGGGGACACCCAAATGCCACCCCCGTGTCCCCATTCCCACCCCAAATCCCGAATTTCCACCCCATCCCAATCGCTGCCACCCTGGCTACGAGACCGCCCGGCACGGCCACCACTGCGTGGGTACGGCCACCAACCTTGGGGACATCCAAATGCCACCTTGGGGACACCCAAATGCCACCCTGGGGACACCCCGATCCCATCCCCGTGTCCCCAATCCCATCCCCGTGTCCCCATTCCCACCCCAAATCCTGAATTCCCATCCCAAATCCCGAATTTCTACCCCATCCCAATCCCTGCCACCCCGGCTACGAGACCGCCCGGCACGGCCACCACTGCGTGGGTACGGCCACCGACCTTGGGGACATCCAAATGTCACCCCCGTGTCCCCATTCCCACCCCAAATCCCAAATTCCCATCCCTGTGTCACCATTTCCACCCCAAATCCCGAATTTCCATCCCATCCCAATCCTGTCACCCCGGCTACGAGACCGCCCGGCACGGCCACCACTGCGTGGGTACGGCCACCAACCTTGGGGACATCCAAATGTCACCCTGGGGACACCCAAATGCCACCCCCGTGTCCCCATTCCCACCCCAAATACCGAATTCCCACCCCAAACCCCAAATTCCCAATCCCAAATTCCCCAATCTCAAATTCCCCCAACCCCAAACCCCAAATCTGCCAAATCCCAAATCCCAACTCCAAATCCCAAACTCCAGGGCCTTGGGGACACGGCCACCCACCCTGGGGACATCCAAATGCCACCCTGGGGACACCCAAATGCCACCCCCGTGTCCCCATTCCCACCCCAAATCCCAAATTTCCACCCCAAATCCCGAATTTCCAACCCCAAACCCCAAAATGCCAAATCCCCAAATCCCCAACTCCAAATCCCAAACTCCGGGGCCTTGGGGACACGGCCACCCACCTTGGGGACACCCAAATCCCACCTTGGGGACACCCAAATGCCACCTTGGGGACACCCAAATGCCACCCCCGTGTCCCAAATCCCACCCCAAACCCCAAACCCCAAACCCCAAACCGCAAAAAAACCCCAAATCCCCCAAACCCCAAACCCCAAACCCCAAACCCCAAACCCCAAACCCCAAACCCCAAATCCCAAACCCCAAACCCCAAACCCCAAACCCCAGACCCCAAACCCCAAATCCCAAACCCCAAACCCCAAACCCCAAACCCCAAACCCCAAATCCCAAATCCCAAATCCCAAACCCCAAACCCCAAACCCCAAACCCCACACCCCAAACCCCAAACCCCAAAAAAACCCCAAATCCCCCAAATCCCAAACCCCAAACCCCAAACCCCAAACCCCAAATCCCAAACCCCAAACCCCAAACCCCAAACCCCAAATACCCCAAACCCCAAACCCCAAACCCCAAACCCCAAATACCCCAAACCCCAAACCCCAAACCCCAAAAAAACCCCAAATCCCCCAAACCCCAAAAAAACCCCAAATCCCCCAAACCCCAAACCCCAAACCCCAAACCCCAAACCCCAAACCCCAAATCCCAAACCCCAAATCCCAAACCCCAAACCCCATAAATCCCAAACCCCACACCCCAAACCCCAAACCCCAAACCCCAAACCCCAAATCCCCCAAACCCCAACCCCCAAATCCCAAACCCCAAACCCCAACCCCCAAATCCCAAACCCCAAACCCCAAACCCCAAACCCCAAACCCCAAACCCCAAACCCCAAATCCCAAACCCCAAACCCCAAACCCCAAACCCCAAATCCCCCAAACCCCAAATCCCAAATCCCCCAAACCCCAAACCCCAAACCCCAAACCCCAAACCCCAAATCCCAAACCCAAACCCCAAACCCCAAACCCCAAACCCCAAATCCCAAACCCCAAACCCCAAACCCCAAACCCCAAACCCCAAACCCCAAATCCCCCAAACCCCAAACCCCAAATCCCAAACCCCAAATCCCCCAAACCCCAAACCCCAAATCCCAAACCCCAAACCCAAACCCCAAATCCCAAACCCCAAATCCCAAACCCCAAACCCCAAATCCCAAACCCCAAACCCCAAATCCCAAACCCCAAACCCCAAACCCCAAACCCCAAACCCAAACCCCAAATCCCCCAAACCCCAAACCCCAAACCCCAAACCCCAAATCCCCCAAACCCCAAACCCCAAACCCCAAACCCCAAACCCCAAACCCCAAATCCCCCAAACCCCAAATCCCAAACCCCAAACCCCAAATCCCAAACCCCAAACCCCAAACCCCAAACCCCAAACCCCAAACCCCAAAAAAACCCCAAATCCCCCAAACCCCAAACCCCAAACCCCAAACCCCAAACCCCAAACCCCAAAAAAACCCCATAAATCCCAAACCCCACAGATGTGGACGAGTGTGGGACCCTCCCGGGGCTCTGTGGGGCGGAGCGCTGTGAAAACGTCGCCGGTTCCTTTTTGTGCCTCTGTCGCGATTCCCGACAGGAATTCGATCCCGTCCGGGGCCGCTGCGGGACCCCCGCGACCCCACAGACACCCCAAATCCTACAGCGACCCCAAATCCCGCCCCAAATATTCCAAATTCCCCCAAATATCGACCAAATCCCACCCGAAATTCCCCCAAATATCGACCAAATACCCCCAAATATCGACCAAATCCCACCCCAAATACCCCAAATCCACCAGAACCCCCCAAATCCCCCCCAAATCCCACCCCAATTACCCCAAATCCGACTCCAAATCCCACCCCAAATACCCCAAATGCCCCCAAATATCGACCAAATCCCACCCCAAATACCCCAAATCAGCCCCCAAGACCCACAAATTCCCCCCCAAATACCCGAAATTCCCCCAAATCCCCACCAAATCCCACCCCAAATACCCCCAAATATCGACCAAATCCCACCCCAAATACCCCAAATCAGACCCCAAGACCCCCAAATCAGACCCCAAAGCAGACCCCAAACACCCCAAATCGGACCCCAAACACCCCAAATCCACCAAAACCCCCAAACCAGACCCCAAATCCCACCCCAAATACCCCAAATCGGACCCCAAGACCCACAAATTCCCCCCCAAATACCCCAAATCATCCCCCAAACCAGACCCCAAATACCCCAAATTCCACCCCAAATACCCCAAATCCCACCCCAAATACCCCAAATCAGCCCCCAAAACCCCCAAATCAGACCCCAAAACCCCCAAATCGGACCCCAAAACAGACCCCAAATACCCCAAATCCCACCCCAAATACCCCAAATCATCCCCCAAATACCCCAAATTGGACCCCAAAACCCCCAAATTGGACCCCAAAACCCCCAAATCCCACCCCAAATACCCCAAATCAGACCTCAAAACCCCCAAATCGGACCCCAACCCCCCCAAATCCCACCCCAAATCCCCCAAATTGGACCCCAAATCCCCCAAATTGGACCCGAAACACCCCAAATCGGACCCCAAAACCCCCAAATCCCACCCCAAACCCCACCGGGGGATTTTGGGGTCTCCTCGTGTTTCAGTCGGGCCTGTGGGGTCATGGCCCCCAACGTCACCCACCCGCAGTGCTGCTGCACCCTTGGGTGGGCCTGGGGGGCTGAGTGCCCCGGGGTGCCCTGCCCCACACCTGGCACAGGTGAGAGACACCCCAAAAAGTTTTGGGACCCCTGGGATACCCCAAAAACTTTTGGGGTGGGATTTGGGGGGGATTTGGGGTGATTGGGGTGGATTTGGGGGGGATTTGGGGTGGATTTGGGGGGATTTGGGGGGGATTTTGGGGGGATTTGGGGGGATTTGGGGGGGCTGAGTGCCCCGGGGTGCTCTGCCCCACACCTGGCACAGGTAAAGGACACCCCAAAAAGTTTTGGGGTGCGGTTTGGGGGGGATTTGGGGTGGATTTTGGGGATTTGGGTGGATTTGGGGTGGATTTGGGGGGATTTGGGGGGATTTGGGGAATTGGGGGGAATTTGGGGTGGATTTGGGGTGGATTTAGGGGGGCTGAGTGCCCCGGGGTGCTCTGCCCCACACCTGGCACAGGTAAAGGACACCCCAAAAAGTTTTGGGGTGCGGTTTGGGGGGGATTTTGGGGTAGATTTGGGGGATTTTGAGTGGATTTGGGGGGCATTTGGGGCGGATTTGGGGGGATTTGGGGCGGATTTGGGGGGATTTGGGGGGGATTTGGGGCGGATTTGGGGGGGATTTGGGGTGGATTTGGGGGGGATTTGGGGGATTTGGGGTGGGATTTGGGGGGGATTTGGGGGGATTTGGGGTGGATTTGGGGGGGCTGAGTGCCCCGGGGTGCCCTGCCCCACACCTGGCACAGGTAAAGGACACCCCAAAAACTTTTGGGGTGGGGTTTGGGACCCCTGGGATACCCCAAAACCTTTGGGGTGGGATTTGGGGGGGATTTGGGGTGATTTGGGGGGATTTTGGGGGGGTTTAGGGTGGATTTGGGGGGGATTTGGGGTGGGATTTAGGGTGGATTTGGGGTGGATTTCAGGGGGATTTTGGGGTAGAATTTGGGGTGGATTTGGGGTGGATTTGGGGCGGATTTGGGGGGGTTTGGGGGGATTTGGGGTGGATTTGGGGGGATTTGGGGGGGCTGAGTGCCCCGGGGTGCTCTGCCCCACACCTGGCACAGGTAAAGGACACCCCAAAAAGTTTTGGGGTGCGGTTTGGGGGGGATTTTGGGGTAGATTTGGGGGATTTGGGGTGGATTTGGGGGGCATTTGGGGGGGATTTGGGGGGATTTGGGGGGATTTGGGGTGGATTTAGGGGGGCTGAGTGCCCCGGGGTGCTCTGCCCCACACCTGGCACAGGTGAGGGACACCCCAAAAAGTTTTGGGGTGGGGTTTGGGGTTTATTTGGGGTGGGATTTGGGGGGGATTTGGGGTGGATTTTGGGCAGATTTGGGGTGGATTTGGGGTGGGATTTGGGGTGGGATTTGGGGTGGATTTGGGGTTGATTTTTAGGGGGATTTGGGGGGATTTGGGGTGGGATTTGGGGGGATTTGGGGTGGATTTGGGGTGGGATTTGGGGTTGGATTTTGGGGTAAATTTGGAGTGAATTTGGGGTGGGATTTGGGGTGGATTTGGGGCAGAATTTGGGTCGGATTTTGGGGGTTATTTGCGGTGAATTTGGGGTCGATTGGGGGTGGATTTGGGGTAGATTTGGGGTGGGATTTTGGGTTGGTTTGGGGCGGATTTGGGGCGGATTTGGGGCAGATTTGGGGTGGATTTGGGGTGGGATTTTGGGGTAAATTTGGGGGGATTTGGGGTGGGGTTTGGGGTCCATTTGGGGGGGATTTGGGGTGAATTTAGGGTGGGATTTGGGGGGGATTTGGGGGGATTTGGGGTGGGATTTGGGGTGGATTTGGGGTGGATTTGGGGGGATTTGGGGCGGATTTGGGGTGGGATTTGGGGTGGATTTTGGGGGTGGATTTGGGGTGGATTTGGGGGGATTTGGGGGGGATTTGGGGTGGTATTTGGGGGGGATTTGGGGTGGATTTGGGGTGGGATTTGGGGTGGGATTTGGGGTGAATTTGGGGTGGATTTGGGGTGGATTTGGGGGGGCTGAGTGCCCCGGGGTGCTCTGCCCCACACCTGGCACAGGTCAGGGACACCCCAAAAAGTTTTGGGACCCCTGGGATACCCCAAAAACCTTTGGGGTGGGATTTGGGGTGGGATTTGGGGTGGATTTTGGGGGGATTTGGGGGGGATTTGGGAGGGATTTGGGGGGGATTTGGGGGGGCTGAGTGCCCCGGGGTGCTCTGCCCCACACCTGGCACAGGTAAAGGACACCCCAAAAAGTTTTGGGGTGGGGTTTGGGGGGGATTTTGGGTGGATTTGGGGGAAATTGGGGGGGATTTGGGAGGATTTTGGGGGGATTTGGGGGATTTTGGGGGGATTTGGGGCGGATTTGGGGTTGATTTGGGGTGGATTTGGGGTGGGATTTGGGGTGGATTTGGGGAGATTTGGGGTCGATTTGGGGTGGGATTTGGGGGGATTTGGGGTGGATTTGGGGTGGGATTTGGGGTGGATTTGGGGGGGATTTGGGGGGGATTTGGGGGGAATTTGGGGTGGGATTTGGGGCGAATTTGGGGTGGATTTGGGGTTTATTTTGGGTGGGATTTGGGGTGGGATTTGGGGTGGGATTTGGGGGGGATTTGGGGGGGATTTGGGGCGGATTTTTGGGGGGATTTGGGGTTTTTTTGGGGGGGGGATTTGGGGTAAATTTGGGGTGAATTTGGGGTGGATTTGGGGTTTATTTTTAGGTGGATTTGGGTTGGATTTTTGGGGGGATTTGGGGTTTTTTTTGGGTGTTTTTGGGGGTAAATTTGGGGGGATTTGTGGTGGGTGTCCCCCACAGAATTTTGGGGTCGGATTTTGGGGGGGATTTGGGGTGAATTTGGGGTCGATTGGGGGTGGATTTGGGGTTGATTTTTAGGTGGATTTGGGTTGGATTTTTGGGGGAATTGGGGTTTTTTTCGGTGTATTTGGGGTCAATTTGGGTGGATTTGGGTTGGGCATCCCCCACAGAATTTTGGGGTCGGGATTTTGGGGTCCCCACAGAATTTTGGGGTCCCTGACCCCCCAAATTCCCCTCCCCCCCAGAGGCTCATCGGGCCCTGTGCCCCCACGGGCCCGGACGCGCCCCCGAGACCCCCGAGGGCCCCCCAAAAGGTGAGACCCCCCCCGGGGGGGGATTTTGGGGGGTCCCTGGGGGGGTCCCCGTGATTTTGGGGTGTCACTGTCACTTTGGGGGTGTCTCTGTCACTTTGGGGGTGTCACTGTCACTTTTGGTGTCCCCCTGTGATTTTTGGGGTATCTCTGTGATTTTGGGGGTGTCACTGTCACTTTTGGGGTGTCATTGTCACTTTGGGGTCCCCCTGTGATTTTGGGGGTCCCCCCGTGATTTTGGGGGTGTCTTTGTCACTTTTGGGGTGTCTTTGGCACTTTGGGGGTCCCCCCGAGATTTTGGGGTGTCACTGTCACTTTTGGGGTGTCACTGTCCCTTTGGGGGTGTCACTGTCACTTTTGGGGTGTCTCTGTCACTTTGGGGGTGTCTCTGTGATTTTGGGGGTGTCTCTGTCACTTTGGGGGTCCCTCTGTCACTTTTGGGGTGTCACTGTCACTTTTGGGGTGTCTCTGTCACTTTTGGGGTGTCACTGTCACTTTTGGGGTGTCTCTGTCACTTTTGGGGTCCCCCTGTGATTTTGGGGGTGTCTCTGTCACTTTTGGGGTGTCACTGTCACTTTGGGGGTGTCATTGTCATTTTGGGGGTGTCTCTGTCACTTTGGGGTGTCACTGTCACTTTGGGGGTGTCTCTGTCACTTTTGGGGTGTCATTGTCACTTTTGGGGTGTCTCTGTGACTTTGGGGGTGTCACTGTCACTTTGGGGGTGTCCCTGTGACTTTGGGGGGTTCTCTGTGATTTTGGGGGTGTCTCTGTGATTTTGGGGGTGTCACTGTCACTTTGGGGTGTCTCTGTCACTTTGGGGGTGTCACTGTCACTTTGGGGTGTCTCTGTCACTTTGGGGGTGTCACTGTCACTTTGGGGGTGTCATTGTCACTTTGGGGGTGTCACTGTCACTTTTGGGGGTGTCATTGTCACTTTTGGGGGTGTCATTGTCACTTTGGGGGTCCCCCTGTGATTTTGGGGGTGTCCCTCTCATTTTGGGGGTGTCTCTGTGATTTTTGGGGTGTCACTGTCACTTTGGGGGTGTCGCTGTCACTTTTGGGGTGTCACTGTCACTTTGGGGGTGTCACTGTCACTTTTGGGGTGTCACTGTCACTTTGGGGGTGTCTCTGTCACTTTTGGGGTGTCTCTGTCACTTTGGGGGTGTCACTGTCACTTTGGGGGTGTCTCTGTCACTTTTGGGGTGTCATTGTCACTTTGGGGGTGTCACTGTCACTTTGGGGGTCCCCCTGTGATTTTGGGGGTCCCCGCGATTTTTGGGGGTGTCCCTCTCATTTTGGGGTCCCCCCGTGATTTTGGGGGTGTTCCTGTGATTTTGGGGGGTCTCTGTGATTTTTGGGGTGTCTCTGTCACTTTGGGGGTGTCATTGTCACTTTTGGGGTGTCACTTTGATTTTGGGGGTGTCATTGTCACTTTTGGGGTGTCTCTGTGATTTTTGGGGTGTCCCTGTCACTTTTGGGGTGTCTCTGTGATTTTGGGGGCCCCCCTGTGATTTTGGGGGTCCCCGAGATTTTTTGGGGTGTCCCTCTCATTTTGGGGGGTCCCCGTGATTTTGGGGGTGTCTCTGACACTTTGGGGGTGTCTCTGTCACTTTGGGGGTGTCACTGTCACTTTGGGGGTCCCCCTGTGATTTTGGGGGTGTCCCTCTCATTTTGGGGTGTCTCTGTGATTTTGGGGGTCCCCCTGTGATTTTGGGGTCCCCCCCGTGATTTTGGGGGTCCCCCTGTGATTTTGGGGTCCCCCCTGTGATTTTGGGGTCCCCTGTGATTTTTTGGGGTCCCCCTGTGATTTTTGGGGTCCCCCCTGTGATTTTGGGGGTGTCTCTGTGATTTTGGGGTGTCACTGTCACTTTTGGGGTCCCCCTGTGATTTTGGGGGTTCCCCTGTCACTTTTGGGGGGGGTCTCTGTGATTTTTGGGGTCCCCCCTGTGATTTTGGGGGGGTCTCTGTGATTTTTGGGGTCCCCCTGTGATTTTGGGGGTGTCTCTGTCACTTTGGGGGGGTCCCTGTGACTCTGTGGGCCCCCCCATAATTTTGGGGTGTCTCTGGAATTTCGGGGTGCCCCCCTGATTTTGGGGTGCCCCCCAGGGGTGGATGAGTGCTCCCTGTTCGCCCCCGCGCTCTGTCGGGGGGGGCTCTGTGTCACTTTGGGGGTGTCGCTGTCACTTTGGGGGTGTCATTGTCACTTTGGGGTGTCATTGTCACTTTTGGGGTGTCACTCTCATTTTGGGGGGTCTCTGTCA
Organism: Taeniopygia guttata; assembly: GCF_048771995.1. Lineage (NCBI taxonomy): Eukaryota > Metazoa > Chordata > Aves > Passeriformes > Estrildidae > Taeniopygia > Taeniopygia guttata. The sequence goes on along the minus strand of NC_133059.1, from coordinate 2,933,859 downwards.
CTTTTGGGGGTCCCTCTGTCACTTTGGGGGTCCCTGCAATTTTTGGGGTCCCCCCTGTGATTTTGGGGGGTCCCCGTGATTTTGGGGTGTCTCTGTCAGTTTTGGGGTGTCACTGTCACTTTGGGGGCGTCACTGTCACTTTCGGGGTGTCTCTGTGATTTTGGGGGTCCCCCTGTGATTTTGGGGGTCCCCCTGTGATTTTGGGGGTCCCCCCGTGATTTTGGGGGTGTCTTTGTCACTTTTGGGGTGTCTCTGTGATTTTGGGGGTCCCCCTGTGATTTTGGGGTGTCACTGTCACTTTGGGGGTGTCCCTGTCACTTTGGGGGGGTCCCTGTGACTTTGGGGGGGTCCCTGTGACTTTGGGGGTTTCTCTGGGATTTCGGGGTGCCCCCCCTGATTTTGGGGTGTCATTGGAATTTTGGGGTGCCCCCCAGATGTGGATGAGTGCTCCCTGTTCGCTCTGTCGGGGGGGGCTCTGTGTCACTTTGGGGGTGTCATTGTCACTTTGGGGGTGTCCCTGTGACTTTGGGGGTGTCCCTGTGACTTTGGGGGTTTCTCTGTGATTTTGGGGGGGTCTCTGGGATTTTGGGGTGCCCCCCTGATTTTGGGGTGCCCCCCAGGGGTGGACGAGTGCTCCCTGTTCGCTCTGCCGGGGGGGGCTCTGTGTCACTTTGGGGGTGTCCCTGTCACTTTGGGGGGGTCCCTGTGACTTTGGGGGGGTCCCTGTGACTTTGGGGGTTTCTCTGGGATTTTGGGGTGTCCCCCCTGATTTTGGGGTGCCCCCCTGATTTTGGGGTGCCCCCCAGGGGTGGATGAGTGCTCCCTGTTCGCCCCCGCGCTCTGTCGGGGGGGCTCTGTGTCACTTTGGGGGGGTCCCTGTCACTTTGGGGGGGTCCCTGTGACTTTGGGGGTGTCTCTGGGATTTTGGGGTGCCCCCCCTGATTTTGGGGTGCCCCCCTGATTTTGGGGTGCCCCCCAGGGGTGGATGAGTGCTCCCTGTTCGCCCCCGCGCTCTGCCGGGGGGGGCTCTGTGTCACTTTGGGGGGGTCCCTGTGACTTTGGGGGGGTCCCTGTGACTTTGGGGGGGTCTCTGGGATTTTGGGGTGCCCCCCTGATTTTGGGGTGCCCCCCAGGGGTGGATGAGTGCTCCCTGTTCGCTCTGCCGGGGGGGGCTCTGTGTCACTTTGGGGGTGTCACTGTCACTTTGGGGGTGTCCCTGTGACTTTGGGGGTGTCTCTGGGATTTTGGGGGGGTCTCTGGGATTTTGGGGTGTCCCCCTGATTTTGGGGTGCCCCCCAGGGGTGGACGAGTGCTCCCTGTTCGCTCTGCCGGGGGGGGCTCTGTGTCACTTTGGGGGTGTCAATGTCACTTTGGGGGGGTCCCTGTCACTTTGGGGGGGTCCCTGTGACTTTGGGGGTTTCTCTGGGATTTTGGGGGGGTCTCTGGGATTTTGGGGTGTCATTGGAATTTTGGGGTGCCCCCCAGGGGTGGATGAGTGCTCCCTGTTGGCTCTGCCGGGGGGGGCTCTGTGTCACTTTGGGGGGGTCCCTGTGACTTTGGGGTGCCCCCCTGATTTTGGGGTGTCTCTGGGATTTTGGGGGTCCCCCCTGTGATTTTTGGGGTGTCACTGTCACTTTGGGGGTGTCACTGTCACTTTGGGGGTCCCCCTGTGATTTTGGGGGTGTCTCTGTGATTTTGGGGTGTCACTGTCACTTTTGGGGTGTCACTGTCACTTTGGGGGTGTCACTGTCACTTTGGGAGTGTCTCTGTCACTTTTGGGGTGTCACTGTCACTTTTGGGGGTGCCATTGTCACTTTTGGGGTGTCACTGTCACTTTGGGGGGGTCCCTGTGACTTTGGGGGGGTCCCTGTGACTCTGGGGGTGTCTCTGGGATTTTGGGGTGCCCCCCTGATTTTGGGGTGCCCCCCAGGGGTGGATGAGTGCTCCCTGTTCGCTCTGCCGGGGGGGGCTCTGTGTCACTTTGGGGGTGTCACTGTCATTTTGGGGGTGTCACTGTCACTTTGGGGTATCTCTGTGATTTTGGGGGTCCCCCCGTGATTTTTGGGGTCCCCCTGTGATTTTTGGGGTCCCCTGTGATTTTTGGGGTCCCCCCGTGATTTTGGGGTCCCCTGTGATTTTTGGGGTCCCCCCTGTGATTTTAGGGGTGTCATTGTCACTTTTGGGGTGTCATTGTCACTTTTGGGGTGTCTCTGTCACTTTGGGGTGTCACTGTCACTTTGGGGTCCCCCCTGTGATTTTGGGGGTGTCTCTCTGATTTTGGGGGTGTCACTGTGATTTTGGGGGTGTCTCTGTGATTTTTGGGGTCCCCCTGTGATTTTGGGGTGTCACTGTCACTTTGGGGGTCCCCCTGTGATTTTGGGGGTGTCATTGTCACTTTGGGGGTGTCACTGTCACTTTGGGGGTGTCCCTGTCACTTTGGGGGTGTCTCTGTCACTTTGGGGGGGTCCCTGTGACTCTGTGGGTCCCCCCATAATTTCGGGGTGCCCCCCCATAATTTTGGGGTGCCCCCCTGATTTTGGGGTGCCCCCCAGGGGTGGATGAGTGCTCCCTGTTCGCCCCCGCGCTCTGCCGGGGGGGGCTCTGTGTCACTTTGGGGGTGTCATTGTCACTTTGGGGGGTCCCTGTGACTTTGGGGGTTTCTCTGGGATTTTGGGGGGGTCTCTGGGATTTTGGGGTGCCCCCCTGATTTTGGGGTGCCCCCCAGGGGTGGATGAGTGCTCCCTGTTCGCTCTGCCGGGGGGGGCTCTGTGTCACTTTGGGGGGGTCCCTGTGACTTTGGGGGGGTCCCTGTGACTTTGGGGGTTTCTCTGGGATTTTGGGGGGGTCTCTGGGATTTTGGGGTGCCCCCCCTGATTTTGGGGTGCCCCCCAGGGGTGGACGAGTGCTCCCTGTTCGCCCCCGCGCTCTGTCGGGGGGGGCTCTGTCTGGACTCCCCCTCCGCCTTCAGCTGTTTCTGCCCCAGCGGGTTTTACTTCCACCCGGAGCGGCTGCAGTGCGAGGGTGAGATACGCACCTGCCAGGACCTGCGGGCCGGCTGGGGCCTGCCAGGACCTGCCAGGACCTGGCTGTGTCCGTCTGTACCTGTCTGTGTCCGTTTGTACCTGCCAGGACCTGTCTGTGTCCGTCTGGGTCTGTCTGTTCTGTCTGTACCTGCCAGGACCTGTCTGTACCTGCCAGGACCTGGCTGTGTCTGTTTGTTCTGTCTGTACCTGCCAGGACCTCTCTGTACCTGCCAGGACCTGGCTGTGTCTGTCTGTGTCTGTCTGTACCTGTCTGTACCTGCCAGGACCTGCAGGGACCTGCCGGGACCTGTCAGGACCTGCCAGGACCTGGCTGTGTCTGTCTGTACCTGCCAGGACCTGCGGGGCCGGCAGGGACCTGCCAGGACCTGGCTGTGTCTGTTTGTTCCGTCTGTACCTGCCAGGACCTGTCTGTGACCGTCTGTGTCTGTCTGTGTCCGTCTGTACCTGCCAGGACCTGGCTGTGTCTGGCTGTGTCTCTCTGTACCTGCCAGGACCTGCCAGGACCTGGCTGTGTCCGTCTGTGTCCATCTGTGTCTGTCTGTTCTGTCTGTACCTGCCAGGACCTGTCTGTGTCTCTCTGTACCTGCCAGGACCTGCCGGGACCTGCCAGGACCTGGCTGTGCCTCTCTGTACCTGTCTATTTCTCTGTACCTGCCAGGACCTGCCTGTGTCCGTCTGTACCTATCTGTGTTTTTCTGTACCTGCCAGGACCTGTCTGTACCTGCCAGGACCTGTCTGTGTCTTTCTGTACCTGCCAGGACCTGGCTGTGTCTGTCTGTGTCTCTCTGTTCCGTCTGTACCTGCCAGGACCTGCCAGGACCTGTCTGCGTCTGTCTCTCTCTGTCTGTACCTGCCAGGACCTGGCTGTGTCTCTCTGTACCTACCAGGACCTGCCGGGACCTGCCAGGACCTGCGGGGCCGGCAGGGACCTGACAGGACCTGTCTGTGTCTGTCAGTACCTGCCAGGACCTGCGGGGCCTCCAGGGACCTGCCAGGACCTGGTTGTGTCCGTCTGTACCTGTCTGTGTGCGTCTGTACCTGCCAGGACCTCTCTGTACCTGCCAGGACCTGTCTGTGTCTGTTTGTTCTGTCTGTACCTGCCAGGACCTGCGGGGACCTGGCTGTGTCTGTTTGTTCCGTCTGTACCTGCCAGGACCTGGCTGTGTCTGTCTGTACCTGCCAGGACCTGTCTGTGTCTGTCTGTGTCTGTCTGTACCTGCCAGGACCTGTCTGTGTCTGTCTGTGTCTGTCTGTACCTGCCAGGACCTGTCTGTGTCTGTCTGTGTCTGTCTGTACCTGCCAGGACCTGTCTGTGTCTGTCTGTGTCTGTCTGTACCTGCCAGGACCTGTCTGTGTCTGTCTGTGTCTGTCTGTACCTGCCAGGACCTGTCTGTGTCTGTCTGTGTCTGTCTGTACCTGCCAGGACCTGTCTGTGTCTGTCTGTGTCTGTCTGTACCTGCCAGGACCTGTCTGTGTCTGTCTGTGTCTGTCTGTACCTGCCAGGACCTGTCTGTGTCTGTCTAAAATCACCTTAAACCCCAAAATCCTCCTGAACCGCCCCTAAATTCCCCAAAATCCCCCCAAATCCCCCCTTAAACTGCCCCAAATTCCCCAAATAATGCCCCAAATTTCCCCAAAAATGCCCCAAATCCCCCCCAAATCCCCCCAAACCGCCCCAAATCCCACTAATCTCCCCTAAAACCGCTGCAAATCCCCCCCATATCACCCCAAATCCCCCCTAATCCCCCCGAAATCCCCCCAAACCCCCCCAAAATCCTCCCAAATTCCCCCATATCTCCCCAAATCCCCCCAAATCCCCCCAAATCCCCCCCAACCCCCATAAATCCTCCCCATATCTCCCCAAATCCCCCCCAAACCCCCAAATCCCCCCAAAAATGCCCCAGATCCCCTTTCAATCTCCCCAAACCCGCCCCAAACCTCCCCAAATCCCCCTTTAAACTGCCCCAAATTCCCCCAAAAATGCCCCAAATCCCCCCAGATCCCCCCTCAAATCCCCCCCACACCCCCCAAATCCCCCCTAAATTCACCAAATCCCCCCCAAATCCCACCCCAAATCCCCCTGAAACCACACCCAAATACCCCATTAAACTGCCCCAAATTCGCCAAAAAATGTCCCAAATCCCCCCAAATCTCCCCAAATCCCTCCTTAAACTGCCCGAAATTCCCCCAAAACTGCTCCAACTCCCCCCAAATCCCCCCCAAACACCCCAAAACCCCCAAAATCCCCCCAAACCCCCCAAAATCCCCCCAAATTCCCCCAAATCCCCCCTTAAACAGCCCAAAATTCCCCAAAAATGCCCCAAATCCACCCTTAAACTGCCCCAAACCCCCCCAAACCCCCCCCAAACCCCCAAAACCCCCCCCCAAATCCCCCCAAATCTCCCCAAACCCCCCCTTAAACAGCCCCAATTCCCTCCCAAACCCCCCATATCCCCCCAAATCCCCCCCAAAATTCCCCCAAATCCCCCCCAAATCCCCCTAAACCCCCCCAAACCCCCCCAAATCCCCCCAAATCCCCCCTTAAACCGCTCGAAACCCCCCCAAACCCCCCCAAATCCCCAAATTTCCCCCCCAAATCCCCCCAGACCCCCCCAAACCCCCCAAATCCCTCCTTAAACTGCCCCAAATCCCCCCTTAAACTGCCCCAAATTCCTCAAATTATGCCCCAACCCCCCCCCAAATCCCCCCTAAATTCCTCAAATCCCCCCCAAAACCCCCCAAATCACTCCAAACCCCCCTTAAACCACCCAAAAAATGCCCCAAATCCTCCCCAAACCCCCCAAACCCCCCCCAAATACCCCCTTAAACTGCCCCAAACCCCCCAAATCCCACCCCAAATGCCCCCCAAATCCCCCCCAAACCCCCATAAATCCTCCCCATATCTCCCCAAATCCCCCCCAAACCCCTCAAATTCCCCCAAAAAATGCCCCAAATCCCCCCAAATACCCCCCCAAATCCACCCTTAAACTGCCCGAACCCCCCCAAAAATGCCCCAAATCCCCCCCAAATCGCCCCCAAACCCCCCAAATCCCCCCTTAAACCACCCCAAATCCCTCCAAACCCCCCCCAAACCCCCCCAAACCCCCCACCCCCCCTTTAAACTGCCCCAAACCCCCCCAAACCCCCCCAAATACACCCATAAACTGCCCCAAATCCCCCCCAAATCCCCCCCAATTCCCCCTTAAATTCCCCCAAATCCCCCCAAATCCTTCCTTAACCCCCCCCAAATCCCCCCCAAATCCCCCAAATCCCCTCCAGGACCCCCCAAATCCCCCCCAAATCATCCCTAAATCCCCCCCAAACCCCCCCCAAATCCCCCCTAAACCCCCCCAACTCCCCCCCAAACTGCCCCAAACCACCCCCAAACCCACCCCAACCCCCCCGATATCTCCCAAAATCCCCCCCAAATCCCCCCCAAACCCCCCAAAACCTCCCTAAATTCCCTCCAAATACCCCCAAATCACCCCCAAATCCCCCCTTAAACTGCCCCAAATTCCCCAAATAATGCCCCAAAACCCCCCCAAACCCCCTCAAAACCCCCTAAACCCCACCCCAAACTCCCCCCAAATCCTCCCCAAACCCCCCCCAAACCGCCCCAAATCCCCCCCAAAACCACCCCAAAATCCCTTAAATTCTCCAAATCCCCCCTTAAACCGCCCCAAATTCCCCCAAACCCCCCCCAAATCCACCCCAAACTCCCTTAAATTCTCCAAATCCCCCCATAAATCCCCCCCATATCCCCCCAAATCCCCCCAAATCCCCCCAACCCCCCCCAAACTTCCCCAATTCCCCCCCAAACTTCCCCCAAACTCCCCCAGATCCCCCCCAAACCCCCCCTTAAACCGCCCCAAATCCTCCCCAAATCCCCCCTTAAACTGCCCCAAATTCCCCAAAAACTGCCCCAACCCCCCCCCCAACTCCCCCCAAACCCCCCCAAACCCCCCAAATTTCCCCCCAGACAACGACGAGTGCTCGGGGGAGGCGGCGCCGTGCCCGGGGGGGCTCTGCGAGAACACGCTGGGCTCCTTCCTCTGCTCCTGCCCCCCCCCGCTCCGCCTCGACCCCTCCCAGCGCCGCTGCCTCGGCAACGACTCCGACCCCGGTGGGTTTTGGGGGGCTCGGGGGGGTCCCCGATACCGAGGGGGGTGGGGGGGAGACAAATTTGGGGGGGTTTTGGGGGCTTTTGGGGGATATAAAGGGGTCAGGAGGGGTTTTGGGGGGTCCGGGGGGGTCCCCGAGATCGGGGGGAGTGAGGGGAGATCGGTTTGGGGGGGTTTGGGGGGGGTTTGGGGGGGATTTGGGGGGATTTGGGGGGCTTTGGGGGGGCTTTTGGGGGATTTGGGGATTTTTGGGGGGCTTGGGGGGGGGTTTGGGGGTGAAAAGGGGTTAGGAAGGGTTTTGGGGGGGTCAGGAGGGGTTTTAGGGGGCTTAGGAGAGGATTTGAGGGGATTTTGGGGAGTTTTGGGGGGATTTTGGGGGGTTTTGGGTGGGTTTGGGGGGATTTGGGGGGTTTGGGGGAAATTTTGGGGGGCTTTTGGGGGATTTGGGGATTTTTTGGGGGGGTGTAAAGGGGATTTTGGGGGGTGTAATGGGGTTAAAAGGGGATTTGGGGGGGCTATAAAGGGGTTAGGAGGGGATTTGGGGGGCCCGGGGGGGTCCCCGAGATCGGGGGGGGAGGGGAGCCAAATTTGGGGGGGTTTGGGGGGGTTTGGGGGGATTTGGGGGGTTTTGGGGGAGTTAGGAGGGGATTTGGGGGGGATTTGGGGCAGTTTATGGTGGTATTTGGGGGGGTATAAAGGGGTTGGGAGGGGATTTGGGGGGGCTATAAAGGGGTCAGGAGCGGTTTTTGGGGGGCCCGGGGGGGTCCCCGAGATCGGGGGGGGTGAGGGGAGCCAAATTTGGGGGGGTTTGGGGGGGGGTTGGGGAGTGTAAGGGGTTAAAATGGGGATTTGGGGGGGTCAGGAGGGGTTTTGGGGGGTTTAGAGGGGATTTTGGGGGAGTTAGGAGGGGATTTGGGGGTCCGGGGGGTCCCCGAGATTGGGGGGGGGGGGGGAGCTAAATTTGGGGGGGTTGGGGGGGATTTGGGGGGGTTTTGGGGGGGATATGGGGGATTTTTGGGGTTTTTGGGGGGGGGTTGGGGGGATTTGGGGGGCTATAAAGGGGTTAAAAGGGGATTTGGGGGGTGTTTGGGGGGATTTTGGGGGGCCCGGGGGGGGTCCCCGATATCGGAGGGGGTGAGGGAAGATCGGGTTGGGGGGGTTTGGGGGGGGTTTGGGGGGATTTGGGGGGTTTGGAGGGGATTTTGGGATTTTTTGGGGGGGTTTTGGGGGGATTTGGGGGGCTGTAAAGGGGTTGAGAGGGGGTTTGGGGGGGTTAGGAGGGGGTTTGGGGGGATTTGGGGGGGTTAGGAGGGGTTTTGGGGGGCTTAAGAGAGGATTTGGGGGGGTTAGGAGGGGTTTTAGGGGGTTTGGGGGGGATTTTGGGGGTGTAAAGGGGGATTTGGGGGGGTTCAGGGGGAATTTGGGGGTGTAAAGGGGTTAAAAGGGGATTTGGGGGGATTTTGGGGGGGTTTTGGGGGGTGTAAAGGGGTTAAAAGGGGATTGGGGGGGCTATAAAGGGGTAAGGAGGGGTTTTGGGGGGCCCGAGGGGTCCCCGTGTCGTGTAGGGTGAGGGGTCCCTGATTTGGGGTGATTTAGAGGGGATTTGGGGGGGTTAGGAGGGGTTTTGGGGGGGTTAGGAGGGGATTTGGGGGGTGTAAAGGGGTTTGGGGGGGTTTTGGGGGGTGTAATGGGGTTAAAAGGGGATTTGGGGGGGCTAGGCGAGGTTTTGGGGGGTTAGGATGAGTTTTATGGGGATTAGGACAGATTTTGGGGGGGTTAGGAGGGTTTTTGGGGAGTATAATGGGGTTAGGAGGGGATTTGGGGGGGCTATAAAGGGGTTAGGAGGGGATTTGGGGTGGTTTAGAGGGGGTTTGGGGGGCTATAAAGGGGTTGGGAGGGGTTCTGGGGGGGGCTATAAAGGGGTCAGGAGGGGTTTTGGGAGATTTCGAGGGGATTTTGGGGTGGTTTAGAGGGGTTTTAGGGGGGGTAGGAGGGGTTTTGGGGGGCTTAGGAGGGGTTTTGGGGGGTGTAATGGGGTTAGGACGAGTTTTGGGGGGCTATAAAGGGGTCAGGAGGTGTTTTGTGGGGGTCAGGAAGGGTTTTGGGGGGCTATAAAGGGGTTAGGAGGGGATTTTGGGGGATTAGGATGGGTTTGGGGGAGTTACGAGAGGATTTGGGGGGTTCAGGGGGGTTTTGGGGAGTGTAAAGGGGTTAAAAGGGGATTTTGGGGGGCTATAAAGGGGTTAGGAGGGGATTTTGGGGGGCTTAAGAGAGGATTTGGGGGGGTTAGGAGGGGACTTGGGGGGGATTTGGGGGGGTTTTGGGGGGCTTCAGAGGGGGTTTGGGGGCTTAGGATGAGTATTGGGGGGTTAGGAGAAGTTTTTGGGGGGTCAGGAGGGGATTTGGGGGGGGTTAGGAGGGGATTTGGTGGGTTAGGAGGGGTTTTGGGGGGTATAAAGGGGTTGGGAGGGGGTTTGGGGGGGTCAGGAGGGGTTTTGGGGGGCTCGGGGGGGTCCCCGAGATTGGGGGGGGGAGGGGAGCCAAATTTGGGGGGGTTTGAGGGGGTTTGGGGGATTTGGGGGGGATATGGGGGATTTGGGGATTTTTTGGGGGGGTGTAATGGGGTTAGGAGGGGTTTTGGGGGGGTTAGGAGGGATTTTGGGGGGGTTCAGAGGGGATTTGGGAGGATTGAGAGGAGTTTTGGGGGGATTCAGAGGGGATTTGGGGGGTATAATGGGGTTAGGAGGGTATTTGGGGGGGCTATAAAGGGGTTAAAAGGGGATTTGGGGGGCTCAGGAGGGGGTTTGGGGGGTTAGGACGGGATTTGGGGGGTGTAAATGGGTTTGGAGGGGATTTGGGGGGGGTTAGAAGGGGTTTTGGGGGGCTCGGGGGGTCCCCGATATCGGGGGGGGGGGAGGGGAGCTAAATTTGGGGGGGTTTGGGGGGGATTTGGGGCGGTTTTGGGGGAGATATGGGGGATTTTTGGGTTTTTTGGGGGGGGTTTGGGGGGATTTGGGGGGTTGTAAAGGGGTTGAGAGGGGGTTTGGGGGGGTTAGGAGGGGGTTTGGGGGGATTTGGGGGGGTTAGGAGGGGTTTTGGGGGGCTTAAGAGAGGATTTGGGGGGCCTTAGAAGGGGACTTGGGGGGTCCGGGGGGTCCCCGAGATCGGGGGGGGTGAGGAGAGACAAATTTGGGGGGGGTTGGGGGGGGTTTGGGGGGTTAGGAGGGGTTTTAGGGGGGATTTTGGGGGGTGTAAAGGGGTTAAAAGGGGATTTTGGGGGGGTCAGGAGGGGTTTTGGGGGCCCGGGGGGGTCCCCGATACCGGGGGGGGGGGAGGGGAGACAAATTTGGGGGGGTTTGGGGGGGGGTTGGGGGGTTAAAAGGGGATTTGGGGGGATTTTGGGGGGCTTTTGGGGGATTTGGGGATTTTTTGGGGGGTGGGGTTGGGGGGTTTTGGGGAGTCAGGAGGGGTTTTGGGGGGATTTTGGGATTTTTTGGGGGGGTTTTGGGGAGTCAGGAGGGGTTTTGGGGGGATTTTGGGATATTTTGGGGGGGTTTTGGGGGGTTAGGATGAGTTTTGGGGGGGTCAGGAGGGGTTTTGGGGGGGTTAGGAGGGGATTTGGAGGGCCCGGGGGGGTCCCCGAGATCGGGGGGGGGAGGGGAGCCAAATTTGGGGGGGGGTTGGGGGGGGTTGGGGGGGGTTTGGGGATTTTTTGGGGGGTGTAAAGGGGATTTTGGGGGTCTATAAAGGGGTCAGGAGGGGTTTTGGGGGGGCTATAAAGGGGTTAGGAGAGGATTTGGGGGGGTATAAAGGGGATTTTGGGGGGTTAGGAGGGGTTTTGGGGGGGTTAGGAGGGGATTTGGGGGGTCAGGAGGGGGTTTGGGGGGTGTCAAGGGGTCAGGAGGGGATTTGGGGGGGTCAGGAGGGGTTTTTGGGGGGATTAGGAGGGGATTTGGGGGGGGTTAGGAGGGATTTTGGGGGGTTAGGATGGGGTTTTGGGGGGATTTTGGGGGGCTATAAAGGGGTTATGAGGGGTTTTGGGGTTCGGGCCCCCCCAAATGAAGCCCCCTCCCCAAATTCCGCCCCCAGAGGGGTCAGTGCCCATTTCTGTCAGTTCTCACCTCAACTTTTGGGGTTTTTGGGGTTACCCGGCGTCCCCATTAACGGCGATTTTTGGGGTTCCACATAACGGGGATGAATTTTTGGGGTTCGGGCCCCCCCAAACGAAGCCCCCTCCCCAAATTCCGCCCCCCAGAGGGGTCAGTGCCCATTTATGTCAGACCCCACTGAGGTCATCTGGAGCTTTTGGGGTTTCTTGGGGCTCCAAATTACGGCGATTTTTGGGGTTCTCCATAACGGGGGTGAATTTTTGGGGTTCGGGCCCCCCAAATGAAGCCCCCTCCCCAAATTCTCGCCCCTCACAGTGTTCAGTCCCCATTTCTGGCAGACCTCACCTGAACTTTTGGGGTTTTTGGGGTTACCCGATGTCCCCAATAACGGCGATTTTTGGGGTTCCTCGTCACGGGGATGAATTTTTGGGGTTCGGCCCCCCCCAAATGAAGACCCCTCCCCAAATTCCGCCCCACAGAGGGGTCAGCGCCCATTTCTTTCAGACCTCACCTGAACTTTTGGGGTCTCCTGAGGTTTTTGGGGTTACCTGATGTCCCCAATTATGGCGATTTTTGGGGTTCCCCGTCACGGGGCTGAATTTTTGGGGTTCGGGCCCCCCAAATGAAGACCCCTCCCCAAATTCTGCCCCTCAGAGGGGTCAGTGCCCATTTCTGTCAGACCTCACTGAGATTTTGGGGTTTTTGGGGTTACCTGATGCCCCAATTCTGGCGATTTTTGGGGTTCCCCATACGGGGATGAATTTTTGGGGTTCGGGCCCCCCCAAACGAAGCCCCCTCCCCAAATTTTCACCCCCCAGAGGGGTCAGTGCCCATTTCTTTCAGACCTCAATGAGATTTTGGGGCCACCTGGAGCTTTTGGGGTTTCTTGGGGTTCCCATTAACGGCGATTTTTGGGGTTCCCCATAACGGGGCTGAATTTTTGGGGTTCGGGCCCCCCCAAATGAAGACCCCTCCCCAAATTCTGCCCCCCCAGAGGGGTCAGTGCCCATTTCTGGCAGTTCTCACCTGAACTTTTGGGGTCATCTGAGGTTTTTGGGGTTACCTGATGCCCAAATTATGGCGATTTTTGGGGTTCCCCATAACGGGGGTGAATTTTTGGGGTTCGGGCCCCCCCAAATGAAGACCCCTCCCCAAATTCCGCCCCCCAAAGGGGTCAGTCCCCATTTCTGTCAGACCTCACCTGAACTTTTGGGGTTTTTGGGGTTACCTGATGTCCCCAAATTATGGCGATTTTTGGGGTTCCCCATAACGGGGCTGAATTTTTGGGGTTCGGCCCCCCCCAGATGAAGCCCCCTCCCCAAATTCCGCCCGCAGAGGGGTCAGTGCCCATTTCTTCCAATCCTCACTCAGGTTTTGGGGTCTCCTGGGGTTTTTGGGGTTACCTGATGCCCAAATTAACGGCGATTTTTGGGGTTTTCCATAACGGGGCTGAATTTTTGGGGTTCGGCCCCCCCAAATGAAGCCCCCTCCCCAAATTCCGCCCCCCAGAGGGGTCAGTGCCCATTTCTGGCAGACCTCACTGAGGTCACCTCGAGCTTTTGGGGTCACCGGGTGTCCCAAATTATGGCGATTTTTGGGGTTCCCCATAACGGGGATGAATTTTTGGGGTTCGGGCCCCCCCAAATGAAGCCCCCTCCCCAAATTCTGGCCCCCCAGAGGGGTCGGTGCCCATTTCTGTCAGTTCTCACCTCAACTTTTAGGGTTTTTGGGGTCACCTAATGCCCCAAATTATGGCGATTTTTGGGGTTCCCCATAACGGGGCTGAATTTTTGGGGTTCGGGCCCCCCCAAATGAAGACCCCTCCCCAAATTCTCACCCCCCAGAGGGGTCATTCCCCATTTCTTTCAGACTTCACCTAAACTTTTGGGGTCAAATGGGGCAATTGGGACTTTTGGGCGTCCCCATTAACGGCGATTTTTGGGGTTCTCCATAACGGGGGTGAATTTTTGGGGTTCGGGCCCCCCCAAATGAAGCCCCCTCCCCAAATTCCGCCCGCAGAGGGGTCTCTGGCCGTGTGCTGGCAGGAGGTGGGGCCGGATTTGGTGTGCGGACGGCCCCGGAGGGCGGCCCCGGTCACCTACACCGAGTGCTGCTGCCGCTTCGGGCAGGGCTGGGGCATGGAGTGCGCGCTCTGCCCCGCCCCCCACTCCGGTGAGACCCCTCCCCAAATTCGGGACCCCCAAATTCTGCCCCCGGGACCCCCAAATCCAACCCCGAACCCCGGCGGGGTGGGGGAAGGGCGGGAAGGAACGTGGGACTGGGACCAGTAAAGGAACTGGGAGCACTGGGAGCACTGGGAGGGGATGGGGACCCCTCCCACACTCTGGAGAGACCCCTCCCCAAATTCCAGCCCCGGGACCCCCCCCAAATCCGCCCCCGGCACCCCCAAATTCGGCCCCGGGACCCCCAAATCCAACCCCGAACTGGGCTGGGCACACTGGGACTGGGACCAGTAAGGGAACTGGGAGCACTGGGAGCACTGGGAGCACTGGGATGGGGACCCCTCCCCCACTCTGGAGAGACCCCTCCCCAAATTCCAGCCCTGGGACCCCCCCCAATTTCCAGCCCCGGGACCCCCCCCAAATCCGGCCCCGGGACCCCCAAATCCAGCCCCGAACTGGACTGGGACCAGTAAAGGAACTGGGAGCACTGGGAGGGGATGGGGACCCCCAAATGGGTACAGCGGGACCCCCACCCAAATTCGGGACCCCCCCCCAAATTCCAGCCCCGGGACCCCCCCCCAATTCGGACCCGGGACCCCCAAATCCAACCCCGAACCCGGGGAGTGAACTGGGAGTGGGACCAGTAAAGGAACTGGGAGCACTGGGAGGGGATGGGGACCCCTCCCCCACTCCGGTGAGACCCCTCCCCAAATTCGGGACCCCTCCCCAAATTTCAGCCGTGGGACCCCCCCCAAATTCGGCCCCGACCCCCCAAATCCAACCCCGAACTGGGCTGGGCACATTGGGACTGGGACCAGTAAGGGAACTGGGAGCACTGGGAGGGGATAGGAGGGGGTTCAAAGGGTGGGGGACCCCCAAAATGGGCACAGCCGGACCCCCCACCCAAATTCGGGACCCCTCCCCCAATTTCCAGCCCCGGGACCCCCCAAATTCTGCCCCGGGACCCCCCAAATCCGACTCCGAACTCCGGCGGGGCGGGGGAAGGGCTGGAAGGAGCGTGGGAGTGGGACCAGTAAAGGAACTGGGAGCACTGGGAGGGGATGGGGACCCCTCCCCCACTCTGGTGAGACCCCCGACCCAAATTCGGGACCCCCCCCGATTTCCAGCCCCGGGACCCCCCAAATTCACTGCCGGGACCCCCAAATTCTGCCCCGGGACCCCCCAAATCCATCCCCAAACTGGGCTGGGCACATTGGGACTGGGACCAGTAAAGGAACTGGGAGCACTGGGAGGGGGTGGGGACCCCACCCCCCACTCCGGTGAGACCCCTCCCCAAATTCCGGACCCCCCCCCCAAATTCCAGCCCCGGGACCCCCCCAAATCCGGCCCCGGGACCCCCAAATCCAACCCCGAACTCGGGGAGTGAACTGGGACTGGGACCAGTAAAGGAACTGGGAGCACTGGGAGGGGATGGGAGGGGGGTCAAAGGGTGGGGGACCCCCAAAATGGGCACAGCGAGACCCCTCCCCAAATTCGGGACCCCCCAAATTCTGCCCCCGGACCCCCAAAACCCGGTCCTGAACACGGGGGGCGATCTGGGACTGGGACCAGTAAAGGAACTGGGAGCACTGGGAGCACTGGGAGCACTGGGAGGGGATGGGGACCCCTCCCCCACTCTGGTGAGACCCCTCCCCAAATTCCAGCCCAGGGACCCCCCCCAAATTCGGCCCCGGGACCCCCAAATCCGACCCCGAACATGGGGAGCGAACTGGGACTGGGACCAGTAAAGGAACTGGGAGCACTGGGAGGGGATTGGGACCCCCGAAATGGGCACAGCGGGACCCCTCCCCCACTTCGGTGAGACCCCTCCCCAAATTCCAGCCCCGGGACCCCCCCCAAATCCGGCCCTGGGACCCCCAAATTCGGCCCCGGGACCCCCAAATCCAACCCCGAACCCGGGGAGTGAACTGGGACTGGGACCAGTAAAGGAACTGGGAGCACTGGGAGCACTGGGAGCACTGGGAGGGGATGGGGACCCCTCCCCCACTCCGGTGAGACCCCCCCCCAAATTCGGGACCCCCCAAATTCTGCCCCCGGACCCCCCAAATCCAGCCCCAAACTGGGCTGGGCACACTGGGACTGGGACCAGTAAAGGAACTGGGAGCACTGGGAGCACTGGGAGGGGATGGGGACCCCCAAATGGGCACAGCCGGACCCCTCCCCCCACTCCGGTGGGACCCCTCCCCAAATTCCAGCCCCGGGACCCCCCCCAAATTCGGCCCCGGGACCCCCCCCAAATTCGGCCCCGGGACCCCCAAATCCAACCCCGAACACGGGGAGGGGACTGGGACTGGGACCAGTAAAGGAACTGGGAGCACTGGGAGGGGATGGGAGGGGGTTCAAAGGGTGGGGGACCGACCCTCCCTGAACACCAAAAACCCCCCAAAAAAACCCCAAAAAAACCCCCAAAATCCCCCAAAAACCCCCCAAAAACCCCCAAAAAAACCCCAAAACACCCCAAAAACGTCCCAAAAATCCCAAACACCCCCAAAGACTCTCTAAAAACCCCCCAAAACTCTCCAAAATCCCCCAAAACCCCCCCAAAACCCCCAAAAAAACCCCCAAACCCCCCCAAAAACCCCAAAAAACCCCAAAAAACTCCAAAACCCCCCAAACCGCCCCCAAAAAAACCCCCAAACCCCCCCAAAAACCCCCCAAAATCCCCCCAAACCCCCCGAAAAATCCCCCCAAAAATTCCCCCAAAAATCGCCCCAAACATCCCCAAAAAAAATCAAAAAAATTCCCCAAATTCCTCCAAAACTTCCCCCCAAAATCCCACCAAAAATCCCAAATCCCCCCAAAACCCCCCAAAAAGCCCCAAAAAGCCCCCAAAAAACCCCCCAAACCCCCCCTCAAAAACGCCCCAAAAAACCCCCCAACCCCCCCCCAAAAAACTCCAAAACCCCCCAAAAAAACCCCAAAAATCCCAACCCCCCCCAAAAACCCCCCAAAAAACTCCAAAACCCCCCAAAAATCCGCCAAAAATCCCCCAAAAATTCCTCAAAAATCCCCCAAACCCCCCAAAAAATCCCGAAAAATTCCCAAAACCCCCCCGAAAAAACCCCCCAAAACCCACCAAAAAACTCCCAAAAATCCCCCCAAAAACCCCCCAAAACCCTCCAAAAATCCCCCAAACACCCCCAAAAACCCCCCAAAACTCTCCCAAAAATTCGCAAAAAATTCCCAAAAATCCCAAAAAATCCCCAAATCCCCCCAAAATCCGCCCCAACCCCCCCCAAAATCCCCCCGAAAATCCCAAAATCTCCCCAAAGTCCTCAAACCCCCCCAAATCCCCCCAAAAAAACCCCCCAAAAACCCCCCAAAACCCCCAAACCCCCCCAAAAACTCCCAAATCCCCCCCAAAAACCCCCCAAATCCCCCCAAAAAAAACCCCAAAAAACTCCAAAACACCCCAAAAATCGCCCCAAAAATCCCCAAAAAAATCAAAAGAAATCCCAAAATTCCTCCAAAACTTCCCCCAAAATCCCCCCAAAAATCCCGAAAAATCCCCAAAACCCCCCAAAACCCCCCAAAACCCCCCAAAAAACCCCCCAAAAGTCCCCCAAAAATCCCCCAAACCCCCAAAAAAACCCCCAAAAAAACCCCCAAAACCCCCCAAAAAACCCCCAAAAATCATCTAAACCCCCCCAAAAAATCCCCAAAACCCCCCCAAAACCCCTAAAAAAACCCCAAAAAAAACCCAAAACACCCCAAAAATCGCCCCAAAAATCCCCAAAAAAATAAAAAAAATTCCCAAAATTCCTCCAAAACTTCCCCCAAAATCCCCCCAAAAATCCCAAATCCCCCCAAAACCCCCCAAAAACCCCAAAAAACCCCAAACCCCCCTCAAAACCCCCAAAAAAAGCCCCCAAACCCCCCCAAATCCCCCTAAAACCCCCCAAAAACCCCCCAAATCCCCCCAGCCCCCCCAAAAAATCCCCAAAAAATCCCAAAAACCCCCCAACCCCCCCCAAAAACCCCCGAAACCCCCCCAAAAAAAGCCCCAAAAATCCTCCAAAATCCCCCAAACCCCCCCAAAACCCCCAAAACCCCCCAAAACCCCCCCAAAAACTCCAAAAAAGCCCCAATACCACCCAAAAAAACCCAAAAAACCCTCCAAAAAACCCCCAAAACCCCCCCAAAAATCCCCCAAACACCCCAAAAATCTCCCCAAAAATCCCCCAAAAAATCAAAAGAAATCCCAAAATTCCTCCAAAACTTCCCCCAAAATCCCCCCAAAAAACCCAAATCTCCCCAAAAACCCCCCAACCCCCCCCCAAAAAACCCCCAAAAAATCCCGAAAAATCCCCCAAAACCCCCCAAAACTCCCCGAAAAAACTCCCCAAAACCCCCCAAAATCCCCCCAAAAATCCCAAATCCCCCCAAAAAATCCCGAAAAATCCCCAAAACCCCCCAAAACCCCCCCCAAAACTCTCCAAAATCCCCTGAAACCCCCCAAAAAATCCCGAAAAATCCCCAAAAACCCCCTAAAAATTCCCAAAACAGCCCAAAAAAAACCTAAAAAAACAAAAAAAAAAACCCCAAAAATACCCCCAAAAAACCCCCAAAAACCCCAACCCCCCCCCCAAAAAAACCCCAAAAATCCCCCAAATCCCCCCAAACCCCCCAAAAACCCCAAACCCCTCCTAAAACCCCCCCAAAAAACCCCAAACCCCCCCCCAACCTCCCGCCCCCTCCCCAAATTTCGGGGTGCCCCCCCCTTACCCCCCATTTTTCCCCCCCCACAGAAGACTTCGATCTCCTCTGCGCCCCCCTGGGACCCCCAAACTTCGCCCCCGCGCCCCTCCCCCACCCCTACGACCCCTCCCCCCATTTCCCCCCTCCCCCCCCCCTCCCTTACGGGGGTCCCCCCCCCCGAATTTTTTGGGGGTCTCCCCCTCCCCCCCCCCCCAATTTTGGGGGGGTCGCGGGGTGGGGTTACGACCCCCGAGGGGGGGGTGGGGGAGGGGTGGGGACCCCTCCCCTTTATGCCGCCCCTCCCCCACCCCCCCCAAATTTTGGGGATTTTGGGGATTTTGGGGATTTTTTGGGGGATTTTGGGGATTTTGGGGGGGGTGGGGGAGGGGTGGGGGGGTCCCCCCCACTTTTTGCCGCCCCTCCCCCACCCCCCCTGAATTTTGGGGACCCCCGGGGGAGGGGACCCCGATTTGAGCCCCCCGAGACCCCCCCGGACCCCCAAAGGCACCGCGGGACCCCCGAGGAGGAGGAGGAGGAGGAGGAAGGTGAGGGGGGAGGGGATTTGGGGGGATTTGGGGGGATTTGGGGGGGATTTGGGGGATTTTTTTTTGATTTTTGGGGGGGTTTGGGGGGATTTGGGGTGGATTTGGGGGGGATTTGGGGGGATTTGGGGGGTTTTGGGGGGATTTGGGGGGATTTGGGGGAGATTTGGGGGGATTTGGGAGTTTTGGGAGTTTTGGGGGGGATTTGGGGGATTTGGGGGGTTTTGGGGGGATTTTTGGGCATTTTGGGGAATTTTTTTGGGATTTTTTTTGGGATTTTTGGGGGGGTTTGGGGGGGATTTGGGGGGATTTTGGGGGGATATTTGGGGGGATTTTGGGGATTTTTGGGGGGATTTTGGGGTGATTTGGGGGGGATTTGGGGGGATTTTGGGGATTTTTGGGGGGATTTTGGGGGGATTTGGGGATTTTTGGGAGTTTGGGGGGGTTTTGGGGCATTTGGGGATTTTTGGGAGGTTTGGGGATTTTTTGGGATTTTTGGGGGGATTCTGGGGGGTTTTGGGAATTTTGGGGGGATTTGGGGGGATTTGGGTATTTTGGGAATTTTTTCTGGATTTTTGGGGGGATTTTGGGGGGGGGTTGGAGGATTTTCGGGGGATTTGGGGGGATTTGGGGGGATTTTGGGAGGTTTGGGATTTTTTTTGGGATTTTTGGGGGGGTTTTGGGGGGATTTTGGGGTTTCTCGGGTTGGATTTTTTTTTGGGGTATTTTTTGGGGGTCCCTGACGCCCCCTCCCCAATTTAGGAGCTCCTGGAACAGGGAGAAGAGAATTAATTTGAATTTTTTTGATTAATTTGAATTTTTGGGGGTTTTTAGGGGGGTTTTATCGAGTTTTGGGTGTTTTTTCCCAATTTTTTTGGGGGTTTTTTGGGGATTTTTTTTTTTTGGGGTATATTTTGGGGGTCCCTGACGCCCCCTCCCCACTTTAGGGGTGCGGCGGGAGGAGCTCCTGGAGCAGGGAGAGGAGAAATAATTCGAATTTTTGGGGTTTTTTATCGGGTTTTTGGTGGATTTTTTTTCAGTTTTTGGGTTTTTTTTCCAGATTTTGGGGTTTTTGGGTTTTTTTGGGGTTTTTTTCGGGGGTCTCTGAAGCCCCCTCCCCAATTTAGGGGTGCGGGAAGAACTACTGGCAGAGGGGGACGAAAATTAATTTGAATTTTTTGGGTTTTTTTCCTGGTTTTTGGGGTTTTTTTTTTACTTTTTTGGGGTTTTCGGGGTGGGGTTTTTTTTTGGGTTTATTTTCGGGGGTCCCTGACGCCCCCTCCCCAATTTAGGAGCTCCTGGAACAGGGAGAGGAGAAATAATTTGAATTTTTTAGGTTTTTAGGGGTGTTTTTTTTCGGTTTTGGGTGTTTTTTTCCCAATTTTTTGGGTTTTTTTTGGGATTTTTTTTTGGGGTATATTTTGGGGGTCCCTGACGCCCCCTCCCCACTTTAGGGGTGCGGCGGGAGGAATCCTGGAACAGGGAGAGGAGAAATAATTTGAATTTTTTGGGTTTTTTATCATGTTTGGGGTGATTTTTTCCCAATTTTTTGGGTTTCTCGGTGTGGGGTTTTTTTTTGGGGTATTTTTTGGGGGTCCCTGACGCCCCCTCCCCAATTTAGGGGTGCGGCGGGAGGAATTCCTGGAACAGGGAGAGGAGAAATAATTCGATTTTTTTTTCGTTTTTAGGGATTTTTTTAGCGGGTTTTTGGTGGTTTTTTTCCCAATTTTTTTTGGTTTTTCGGGGTGGGGGTTTTTTTTGGGGTATATTTTGGGGGTCCCTGACGCCCCCTCCCCACTTTAGGGGTGCGGCGGGAGGAATCCTGGAACAGGGAGAGGAGAAATAATTCGAATTTTTTTTGGTTTTTTAGCGGTTTTTGGGTGTTTTTTTCCCAATTTTTTGGGTTTTTTTTGGGGATTTTTTTTTGGGGTATTTTTTGGGGGTCCCTGACGCCCCCTCCCCAATTTAGGGGTGCGGCGGGAGGAGCTCCTGGAACAGGGGGAGGAGAAATAATTTGGGTTTATTTTGATGGGAATAATTTGGTTTTTTGGGTGGTTTTTTCCAGTTTTGGGGTTTTTTTTCCAGTTTTTGGGTTTTTTGGGGTTTTTTGGGGTTTTTTTGGGGGGTCCCTGACGCCCCCTCCCCACTTTAGGGGTGCGGCAGGAGGAGCTCCTGGAACAGGGAGAGGAGAATTAATTTGGGTTTATTTTGATGGGAATAATTTGGGTTTTTTGGTGGTTTTTTCCAGTTTTTGGGGTTTTTTTTCCAGTTTTTGGGTTTTTTGGGTTTTTTTGGGTTTTTTTTGGGGGGTCCCTGACGCCCCCTCCCCAATTTAGGAGCTCCTGGAACAGGGGGAGGAGAATTAATTTGGGTTTATTTTGATGGGAATAATTTGGTTTTTTGGGTGGTTTTTTCCAGTTTTTGGGGGTTTTTATTCCAGTTTTTGGGTTTTTGGTTTTTTTTTACAGTTTTTGGGTTTTTTCGGGATTTTTTTTTGGGTTTATTTTTGGGGGTCCCTGACGCCCCCTCCCCACTTTAGGGGTGCGGCGGGAGGAGCTCCTGGAACAGAGGGAGGAGAAATAATTTGAATTTTTTGGGGTTTTTTATCGGGTTTTTGGTGGATTTTTTTTCAGTTTTTGGGTTTTTTTTCCAGTTTTTGGTTTTTTTGGGTTTTTTTGGGTTTTTTCGGGGGTCCCTGAAGCCCCCTCCCCAATTTCGGAGCTCCTGGCACAGGGAGAGGGGAAATAATTCGATTTTTTTTTCGTTTTTAGGGATTTTTTTAGCGGGTTTTGGGTGTTTTTTCCCAATTTTTTTGGGGTTTTTTTGGGGATTTTTTTTTTGGGGGTTTATTTTCGGGGGTCCCTGAAGCCCCCTCCCCAATTTAGGAGCTCCTAGCACAGGGAGAGGAGAAATAATTTGAATTTTTTGGGTTTTTTATCGGGTTTTTGGTGGGGTTTTTTTCCAGTTTTTTGGGTGTTTTTTCCCAATTTTTTGGGTTTTTTTGGGGATTTTTTTTTGGGGTTTATTTTCGGGGGTCCCTGACGCCCCCTCCCCACTTTAGGGGTGCGGCGGGAGGAATCCTGGAACAGGGAGAGGAGAAATAATTTGAATTTTTTAGGTTTTTAGGGGTGTTTTTTTTGGATTTTTGGGGTTTTTTCCCCAATTTTTTTGGGGTTTTTTTTGGGATTTTTTTTGGGGTTTATTTTCGGGGGTCCCTGACGCCCCCTCCCCAATTTAGGGGTGCGGCGGGAGGAGGAATTCCTGGAACAGGGAGAGGACAATTAATTTGAATTTTTTTGGGTTTTTTATCAGATTTTTGGGTGTTTCTTTTCACTTTTTTGGGGGTTTTTTTTGGGGATTTTTTTGGGGTATATTTCGGGGGTCCCTGACGCCCCCTCCCCACTTCAGGGGTGCGGCGGGAGGAGTGCGGGGTGCTCAGCGGCTGCACCCACGGGCGCTGCGTCCGCCGGGGCGACGCTTTTACCTGCGCGTGTGACCGCGGCTTCCAGCTGGACCCCGCCCGGATGGACTGCCGCGGTGAGACCCCTCCCCAAATTCCCGGGACCCCTCCCCAAATTCCCAAAAATCCCCCGGAAAAAACCCCAAAGGGGAGAGACCCGAAATCCCGGAAGAAATCCTCAAAATCATGGAAAAAAAGACCAAAATCCCGGAAAAAATCCGAATTTTGAGAGCTACAAATTACTGGGAAAGCCCAAAAATATCCCCGAGACCCCTCCCCAAATTCCCCGAGACCCCTCCCCAAATTCCTCCAAAAATCCCAAATCTTGAGAGCCCCAAAATCCCGGAAAAAATCCTCAAAATCATGGAAAAAATCTGAATTTTGAGAGCTCCAAACCCCTGGAAAAGCCCAAAAAATCCCCGAGACCCCTCCCCAAATTCCACAGACCCCTCCCCAAATTCCCCCAGACCCCTCCCCAAATTCCCAAAAACCCCCCGGAAAAAATCCCAAATGGGAGAGACCCGAAATCCCGGAAAAAATCCAAATTTTGAGAGCTACAAACTCCTGGAAAAGCCCAAAAAAACCCCCAGACCCCTCCCCAAATTCCCCGAGACCCCTCCCCAAATTCCCAAAAACCCCCCGGAAAAAATCCAAAATGGGAGAGTCCCAAAATCCCGGAAAAAAGCCTCAAAATCCCGGAAAAAAATCCGAATTTTGAGAGCTACAAATTCCTGGAAAAGCCCAAAAAAATCCCCGAGACCCCTCCCCAAATTCCCCGAGACCCCTCCCCAAATTCCCCGAGACCCCTCCCCAAATTCCTCCAAAAATCCAAATCTTGAGAGCCCCAAAATCCCGGAAAAAATCCTCAAAATCACGGAAAAAATCCGAATTTTGAGAGTTTCAAACCTCTGGAAAAGGCAAAAAAATTCCCTGAGACCCCTCCCCAAATTCCCCCAGACCCCTCCCCAAATTCCCCGAGACCCCTCCCCAAATTCCCAAAAATCTCCCGGAAAAAAACCAAAATGGGAGAGACCCGAAATCCCGGAAAAAATCCTCAAAATCCCTGAAAAAAGCCTCAAAATCCCGAAAAAAATCCAAATTTTGAGCGTTCCAAATTAATGGAAGAGCCAAAAAAATTCCCTGAGACCCCTCCCCAAATTCTCCGGGACCCCTCCCCAAATTCCCCGAGACCCCTCCCCAAATTCCCCGAGACCCCTCCCCAAAATCCCCCAGACCCCTCCCCAAATTCCCCAAAATACCCCGGAAAAAATCCCAAATGGGAGAGACCCGAAATCCCGGAAAAAATCCTCAAAATCCCTGAAAAAAAGACTCAAAATCCCGGAAAAAATCTGAATTTTGGGAGTTCCAAAGTCCTGGAAAAGGCAAAAAAAATCCCCGAGACCCCTCCCCAAATTACCCGAGACCCCTCCCCAAATTCCTCCAAAAACCCAAATCTTGAGAGCCCCAAAATCCCGGAAAAAATCCCAAAATGTTGGGAAAAAATCGAAATTTTGAGAGTTCCAAACCCCTGGAAAAGGCAAAAAAATTCCCCGAGACCCCTCCCCAAATTCCCCAGACCCCTCCCCAAATTCCCCAGACCCCTCCCCAAATTCCCAAAAATCCCCCGGAAAAAACCCCAAAGGGGAGAGACCCGAAATCCCGGAAAAAATCCTTAAAAAGGTTAAAAAAATCCGAATTTTGAGAGTTTCAAACATCTGGAAAAGGCAAAATAATTCCCCGAGACCCCTCCCCAAATTCCCCGCGACCCCTCCCCAAATTCCCCCAGACCCCTCCCCAAATTCCCCGAGACCCCTCCCCAAATTCCTCCAAAAATCCAAATCTTGAGAGCCCCAAAATCCTGGAAAAGAGCCCAAAATCCCGGAAAAAAATCCGAATTTTGAGAGTTCCAAATTACTGGAAGAGCCAAAAAAATTCCCCGAGACCCCTCCCCAAATTCCCCGGGACCCCTCCCCAAATTCCCAAAAATCCCCCGGAAAAAATCCTCAAAATCTCGGAAAAATGCCCAAAATTTTGAAAAAAAATCCAAATTTTGAGAGTTCCAAATTACTGGAAGAGCCAAAAAAATCCCCCGAGACCCCTCCCCAAATTCCTCGAGACCCCCTCCCCAAATTCCACAGACCCCTCCCCAAATTCCCAAAAATCCCCCGGAAAAAATCCCAAATGGGAGAGACCCGAAATCCCCGAAAAAATCCTCAAAATCCCGGAAAAAAGACCAAAATGTTGGAAAAAAATCGAAATTTTGAGAGCTTCAAATTGCTGGAGAAGCCCAAAAAAATCCCCGAGACCCCTCCCCAAATTCCCCGAGACCCCTCCCCAAATTCCCAAAAATCCCCGGGAAAAAATCCTCAAAATCCCGAAAAAAAGACCAAAATTCCTGAAAAAAATCTGAATTTTTAGAGTTCCAAACCTCTGGAAAAGCCCAAAAAATCCCCGAGACCCCTCCCCAAATTCCCCCGGACCCCTCCCCAAATTCCCCGGGACCCCTCCCCAAATTCCCAAAAACCCCCCGGAAAAAATCCAAAATGGGAGAGACCCGAAATCCCGGAAAAAATCCTCAAAATACCGGAAAAAAGACCAAAATGTTGAAAAAAAATCCGAATTTTGAAAGTTAAAAATTGCTGGAAGAGCCAAAAAAATTCCCTGAGACCCCTCCCCAAATTCCCCCAGACCCCTCCCCAAATTCCCCCAGACCCCTCCCCAAATTCCCCGGGACCCCTCCCCAAATTCCCAAAAATCCCCCGGAAAAAACCCCAAATGGGAGAGACCCGAAATCCCGGAAAAAATCCTCAAAATCCATGAAAAAAGCCCAAAATGTTGTAAAAAAATCAGAATTTTGAGAGCTCCAAACCCCTGGGAAAGCCCCAAAATTCCTCGAGACCCCTCCCCAAATTCCCCAGACCCCTCCCCAAATTCCCCAGACCCCTCCCCAAATTCCTGAGCCCAAATCTCCCCTTTTAACCCCAAATTTCCCCCTAAAAACCCCAAATTTTCCCCTTTTAACCCCGAATTTTCCCCAAATCCCCCCCTAAAACCCCCAAATTTCCCCCAAATTTCCCCTTTTCACCCCAATTTTTCCCCAAATTTCCCCTTTTCACCCCAAATCCCCCCCCAAATCCCCCCCAAATTTCCCCCTAATCCCCCTTTTTAACCCCAAATCTCCCTCTAAAACCCCCAATTTTCCCCAAATTTTCCCAAAATTTCCCCTTTTCACCCCAATTTTTCCCAAAATTTTGCTTTTTCCCCCCAGACGTGGACGAGTGTTTGGGGGTGCCCCCCCCGTGCGCCCCAATACCCAAATCCGCCCTTTTTTAACCCCAAATCCCCCCAAATTTCCCCCTAAAACCCCCAAGTTTCCCCTTTTCACCCCAAATTTCCCCCGAATTTTCCCTTTTCCCCCTAAATTTCCTGTTTTCACCCCAAATTACCCCCAAATCCCCCCTTTTTACCCCAAATTTTCCCCAAATTTTCCCCTTTCACCCCAAATTCCCCCTTTTCACCCCAAATTTTCCCACTTTTTCCCAAAATTTCCCCTTTTCACCCCAAATTTTCCCAAAATTTCCCCTTTTAAACTCCAAATTTTCCCAAAATTTCCCTTTTTCACCCCCAATTTTCCCAAAATTTCCCTTTTAAACCCCAAATTTTCCCAAAATTTCCCTTTTTCCCCCCAGACGTGGACGAGTGTTTGGGGGTGCCCCCCCCGTGCCGCCCCAATACCCAAATCCCCCCTAAAACCCCCAAATTTCCCCCTAAAAGCCCCCTAAACCCCCCAAATTTCCCCAAAATTTCCCCTTTTAACCCAAATTTTTCCCAAAATTTCCCCTTTTCACCCCAAATTTCCCCTTTTCACCCCAAATTTCCCCTTTCCACCCCAAATTCTCCCAAAATTTCCCCTTTTCACCCCAATTTTTCCCCAAATTTCCCCTTTTCACCCCAAATCCCCCCCAAATTCCCCCAAATTCC
This sequence comes from Taeniopygia guttata, assembly GCF_048771995.1. Taxonomy (NCBI): domain Eukaryota; kingdom Metazoa; phylum Chordata; class Aves; order Passeriformes; family Estrildidae; genus Taeniopygia; species Taeniopygia guttata. The sequence goes on along the minus strand of NC_133059.1, from coordinate 2,907,700 downwards.
CCCTAAAATCCCCAAATCCCCCCTAAATCCCCCAAATTTCCCTCAAATTTTCCCTTTTATCCCCAAATTTCCCCCTTTTCACCCCAAATTTTCCCCCAATCCCCCCCAAATTTCCCCCAAATCTCCCTTTTAACCCCAAATTTTCCCCTTTTCACCCCAAATATCCCCATTTTAACCCCAAAATTACCCCTAAAACCCCCAAATCTCCCCCCCAAATTTCCCGTTTTAACCCCAAATTTTCCCAAAATTCCCCTTTTTCACCCCAAAATTTCGCTTTTCCCCCCAGACGTGGACGAGTGTTTGGGGGTGCCCCCCCCGTGCCGCCCCGGCCGCTGTTTGAACTCGCCCGGATCGTTCCGCTGCCTCTGAAAACATATTTATTTAATCATTTTATATTAATAAAATATATCAAAATTAATTATTTTAATTATTTTTTGGGGTGGGGGTTTATTTCCATTTATTTCCATTTATTTCCATTTATTTCCATTTATTTCCACATTAAAAATTAATGGGGCGCCCCTCCCCCCACCCCAAATTCAGCCTCGTGGGGGGATTTGGGGACCCCTCCCCATATTTATTTAATCATTTTCTATTAATTAAATACATCCAAATTAATTATTTTAATTATTTTTGGGGTGGGGGGGATTAATTTCCATTTATTTTCATTTATTTCCATTTATTTCCGCCCTAAAAATTAATTGGGCGCCCCTCCCCCCACCCCAAATTCAGCCTCGTGGGGGGATTTGGGGACCCCTCCCCATATTTATTTTATTCATTTTCTATTAATTAAATACATCCAAATTAATTATTTTAATTATTTTTTGGGTGGGGGGGATTAATTTCCATTTATTTCCATTTATTTCCATTTATTTCCACCCTAAAAATTAATGGGGCGCCCCTCCCCCCACCCCAAATTCAGCCTCGTGGGGGGATTTGGGGACCCCTCCCCAAATTTTTATTAAATTAAGGTTTTATATTAAAAAATATTAAAAAAATGGAGTTTTGGGTGTTTTTTTTTGGGTTTTTTTGGGGTTTTTTTGGGGTTTTTTCGGTTTTTTTTGGGGTTTTTTGGGGGTTTTTTGGGATTTTTTTGGGGTTTTTTTGGGGTTTTTTGGGGGTTTTTTTGGGGTTTTTTTGGGGTTTTTTTGGGTTTTTTTGGGGTTTTTTGGGGTTTTTTTGGGGTTTTTTTGGGGTTTTTTGGGGGTTTTTTTGGGGTTTTTTTAGGGTTTTTTGGGGTTTTTTGGGAGTTTTTTGGGGTTTTTTTGGGGGTTTTTTTGGGGGGGTTTTGGGTTTTTTGGGGGGTTTTTTGGGGTTTTTTGGGGTTTTTTTGGGGGTTTTTTTGGGTTTTTTTGGGGGTTTTTTGGGGGTGTTTTTGGGGGTTTTTTGGGGTTTTTTTTGGTTTTTTTGGGTTTTTTTGGGGTTTTTTGGGGGGTTTTTTGGGGTTTTTTTGGGGTTTTTTGGGGTTTTTTTTTTGGGGTTTTTTGGGGGTTTTTGGGGGGGTTTTTTGGGGTTTTTGGGGTTTTTTTGGGGGTTTTGGGGGGTTTTTTTTTGGTTTTTTTTTGGGGGGGGTTTGGGTTTTTTTGGGGTTTTTTGGGGGTTTTTTTTGGGGTTTTTTGGGGTTTTTTTGGGGTTTTTTGGGGGTTTTTTTGGGGTTTTTTGGGTTTTTTGGGTTTTTTTGGGGGGTTTTTTTTGGGGTTTTTTGGGGATTTTTGGGGGTTTTTTGGGGTTTTTTGGGGTTTTTTGGGGTTTTTTTGGGTTTTTTTGGGGATTTTTGGGGGTTTTTTGGGTTTTTTTGGGTTTTTTGGGGGTTTTTTTGGGGTTTTTTTGGGGTTTTTTTGGGGGTTTTTTTGGGGATTTTTTTGGGGTTTTTGGGGGTTTTTTTGGGTTTTTTTTGGGGTTTTTTTGGGGTGTTTTTTGGGGTTTTTTTGGGGGTTTTTTGGGGTTTTTTTGGGGTTTTTTGGGGGGTTTTTTTGGGGTTTTTTTGGGGGTTTTTTTGGGGGGGTTTTGGGTTTTTTGGGGGGTTTTTTGGGGTTTTTTGGGGTTTTTTTGGGGGTTTTTTTGGGTTTTTTTGGGGGTTTTTTGGGGGTGTTTTTGGGGGTTTTTTGGGGTTTTTTTTGGTTTTTTTGGGTTTTTTTGGGGTTTTTTGGGGGGTTTTTTGGGGTTTTTTTGGGGTTTTTTGGGGTTTTTTTTTTGGGGTTTTTTGGGGGTTTTTGGGGGGGTTTTTTGGGGTTTTTGGGGTTTTTTTGGGGGTTTTGGGGGGTTTTTTTTTGGTTTTTTTTTGGGGGGGGTTTGGGTTTTTTTGGGGTTTTTTGGGGGTTTTTTTTGGGGTTTTTTGGGGTTTTTTTGGGGTTTTTTGGGGGTTTTTTTGGGGTTTTTTGGGTTTTTTGGGTTTTTTTGGGGGGTTTTTTTTGGGGTTTTTTGGGGATTTTTGGGGGTTTTTTGGGGTTTTTTGGGGTTTTTTGGGGTTTTTTTGGGTTTTTTTGGGGATTTTTGGGGGTTTTTTGGGTTTTTTTGGGTTTTTTGGGGGTTTTTTTGGGGTTTTTTTGGGGTTTTTTTGGGGGTTTTTTTGGGGATTTTTTTGGGGTTTTTGGGGGTTTTTTTGGGTTTTTTTTGGGGTTTTTTTGGGGTGTTTTTTGGGGTTTTTTTGGGGGTTTTTTGGGGTTTTTTGGGGTTTTTTGGGGGGTTTTTTTGGGGTTTTTTGGGGGTTTTTAGGGGTTTTGGGGGTTTTTTGGGGGTTTTTTTGGGTTTTTTTGGGGTTTTTTGGGGTTTTTTTTTGGTTTTTTGGGGTTTTTTTTTTGTTTTGTTTTTTGGGGTTTTTTTGGGTTTTTTTGGGGGTTTTTTTGGGGTTTTTTGGGGGTTTTTTGGGGGGGTTTTTTGGGGTTTTTTTGGGGGTTTTTGGGGCTTTTGGGGGTTTTTTGGGGGGTTTTTTTGGGTTTTTTGGGGTTTTTTTGGGGGTTTTTGGGGGTGTTTTTTGGGGTTTTTTTGGGTTTTTTTTGGGTTTTTTTGGGTTTTTTTTGGGGTTTTTTTTTGGGGTTTTTTTGGGGGTTTTTTGGAGGGTTTTTTGGGGGGTTTTTTTGGGTTTTTTTTGGGTTTTTTTGGGGTTTTTTGGGGGGTTTTTTGGGGTTTTTTTGGAGTTTTTTGGGGGTTTTTTGGGTTTTTTTTGGGGGGTTTTTGGGGTTTTTTGGGGTTTTTTTGGGGTTTTTTGGGTTTTTTTGGGGGGGGTTTTTGGGGGTTTTTTGGGGTTTTTTTGGGGGTTTTTTGGGTTTTTTGGGGTTTTTTGGGTTTTTTGGGGGGTTTTTTGGTTTTTTTTGGGGTTTTTTTTTGTTTTTTTGGGGGGTTTTTTTGGGGTTTTTTTGGGGGTTTTTTGGGGTTTTTTTTGGGTTTTTTTGGGGTTTTTTTGGGGTTTTTTTTGTGTTTCTTTGGGATTTTTGGGGTTTTTTTGGGGGTTTTTTTTGGGTTTTTTTTGGGTTTTTTGGGGTTTTTTTGGGTTTTTTTGGGGGGTCTTTGGGGTTTTTTTGGGTTTTTTTGGGTTTTTTGGGGTTTTTTGGGGTTTTTTTTGGGGTTTTTTGGGTTTTTTGGGGGTTTTTTGGGGTTTTTTGGGGGGTTTTTTTGGGGTTTTTTTGGGGTTTTTTTTGGGGTTTTTTTGGGGGTTTTTTTGGGGTTTTTTGGGGTTTTTTTGGGTTTTTTTGGGGTTTTTTTTGGGGGTTTTTTGGGGGGTGGGTGTAGGTAAAACCCCCACTCAAAAAAAAATGGGATCCCCCCCAAAATACAATTAGAGACCCCCAAAATTGGGACTATTTTGGCACTGGGGACACCCTTGGGGACACCCTGGGGACATCCCTGAGGACATTGTGGCCTTGGGGACACCCTTGGGACACTTTGGGGACATCAAGGATTTGGTGACACCTTGGGGACATCCCTGGGGACACCTTGGGGACACCCTTGGTGACATCCTGGGTTTGAGGACATCCCCGAGGACACCTTGGGGACACCCTGGGGACACCCTGGGGACACCCTTGGGGACATCCTGGATTTGGGGACATCATTGGGGACATCCCTGGGGACACTTGGGGACATTGTGGCCTTGGTGACACCCTTGGGGACATCTCCAAGGACACTTTGGGGACACACTTGGGGACATCACAGCTTTGGGGACATCATGGGGACATCCTTGGGGACACCTTGGGGACACCCTTGGTGACATCCTGGATTTGGGGACACCTTGGAGACACCATGGGGACATCCCTGGTGACATCCTGGATTTGGGGACACCATGGGGACATCCCTGGGGACACCCTGGGGACACTCTGGGGACATTGTGGCCTTGGTGACACCCTTGGGGACACCATGGGGACACCCTTCGGGACATTGTGGCCTTGGGGACACCCTTGGGGACACCCTGGGGACATTGTGGCCCTGGTGACACCCTTGGGGACACCCTGGGGATGTTGTGGCCTTGGTGACACCCTTAGGGACACCCTGGGGACATCCCTGGGGACATTGTGGCCTTGGTGACACCCTTGGGGACACCGTGAGGACATTGTGCCCTTGGGGACACCTTCGTTACCATGGCAACCACAGCCCGCCATCTTAACTCCGGGCACGCGTACCCTTTCCTGCCAACCACTTCCGCCCCCCTCAGCCAATCACAACCTCCCGTTCTCCCCACGTGACTCCCGGTAACCGAACAGGGAAGCGCCGCCGTTACCGACCCTACCGGAGCCCGTGACTCGCCCGCGGCCCCGGCAGCGTTGGCGACACCCCCGGGGACACTTTGGGGACAATCTGGGGAGTCACGAGCCCGCTGGAGCCACGTTGCCATGGAAACAACCCCAACGCCGCGGCCGCCATATTTGACATCTTGGCACCGCCGCCATCTTAACTCCGGGCATAACTTCCGCCCTCTCCGCCAATCACAACCTCCCGTTCTCCCCACGTGACTCCCGGTAAACGATAACGGAAGCGCCGCCGTTAAGGACCCTACCGGAGCCCGTGACTCGCCCGCGGCCTCGGCAGCGTTGGCGACACCCCCGGGGACACTTTGGGGACACTTTGGGGAGTCACGAGCCCGCTGGAGCCACGTTGCCATGGAAACAACCCCAACGCCGCGGCCGCCATACTTGACATCTTGGCACCGCCGCCATCTTAACTCCGGGCATAACTTCCGCCCTCTCCGCCAATCACAACCTCCCGTTCTCCCCACGTGACCCCCGGTACTGCCGAACCCGGAAGCGCCGCCGCCGCCATGGATCCCGCCGCTCCCCGTGAGTCGCGGGCGGCGCCGTGAGGGGAAATTCGTGTTTCAAACCGCTTCAAATTAACATTTTCTTTCGTTTTTAGCCCCAAAACGCCGCGGGCCCGCCCGCTTGGCCGATCCGCGGCCTCTGTTCGAGGACACGAGCGCTACCGGGGCCTCACCGGGCCGCGGTTTCGGGGCTCCGCCGCCGCCGCCTTCGGCCTCGGCCGCCGCCTCCTCCTCCTCGGCCGCGTTCGGGGCGCCCGCGGCGTTCCTGAGCGAGCCCGTGAGCTCCCTGGCCGCGGCCTACGGGAGCAGCCTCGCCTCGCACGTGGAGGGCAACGTGAGCGGCGGGGGGATAACGGGAATAACGGGGGGATAACCGGGAATAACGGGGGATAACCGGGAATAACCGGGGGAATAACTGGGGATAACCGGGAATAACGGGGGGAAATAACGGGGGAAAAAACTGGGAATAACGGGGGGATAACCGGGAATAACCGGGGGATAACGGGGGGGATAACGGGGGGGAACCGGGAATAACCGGGAATAACGGGGGAGAATAACCTGGAATAACGGGGGGAAATAACGGGAGATAACGGGGAAATAACCGGGAATAACGGGGGGGATAACCGGGAATAACGGGGGGATAACGGGGGGGAAATAACCGGGAATAACGGGGGAGGATAACGGAGGGAATAACGGGGGGATAACGGGGGGGATAACGGGGAATAACCGGGGGGAATAACGGGGAATAACGGGGGGGAATAACGGGGAAAAATGGGGGATAACGGGGAGAATAACCGGGAATAACGGGGAATGATGGGGGAAAATAACTGGGAATAACGGGGGAAATAACGGGGGGAAATAACCGGGAATAACGGGGTAAATAACCGGGAATAACGGGGGGAATAACCGGGAATAACGGGGGGAATAACTGGGAGATAACGGGGGGAATAACCGGGAATAACAGGGAAAAAAATTGAGAAAAAAATGGGAAAAAATGGGAAAAAATAGGGGAAAAATGGGGAAAAATAAGGAAAAAATGGGAGGAAAAATGGAGAAAAAAAATCCAGAAAAAATGGGGAAAAAATGGAGGGAAAAAACCAGAAAAAATGGGGAAAAAAGGGGAAAAATGGAAAAAAATGAGGGGAAAAATGGAAAAAAATGAGGGGAAAAAATTCAGAAAAAAAAGGGAAAAAATAGGGGAAAAATGGGAAAAATAGAGGAAAAATGGGGAAAAATAGGAAAAAAAAAACCAGAAAAAAATGGCGAAAATGGGAAAAAAATCCAGAAAAAATGGGGAAAAAATGGGAAAAAATGGGGGGGGAAAATGGGGAAAAAACCCAGAAAAAATGGGGAAAAATAGGGGAAAAATGGGGAAAAATAGGGGAAAAATGGGAAAAAATAGGAAAAAAATCCAGAAAAAAATAAGGGAAAAAAAGGGAAAAAATAGGGGAAAAATGGAGAAAAAAAAACCCCAAAAATGGGGAAAAATAGGGGAAAAATGGGAAAAATAGGAAAAAAATCCAGAAAAAATAAGGGAAAAAATGGGAAAAAATAGGGGAAAAAATAGGGGAAAAATGGGAAAAAAAAGGCAAAAAAAGGCCAGAAAAAAATGGGAAAAAGCCGTGGGAGGGAGGGAAAGCGGCGCGCGGCGGGCTGGGCTGGTCTGTACCGGTCTGTACTGGTCTGTACTGGTCCATACTGGTCCGTACTGGTCTGACCCCCCAGCTGTGCCGCTGGCTGCCCGTGGGCCGCCTCAAGTAAAAAATGGGGAGAAAATGGGGAAAAAATGGGGAAAAATGGGAAAAAAATCCAGAAAAAATGGGAAAAAATAGGGGAAAAAAAACCCCAAAAAAAGGGGAAAAATGGGAAAAATATAAGGGAAAAAAATGGGAAAAAATGGGAAAAAGTAAGGGAGAAAATGGGAAAAAATAAGGGAAAAATTGGGGAAAAAATAGGGGAAAAATGGGAAAAAAAGGGGAAAAAAAAGGGAAAAAATAAGGGAAAAAATGGGAAAAAATAAGGGAAAAAATAGGAAAAAATAGGGGAAAAATGGGGAAAAAATGGGAAAAAAAAGAGAAAAAACCCAGAAAAAAATGGGAAAAAGCCGTGTGAGGGAGGGAAAGCGGCGCGCGGCGGGCTGGGCTGGTTTATACTGGTCTGTACTGGTGTGAACTGGTGTGAACCGGTCGGAACCGCCCCCAGCTGTGCCGCTGGCTGCCCGTGGGCCGCCTCAAGTAAAAAATGGGTAGAAAATGGGGAAAAATGGGAAAAAAGCCAGAAAAAAATGGGGGGAAATGGGGAAAAAACCCAGAAAAAATGGGGGGAAAATCCAGAAAAAATGGGGGAAAATAAGGAAAAAATAGGGAAAAAATGGGAAAAAATAAAGGGAAAAAATTGGAAAAAATAAAGGGAAAAAATTGGAAAAAATAAGGGAAAAAAATGGGAAAAAAATCCAGAAAAAATGGGGGAAAATGGGAAAAAATAGGGGGAAAAATGGGAAAAATGGAGAAGAAACCCAGAAAAATGGGGGAAAAATGGGGGAAAAATCCAGAAAAAATGGGGGGGAGAAATGGGAAAAAATAGGGGAAAAATGGGGAAAAAATGGGAAAAAAAATCCAGAAAAAATGGGGGAAAATGGGGAAAAATGGGAAAGAAATCCAGAAAAACTGGGGGGAAAGATAAGGAAAAAATGGGAAAAAAATTGGGGAAAAAAAGCCCTAAATAAAAGGGAAAATATAAGGAAAAAATGGGAAAAAAATGAGAAAAAAACCCGAAAAAAATGGGGAAAAGCCGCGTGAGGAAGGGAAAGCGGTGCGAGGCGGGCTGGGCTGGTTTATACTGGTCCATACTGGTCCGTACTGGTCCGCCCCCAGCTGTGCCGCTGGCTGCCCGTGGGCCGCCTCTAGTAAAAAATGGGGGGAAAATGGGAAAAAATGGGGAAAAATGGGGAAAAACGGAGGGAAAAATGGAGAAAAAAAAAAAAGCAGAAAAAATACGGGAAAAAACCCGAAAAATGGGGGAAAATAGGGGAAAAATGGAAAAAAGTTGGGGAAAAATTTGAAAAAAATCCAGAAAAAAATGGGGGGAAAATAGGGGGAAAATGGGGAAAAATAGGGGAAATAATAGGGGAAAAATGGGGAAAAATAGGGGGAAAATGGGAAAAATTTGAGGAAAAAAAAAGCTGGAAAAAATGGGGAAAAAAACCAGAAAAATGGGGAAAAATGGGGGGAAAATGGGAAAAAATAAGGGAAAAAAAAGGGAAAAGATAAGGGAAAAAATAAGGGAAAAATGGGAAAAATGGAGAAAAAAAAAGCAGAAAAAATGGGGAAAAGAACCAGAAAAAATGGGGAAAAATGGGGAAAAGTGGGAAAAAAATGGAGGAAAAAAAGCTAGGAAAAATGGGAAGAAATGGGGAAAAATAGGGCGAAAATGGGAAAAAGCGGAGAAAAAAAAACAGAAAAAATGGGGGAAAAATGGGGAAAATGGGAAAAAATAGGGGGAAAATGGGAAAAAATGGAGAAAAAAACCCAGAAAAAATGGGGGGAAAATGGGGGGAAAATCCAGAAAAAATGTGAAAAAAATCCAGAAAAAATAAGGGAAAAATGGGGGGAAAATAGGGGGAAAATGGGGAAAAAATAGGGGAAAATGGGGAAAAAATAGGAAAAAAAAACCAGAAAAAAAAAGGAAAAATGGGGAAAAAACCCAGAAAAAACGGGAAAAAGGCGCGTGAGGGAGGGAAAGCGGCGCGAGGCGGGCTGGGCTGGTTTATACTGGTCTGTACTGGTCCGTACTGGTCCGTACTGGTCCATACTGGTCCATACTGGTCCGTACCGCCCCCAGCTGTGCCGCTGGCTGCCCGTGGGCCGCCTCAAGTAAAAAATGGGGGGAAAATGGGGAAAAATGGGAAAAAACGGAGGGAAAAATGGAGAAAAAAAAAAAGCAGAAAAAATACGGGAAAAAATCGAAAAATGGGGAAAAAAATAGGAAAAATTGGGGAAAAAATGGGAAAAATTAAGGGAAAAAATGGGAAAAAATCCAGAAAAAATGGGGGGAAAATGGGAAAATATGAAGGAAAAAAATGTTAAAAATGGGAAAAAATAGGGGAAAAATGGGAAAAAATAGGGGAAAAATGGGAAAAAAATAGGAAAAAAAACCTGAAAAAAATGGGGAAAAATAGGAAAAAAAACTAGGAAAAAATGGGGAATAATGGGGAAAAAACCCAGAAAAAATGGGGGGAAAATGGGGGGAAAATCCAGAAAAAAATGGGGAAAAATAGGAAAAAATAGGAGAAAAAATGGAGAAAAATCCCCCCCAAAAATGGGGGAAAATGGGGAAATATAGGAAAAAAACCAGGAAAAAATGGGGAAAAATGGGGAAAAAACTCAGAAAAAATGGGGGAAAATGGGAAGAAATTGGGGGAGAATGGGAAAAAAAATCCAGAAAAAATGGGGAAAAAATGGGAAAAATTGGGGGAAAATGGGAAAAAAAAGCAGAAAAAAAACCAGAAAAAATAGGAAAAAAAAACCAGAAAAAATGGGGAATAATGGGAGAAAAAAAACCCCAAAAATTGGGAAAAAATTGGAGAAAAAAGGAGAAAAAACCCAGAAAAAATGGGAAAAAGCCGCGGGAGGGAGGGAAAGCGGCGCGAGGCGGGCTGGGCCGGTTTATACTGGTCCGTAGTGGTCCATACTGGTCCGTACTGGTCCATACTGGTCCGTACTGGTCTGCTCCCAGCTGTGCCGCTGGCTGCCCGTGGGCCGCCTCAAGTATTACTTTGCCGTGGATTCTGTTTACGTGGGGCGGAAACTGCGGCTGCTGCTCTTCCCCTTCCGCCACCCGGTACTGGGCAAACTGGGCAAACTGGGAGGGACTGGGAGGGAACTGGGATGGACTGGGAGGGACTGGGAGGGACTGGGAGGGACTGGGAGGGAACTGGGATGGACTGGGAGGGACTGGGATGGACTGGGAGGGACTGGGAGGGGATTTTGGGGTTACTGGGATGGGATTTGGGGTTACTGGGAGGACTGGGAGAGGTTTGTGAGGAATTTTTGGGGGGTTTGGGGCTCCTTTGGGGTAAATTGGTCAATTTTGGGGGGTTTTGGGTTCTTTTGGGGGGGGTTTGGGATGTTTTGGGGGTATTTTGGGCTGTTTTGGGGGTATTTTGGGGTGTTTTGGGGATATTTGGGGTGTTTTTGGGCTATTTTAGGGGTATTTTTGGGTTATTTTGGGCCATTTTGGGGGTATTTTGGGGTATTTTTGGCTATTATGGGGTGTTTTGGGGGTAGTTTTGTGTGGTTTTGGTGTATTTTTGGGTTATTTTTGGGTGTTTTTGGGGTATTTTTGGGTGGTTTTGGGCTGTTTTTGGGTTGTTTTTGGGTTGTTTTGGGCCGTTTTTGGGTTGTTTTGGGGTTATTTTGGGCCGTTTTTGGGTTGTTTTTGGGTTATTTTGGGCCGTTTTTGGGGTGTTTTTTGGGTAGTTTTGTGTGTTTTAGGGGTATTTTTGGGTGTTTTGGGGTTGTTTTGGGTTATTTCGGGGTATTTTGGGGTATTTTTGGGTGTTTTGGGGTGTTTTGGGTTGTTTTTGGGTGTTTTTGGGATATTTGTGGTATTTTGGGTTATTTTGGGCTGTTTTTGGGGTATTTTGGGCTGTTTTTGGGGTATATTGGTCCATTTTTGGGTTATTTTGGGCTGTTTTTGGGGTATTTTTGGTGTTTTGGGTTATTTTGGGGTGTTTTTGGGATATTTTGGGGTTCTGACCCCCCGTGCCCCAGGACTGGCAGGTTCGGTACCAGCAGGACACGCCGGTGGCGCCGCGCTTCGATGTCAACGCTCCCGACCTCTACATCCCGGGTGGGGACCCCAAAAACCCCCGGGAACCCCAAAATCCCCCCCGGGAACCCCAAAATCCCCTCAAAACACCCCGGGAACCCCAAAATCCCCCCCGGGACACCCAAAATCCAGCTCGGGACACCCAAAATCCACCCAAAACCCTCCAAAATCCCCCCGGGAACCCCAAAATCCCCCCAAAAAACCCCCAAAATCCCCCCGGGAACCCCAAAATCCCCCCTGGGAAATGCGAAATCCAGCTCGGGACCCCCAAAATCCCCCCAAAACCCCCCCGGGAACCCCAAAATCCAGCTTGGGAACCCCAAAATCCCCCCGGGAACCCCAAAATCCAGCTCGGGACCCCCAAAATCCAGATCGGGACCCCCAAAATCCTCCCCAAACTCCCCTGTGACCCCTGAAATCCAGCTCAGAACCCCCAAAATCCACCTTTGGACCCCCCAAAATGACCCTGAGACCCCCAAAATCCATCTTGGGACCCCCAAAATCCAGCTCGGGACCCCCTAAATCCCCCCAAATCACCCAGGACCCCCAAAATCCAGCTGGGGAACCCCAAAATCCCCCCAAACCACCCCTGGGAACCCCAAAATCCAGCTCGGGACCCCCAAAATCCAGCTCGGGACACCCAAAATCCAGCTCGGGACCCCCAAAATCCCCCCAAACCACCCCTGGGAACCCCGAAATTCAGCTCGGGACCCCCAAAATCCCCCCAGAACCCCCCCTGGGAACCCCCAAAACACCTCAGGAACCCCAAAAACACCTCGGGAACCCCAAAATCCATCTCGGGAACCCCAAAATCCTCCCAAACCACCCCCGGGAACCCCAAAATCCAGCTCGGGACCCCCAAAATCCAGCTCGGGACACCCAAAATCCAGCTTGGGACCCCCAAATTCCCCCCAAACCACCCCTGGGACCCCCAAAATCCAGCTTGGGACCCCCAAAACCCCCTCAGGATCCCCAAAAACCCACCCAGGACCCCCAAAATGACCCTGAGACCCCCAAAATCCATCTTGGGACCCCCAAAAGCCATCTCAGGACCCCAAAAATTCACCTTAGGACCCCCCAAAACCCCCCCAGGACCCCCAAAATCCTTCTCAGGACCCCCAAAATCCATTTTGGGACCCCCAAAATCCCCTCAGTACCCCCAAAAACCCATTCAGGACCCCCAAAATCCATTTTGGGACCCCCCAAAACCCCCAAAACTCACCCAGGACCCCCAAAATCCAGCTCAGGACCCCCAAAATCCCCCCCAAACCCCCCTGGGACCCCCAAAATCCGGCTCAGGACCCCCAAAATCGACCTTGGGACCCCCCAAAATGGCCCTGAGACCCCCAAAATCCATCTTGGGACCCCCAAAACCCCCTCAGGATCCCCAAAAACCCACCCAGGACCCCCAAAATCCATCCAGGGACCCCCAAAATGCCCCCTGGGACCCCCAAAATGACCCTGAGACCCCCAAAATCCATCTTGGGGCTCCCAAAATCCATCTCAGGACCCCCAAAATTCACCTTGGAAACCCCCCAAAACCCCCCCAGGACCCCCAAAATCCATCTCAGGACCCCCAAAATCACCCAGGAGCCCCAAAATCCATCTTGGGACCCCCAAAATCCATCTCAGGACCCCCAAAATCCCCCCAGGACCCCCCAAAATCCATCTCAGGACCCCCAAAATCCATCCAGGGACCCCCAAAATCACCCAGGAGCCCCAAAATCCATCTCAGGACCCCCAAAATTCATCTTGGCACCCCAAAAAAAGCCCAAAACCACCCCCAAAATTCCCCTGATTTCCCCCAAATTCTCTCCCCACCCCCTCAAAACCCCCAAATTCCCAAAACCTCCCCAAAATTCCCCAAAAAATTCCTCCAAAATTGCTGAAATCCTCCCCAAAAATCTCCCAAAATCCCTCAAAATCTCCCCAGTTTTGCACCAATTTCCTCCCCACCCCCTCAAAACCCCCAAATTTCTCCAAAAATTCCCAAAAATTACCCAAAAATTCCCAAATTTCTCCCTCACAGCCATGGCCTTCCTCACCTACATCCTCCTGGCCGGCCTCGCTTTGGGCACCCAAAACAGGTACAAAAATCCCCTTTTTTTCCCCCAAAAATCACTTTTTATTTTTCCCCCAAAAATCCCTTTTTATTTTTCCCCAAAAAATTCCTTTTTCCCCCAAAAATCAAATTTCCCCCCCCAAAAATCCCTTTTTTCCCTCCAAAAATTTTTTTTTTTCCCCAAAAAATCCATTTTTTTCCTCCCAAAAATCCCTTTTTTTCTTTAAAAATCCTATTTTCCCCAAAAATCCCTTTTTTTCCCCAAAAAATCCCTTTCATTCCCCCAAAAAAATCTATTTTTGCCCCCAGAAATCCCCTTTTCCCCCCAAAATTCCCTTTTTTACCCCCAAAAAACCCTGTAAACTCCTCAAAAATGTAGAAAACTGCCAAAAAACCCCAAAAATCCCCCTCAAAATCCCCAGAAACTCCCTAAAACCCCTCAAGAAAACCCCAAAACACTCTCAGAGAAAACCCCAAAAATCCCAAAAAAACTCTCAAAAAAACCCTCAAAAATCCTCCAAAAAAAATCCTAAATCCCCTTTAAAAACCCGTGAAAATCCCTCAAATAAAGTCCCAAAAAATACAAAAAAAATCCCATTTTGTTCCCCAATTTTCCCCCAATTTTTCCCCATTTCCCCCCCCATTTTTTCCTCGTGTTTCCTCAGTTTTTACCCCGTTTTTCTCCCATTTTCCCTCCGTTTTTTCCAATTTGTCCCCGTTTTTCCCCATTTTCCCTCATTTTTCCCCCATTTCCCCCCCATTTTCCCCCCATTTTTTCCTAATTTTTCCCCAGTTTGTCCCCGTTTTTCCCCCGTTTTCCCTCCGTTTTTCCCAATTTTTTCCCCGTTTCCCCCCATTTTTTTCCCCATTTCTTCCCCATTTTTCCCTATTTTCCCCCCTTTTTTCCCCCATTTTCCCCTAGTTTTTCCCTAATCTGTCCCCATTTTTTTCCTGGCTTTTCCCCCATTTTCCCCCATTTTTCCCTCCTTTTTCCCCATTTTTCCCCATTTTTTCCCATTTCCCCCCCTGTTTTTTCCCCATATTTCCCCTCTATTTTCCCCCCATTTTTCTCCCGTTTTTCCCTGTTTTTTCCCCTTTTTCTCTTCATTTTTCCCCATTTTCCCCCCGTTATTTCCCCCGTTTTTCCCTATTTTTCCCCCCCATTTTCCCCCAGTTTTTCCCCAATTTTTCCCCATTTTTTTTCCCGGCTTTTTCCCAGTTTTCCCCCATTTTTTCCCAATTTGTCCCCGTTTTTCCCCCATTTGTCCCCGTTTTTCCCCCATTTTCCCTCTGTTTTTTCCTTTTTTTTTTCCATTTTTCTCCCATTTTCCCTCCCTTTTTTCCAATTCTTTCCCCATTTTTTCCCCATTTCCCCCCCTGTTTTTTTCCTAATTTTCCCCCATTTTTTCCCCATTTCCCCCATTTTTTCCCCATTTTTTCCCCCATTTTTTTCCCCATTTCCCCCTAGATTTTCCCCATTTTCCCCCCATTTTTTCCCCCATTTTCCCCCCAATTTTTTCCCCTTTTTTCCCCCATTTTCCCCTAGTTTTTCCCTAATCTGTCCCCATTTTTTTCCTGGCTTTTCCCCATTTTCCCCTGATTTTTCCCCCATTTTTTCCCCATTTTTTCCCCATTTTCCCTCCATTTTTTCCAATTTTTTTCCCCATTTTTTCCCTGTTTTTCCCCATTTTTTCCCCCATTTTCCCCCCATTTTTTCCCCATTTTTTCCCCATTTTTCCCCATTTCCCCCCCATTTTTCCTCCTATTTCCCCCCATTTTCCCCCCATTTTTCCCCCCAATTTGTCCCCATTTTTCCCCCCTTTTTCCCCCATTTTCCCCTAGTTTTTCCCTAATATGTCCCCATTTTTTTCCTGGCTTTTCCCCAATTTTCCCCCATTTTTCCCTCGTTTTTCCCCATTTTACCCCCATTTTTCCCCGTTTTTCCCCATTTTCCCCCCATTTTTTCCCCATTTTCCCCCATTTAATCCCCATTTCTTCCCCATTTCCCACCCCCCATTTTCCCCCGTTTTTCTCCCATTTTCCCTCAGTTTTTCCCCATTTTTTCCCCCGTTTTTCACCATTTTCCCCCCTATTTTCCCCCCTATTTTCCCCATTTTTTCCCCATTTTCCCTCCGTTTTTTCCCCGTTTTTTTCCAATTTTTCCCCCATTTTTCCTCTGTTTTTTCCCATTTTTCCCCATTTTTCCCCCATTTTCCGCCCATTTTTTCCCCGTGTTTCCTCAGTTTTTATCCCGTTTTTCTCCCATTTTCCCTCCGTTTTTTCCAATTTTTTCCCCATTTTCCCCCCATTTTTTCCCCCTATTTTCCCCCCATTTTTCCCCTTTTTCCCCACCCCGAATAACGTGAATTTTGGGGTAAAATTGCAGGTTTTCCCCGGACAGCCTGGGGCTGGTGGCTGTGCTGGAACTCTGACAAACACCCAAATAATGTGAATTTTTGGGGTAAAATCGCAGGTTTTCCCCGGACAGCCTGGGGCTGGTGGCTGTGCTGGAACTCTGACCAAATTCACGGGAATTTCACCAATCCCAAACATTTTTTCCCCAATTTGTCCCTGTTTTCCCCCATTTTCCCCCCATGTTTTCCTGTTTTTCCCCATTTCCCCCCATTTTTTCCCCGTTTTTCCCCATTTCCCCCCCGTTTTCCCCGTTTTTCCCCATTTTCCCCCATTTTTTCCCCATTTTCCCCCATTTAATCCCCATTTCTTCCCCATTTCCCCCCCTATTTTCCCCCGTTTTTCTCCCATTTTCCCTCAGTTTTTCCTCATTTTTTCCCCGTTTTTCTCCCATTTTCCCTCAGTTTTTCCCCATTTTTTTCCAATTTTTTCCCCATTTTTTCCCCCATTTTCCCCCATTTTTTCCCCCATTTTTCTCCATTTCCCCCTTCGTTTTTCCCCCATTTTTTCTCCATTTTTTCCCCATTTTCCCCCATTTCCCCCCCATTTTCCCCCCATTTTTCCCCCGTTTTTCCCCATTTTTTCCCCATTTTTCCCCCATTTTTTCCCCATTTTTCCCCTTTTCCCCCCATTTTTTCCCCATTTTTCCCCATTTTCCCCCCTATTTTTCCCCTATTTTTTCCCCATTTCCCCCCCATTTTTCCCCCCATTTTCCCCCCTTTTTCCCCGTTTTCCCCATTTTTTCCCCTATTTTCCCCCCATTTTTTCCCCCGTTTTTCTCCATTTTTTCCCCATTTCCCCCCCATTTTACCACCAATTTGTCCCCATTTTTTCCCCATTTTTCCCCCATTTTTTCCCCGTGTTTTCTCAGTTTTTCCCCATTTTCCCCCCATTTTCCCCCCATTTTTCCCCCATTTTTTCTCAATTTTTTCCCCGTTTTTCCCCATTTTCCCCCCGTTTTTCCTCATTATTTTTTCCCCCTATTTTACCTATTTTCCCCCCATTTTCCCCACCCCAAATAATGTGAATTTTGGGGTAAAATCGCAGGTTTTCCCCGGACAGCCTGGGGCTGGTGGCTGTGCTGGAGCTCTGATAAAATGTGAATTTTTTGGGTTGAAATTCCAGGTTTTCCCCGGACAGCCTGGGGCTGGTGGCTGTGCTGGAACTCTGACAAACACCCAAATAATGTGAATTTTTGGGGTAAAATCGCAGGTTTTCCCCGGACAGCCTGGGGCTGGTGGCTGTGCTGGAACTCTGATAAAATGTGACTTTTTTTGGGGTAAAATCGCAGGTTTTCCCCGGACAGCCTGGGGCTGGTGGCCAGCTCAGCCCTGGCCTGGCTGCTGCTGGAGGTTCTGAGCGTCCTCCTGAGCCTCTACCTGGTCACCGTCAGCACCGACCTCACCCCCATCGACCTCCTGGCCTTCGCCGGCTACAAATACGTGGGGTCAGTGCCAAAATCCCCGTTTTTCACCCCAAAAATCCCTCCCCGACAGCCCCGAAAAAATCCCACTCGGAATGCCCCGAAACGGCCACGAATTCACCCAAAATCGCCACGAATTCACCCAAAATCCTGCTTGAAAAGTCCTGATTCCCTTCAAAAAGTCAATTTCCAAGGCAGCAAAATTCCAAAAAATCAACAAATTGCCCAAAATGCCCCAAATTTGGTGGTTTTACCCAAAAATCCCAATGAAAGCCCAGAAAAGCCCTGAAATGGCCACAAATTGCCCCAAAATCGACACAAATTGCCCCAAAATCACAGCAAAAACGTCCGGATTCCCTTCAAGAAGTCCCTTCACAAGGCAGCAAAATCCAAAAAAATCAACAAAATGCCCAAAATGCCTCAAAATGCCCCAGATTTGGTGTTTTTACCCAAAAATCCCAATGAAAGCCCAGAAAAGTTCTGAAATGGCCACAAATTGTCCCAAAATCGCCACAAATTCTCTCAAAATCCTGCTTGAAACATCCTGATTCCATCCAAAAAGTCCCTTCCCAAGCCAGCAAAATCCGAAAAAATCAACAAAACCCCCAAAATGCACCAAATTTGGTGTTTTTGCCCAAAAAGTAAAAGAAATCCCCTTGAAATGTCCCAAACTGGCCACAAATTTACCCAAAATCACCATAAATTGCCCCAAAACGGCCACAAATTCCCCCAAAATCAGCACCGACCTCACCCCCCATCGACCTCCTGGCCTTCGCCGGCTACAAATACGTGGGGTCAGTGCCAAAATACCCGTTTTTCACCCCAAAAATACCTCCCCGCCCGCCCCGAAAAAATCCCACTCGGAATGCCCCGAAACCGCCACGAATTCACCCAAAATCGACACAAATTCACCCAAAATCGCCACAAAAATGTCCAGATTCCCTTCAAGAAGTCCCTTCCCAAGGTAGCAAAATTCAAAAAATCAAGAAAATTCGTCAAATTTGGTGGTTTTACCCAAAAATCCCAATGAAAGCCCAGAAAAGCCCTGAAATGGCCACAAATTGCCCCAAAATCGCCACAAATTCCCCCAAAATCCTGCTTGAAACGTCCGGATTCCCTCCAAAAAGTCCCTTCCCAAGCCACAAAATTCAAAAAAATCAAGAAAATTCCTCAAATTTGGTGGTTTTACCCAAAAATCCCAATGAAAGCCAAGAAAAGCCCCAAAATGGACACAAATTGCCCCGAAATCGCCACAAATTCACCCAAAACGGCCACAAATTCCCTCAAAATCGCCACAAATTCACCCAAAATCCCCACTGACCTCACCCCCATCGACCTCCTGGCCTTCGCCGGCTACAAATACGTGGGGTTAGTACCCAAAATCCGCCTTTTTCACCCCAAAAATCCCTCCCCGCCCGCCCCGAAAAAATCCCACTCGGAATGCCCCGAAACGGCCACAAATTCACCCAAAATCGCCACGAATTCCCTCAAAATCCTGCTTAAAAAGTCCTGATTCCCTCCAAAAAGTCACTTCCCAAGCCACAAAATTCAAAAAAATCAAGAAAATTCCTCAAATTTGGTGGTTTTACCCAAAAATCCCAATGAAACCCCAGAAAAGCCCTGAAATGGCCACAAATTGCCCCGAAATGGCCACAAATTCACCCAAAATCGCCACAAATTCCCCCAAAATCAGCACTGACCTCACCCCCATCGACCTCCTGGCCTTCGCCGGCTACAAATACGTGGGGTCAGTGCCAAAATCCGCCTTTTTCACCCCAAAAATCCCTCCCTGCCGGCCCCGAAAAAATCCCACTCGGAATGCCCCGAAACGGCCACAAATTCACCCAAAATCGCCACGAATTCACCCAAAATTGCTGCAAAAACGTCCAGAGTCCCTTCAAAAAGTCAATTTCCAAGGCAGCAAAATTCAAAAAAATCAACAAAATGCCTCAAAATGCACCAAATTTGGTGGTTTTACCCAAAAATCCCAATGAAACCCAGAAAAGTTCTGAAATGGCCACAAATTGCCCCAAAATCGCCACAAATTCCCTCAAAATCCTGCTTGAAACGTCCTGATTCCCTCCACAAAGTCCCTTCCCAAGCCAGCAAAATTCAAAAAATGAAGAAAATTCATCAAATTTGGAGGTTTTACCCAAAAATCCCAATGAAAGCCAAGAAAAGCCCTGAAATGGCCACAAATTGCCCCAAAATCGCCACAAATTCACCCAAAATCCTGTTTGAAATGTCCTGATTACCTTCAAAAAGTCCCTTCCCAAGGCAGCAAAATTTAAAAAAAATCAACAAAATGCCCAAAATGCCTCAAAATGCCCCAAATTTGGTGTTTTTGCCCAGAAAGTTAAAAAGATCCCCTTGAAATGCCCCAAATTGGCCACAAATTGCCCCAAAATCGCCACAAATTGCCCCAAAATGGCCACGAATTCACCCAAAATCAGCACCGACCTCACCCCCATCGACCTCCTGGCCTTTGCCGGCTACAAATACGTGGGGTCAGTGCCAAAATCTGCCTTTTTCACCCCAAAAATCCCTCCCCGACAGCCCCGAAAAAATCCCACTCGGAATGCCCCGAAACGGCCGCGAATTCACCCAAAATCGCAGCAAAAATGGCCAGAGTCCCTTCAAAAAGTCAATTCCCAAGGCAGCAAAATTCAAAAAAATCAACAAAATGCCCAAAATGCACCAAATTTGGTGGTTTTACTCAAAAATCCCAATGAAACCCAGAAAAACCCTGAAATGGCCACAAATTGCCCCAAAATCAACACAAATCCCCGGGATTTTGGGGTGAAACGCCACAATTTTGGGGCAAAATCCCAGAATTTTGGGGCAAAATCCCGGAATTTTGGGGTAAAATCCCAGAATTTGGATAAAATCCCATAATTTTGTGGTTGAAATCCCACAATTTTGGGGTGGTTTTGGGGTGAAACCCCAGAGTTTTGGGGTAGAATTTCAGTATTTTGAGGTAAAACCTGAGATTTTTGGGGGCTGGAACCCCGGGATTTGGGGTAAAATTTCAGAATTTTGGGGTAAAACCTGAGATTTTCGGGGTGAAATGCCACAATTTTGGGGTAAAATCCCAGAATTTGGATAAAACCCCAGAATTTGGGGTGAAATCCCAGAATTTGGGGTGAAATCCCAGAATTTGGATGAAATCCCACAATTTTGGGGCGGTTTTGGGGTGAAATGTCACATTTTTGAGGTAAAATCCCACAATTTTGGGGTAAAATGTCAGTATTTTGGGGTAAAATGTCAGTATTTTGGGGTAAAATCTGAGATTTTTGGGGTGAAATGCCACAATTTTGGGGTGAAACCCCAGAATTTCGGGTAAAACCCCAGAACACTGGACCGGAACCCCGTGATTTTGGGGTGAAATGTGCATTTTTGGGGTTCCCAGGATGATCGTGGGGCTGCTGGCCGGGCTCCTCCTGGGCCGGGCCGGCTACTACGCGGCCCTGAGCTGGTGCTGCCTCAGCAGCTTCATCTTCACCGTGAGTTTGGGGCGTTTCGGGGAATTTCGGGGAATTTTTGGGAATTTTTGGGATTTTTGGGGCATTTTTGGGGCTTTGGGACAGGTAAAATTCGCAGGAATTTGATCAGAATTTTCAGGAATTCACCAAAATTTCCTTGTGATGCTCAGGGAGGGTTTGGGGATGGTTCTACAAATTTCGGGGATTTTTTTTGAAGTTTTTTGGGCATTTTTGGGGATTTTTGGGGATTTTTTGGAATTTTTTTGGAATTTTAGGGATTTTTGGGGCTTTCGGACTGGTAAAATTCGCAGGAATTTGATCAGAATTTTCAGGAATTCACCAAAATTTGCTTGTGATGCTCAGGGAGGGTTTGGGGTTGGTTCTCCGAATTTTGGGGACTTTTTTGGGCATTTTGGGGGATTTTTGGGATTTATTTGTGTTTTTTTGGGAATTTTGGGTGTTTTTTGGGATTTGGGACTGGCAAAATTCCCAGGAATTCACCAAAATTTCCTTGTGATGCTCAGGGAGGATTTGGGGTTGGTTCTACAAATTTATTTTTAATTTTTTGGGGCATTTTGGGGCATTTTTGGGGATTTTTGGGGATTTTTGGGAATTTTTGGGGATTTTTGGGGCTTTGGGATGGGTAAAATTCGCAGGAATTTCATCAGAATTTTCAGGAATACACCAAAATTTCCTTGCGATGCTCAGGGAGGGTTTGGGGTTGGTTCTCTGAATTTTGGGGATTTTTTTGGAAGTTTTTTTGGCATTTTTCATTTTTTTCGGGATTTTGGGGGATTTTTGGGGGTTTGGGACGGGTAAAATTCACAGGAATTTGATCAGAATTTTCAGGAATTCAGCAAAGTTTCCTTGAGCTCCTTTAACGATGCTCAGGGAGGGTTTGGGGTTGGTTCTACAAATTTTGGGGATCTTTTTGGAACTTTTTTGGGCATTTTTGGGAATTTTGGGGTTTTTTGGGGATTTGGGACAGGTAAAATTCACAGGAATTCACCAAAATTTCCTTGAGATGCTCAGGGAGGGTTTGGGGTTGGTTCTCCGAATTTTGGGGATTTTTTGGAAGTTTTTTGGGCATTTTTGGGTATTTTTGGAAATTTTTGGGAATTTTGGGGGATTTTGGGGGAATTTTTGGGGCTTTGGGATGGGTAAAATTCACAGGAATTTGATCAGAATTTTCAGGAATTCACCAAAATGTCCTTGTGATGCTCAGGGAGGGTTTGGGGTTGGTTCTCCAGATTTGGGAATTTTTGGGGGGCTTTTAGGGAATTTTATTTGGATTTAGGAATTTTTTTGGGTTTTAAGGACCCGAAGAGCCGGAAAAGGCTGATCCTAAAATTCCAAATCCGGAATTTCCCTGGAATTCCCCAGATCCGCACGCTGAGGCTGAAGCTGCTCTGGGATGCCTCAGCCGAGGGGGTTTTGGGGCCGATTTTGGGGGTTTTTAGTGGGATTTTTGTGGGAATTTTGGGATTTTTTTGGATTTAAGGACCTGAAGAGCCGGAAAAGGCTGATCCCAAAATTCCAACTCCCAAATTTTCTGGGAATTTCCCAGATCCGCACGCTGAGGCTGAAGCTGCTCTGGGATGCCTCAACCGAGGGCGTTTTGGGGCCGATTTTGGGGTTTTTTAGTGAGAATTTTTGGGGAATTTTGTGGGAATTTTGGGATTTTAGGATCTAAAGAGCCGGAAAAGGCTGATCCCAAAATTCCAAATCCCAAATTTTCCGGGAAT
The DNA here is from genome assembly GCF_048771995.1 of Taeniopygia guttata. Taxonomy (NCBI): domain Eukaryota; kingdom Metazoa; phylum Chordata; class Aves; order Passeriformes; family Estrildidae; genus Taeniopygia; species Taeniopygia guttata. Next base: position 2,885,502 of record NC_133059.1, on the reverse strand, counting down.
TTTCCCAGATCTGGACACTGAGGCTGAAGCTGCTGTCGGAGGCGGCGGCCGAGGGCGTTTTGGGGCCGATTTTGGGTGTCTTTAATGCGATTTTTATGGGATTTTTTGGGGATTTGAGTACCTGAGGAGGTGGAAAACATTGATCCCGATGTTCCCGATCCCGAATTTCCCTGGAATTCCGCAGATCCGGACGCTGAGGCTGAAGCTGCTGTCGGAGGCGGCGGCCGAGGGCGTTTTGGGGCCGATTTTGAGCGTTTCAAATGCGATTTTTGTGGGATTTTGGGTGGTTTTGGTACCTGAGGGGTCGATCCCGATGTTCCTGATCCCGAATTTCCGTGGAATTCCCGCAGATCCGCACGCTGAGGCTGAAGCTGCTGTCGGAGGTGGCGGCCGAGGGCGTTTTGGGGCCGATTTTGGCTCTTTTTAGTGGGATTTTTGTAGGAATTTTGGGATTTTTTTGGGATTTTGGTACCTGAGGGGTCGATCCCGATGTTCCTGATCCCGAATTTCTCTGGAATTCCCGCAGATCCGCACGCTGAGGCTGAAGCTGCTGTCGGAGGCGGCGGCCGAGGGCGTTCTGGTGCCGATTTCGGAGTTTTTTAGTGGGAATTTTATGGGATTTTTGTAGGAATTTTGGGATTTTCGTAGGAATTTTGGGATTTTCAGGATCTTACTCATGGAAAAGTCTCATCCCAAAGTTCCAAATCCCAAATTTCCCTGGAATTCCCGCAGATCCGCACGCTGAGGCTGAAGCTGCTGTCGGAGGCGGCGGCCGAGGGCGTTTTGGGGCAGATTTTGGCTCTTTTTAATGAGATTTTCGTAGGAATTTTGGGATTTTTTTGGGATTTTAGTACCTGAGGGGTCGATCCCAGTATTCCTGATCCCGAATTTCCCTGGAATTCTGCAGATCCGCACGCTGAGGCTGAAGCTGCTGTCGGAGGCGGCGGCCGAGGGGGTCCCGGTGCGCGGCGCCCGGAACCAGCTGCGGCTGTACCTGACCACGGCCATCGGCGCCGCGCAGCCGCTCCTCATGTACTGGCTCACCTTCCACCTGCTCCGCTGAGCCAATCCCGGGAAAACACGGAATTCCCGGGAAAAAATCCCGGAATTTCTGCGCTTTCCGTGGGAAAAGTCACTGCGGGTTCGGGGGGTTCAGTAAACGGAATTTTGAAGGAGTTTTGGCGATTTTTTTGGGGGTTTATCCCGAATTTTGGGGGTTTGGATGTTGGGAGATCCTCCCAAGACTCAGAATTCCCAGGAAAATCCTGGAATTCCCAGGAAAAATCCTGGAATTTCAAAGTTTTCTCTCCAAAATATACGTTATTTCTATTGGTTTCAATAACCGGAATTTGAAGGAGTTTTGGTGATTTTTTTGGGGGGGTTTCGATGTTGGGAGATCCTCCTGAGACTCAGAATTGCCAGGAAAATCTTGGAATTCCTAGAAAAAATTCCGGAATTATTGGGAAAAATCCCGGAATTTTTACGTTTTCTATATAAAAATCCCACAGTTTTTGGGGTTTTCAATAAACGGAATTTTGAAGGAGTTTTGGTGAGTTTTATGGGGAGTTTGGATCTCCTGAGATTCAGAATTCCCGGGAAAAATCCTGGAATTCCAGAATTCCCAAGAAAATCCCGGAATTCCCAGGAAAATCTTGGAATTCCCAAAAAAAAAATCCTGGAATTTCAAAGTTTTCCCTCCAAAATATACATTATTTCTATTGGTGTCAATAACCGGAATTTGAAGGAGTTTTGACGATTTTTTGGGGGGTTTGGATGTTGGGAGATCCTCCTGAGAGTCAGAATTCCCAGGAAAATCCTGGAATTGCTAGAAAAAATTCCGGAATTACGAGAAACAATCCCGGAATTCCTGGGAAAAATCCCGGAATTTTTAGGTTTTCTATATAAAAATCACTGTGGGTTTTAGGGTTTTCAATAAACGGAATTTTGAAGGAGTTTTGGTGAATTTTTTTGGGAGTTTGGATCTCCCAAGAGTCAGAATTCCCAGGGAAAATCCCAGAATTCCCAGGAAAATCCCGGAATTCCCAGGGAAAATCCTGGAATTCCCAGGAAAAAATCCTGGAATTTCAAAGTTTTCCCCCCAAAAAAATCTGTTATTTTTAGTGGTGTCGATAAACAGAATTTGAAGGAGTTTTGGCGATTTTTTGGGGGGGTTTATCCCAAATTTTGGGGGTTTGGATGTTGGGAGATCCTCCCGAGAATCAGAATTCCCAGGAAAATCCTGGAATTCCCAGAAAAAATCCCAGAATTTCCAAGAAAATCCCAGAATTCCCAGGAAAATCCCGGAGTTTCAGGGTTTTGCATTAAAAAAATCCCTGTGGGTTTTAGGGGAGTTTGGATCTCCCGAGACTCAGAATTCCCAGGAAAATCCTGGAATTCCCAGGAAAAAATCCTGGAATTTTAATGTTTTCCCCCCCAAAATATCCATTATTTTTATTGGTGTCGATAACCAGAATTTGAAGGAGTTTTGGTGAATTTTCGGGGGAGTTTGGATGTTGGGAGATCCCCCTGAGAGCCAGAATTCCCAGGAAAATCTTGGAATTTCTAGAAAAAATTCCGGAATTATTGGGAAAAATCCTGGAATTTTTAGGTTTTCTATATAAAAATCCCACGGTTTTGGGGGTTTCGTTAAACGGAATTTTGAAGGAGTTTTGGTGAATTTTAGGGGGAGTTTGGAGCTCCCAAGATTCAGAATTCCTGGGAAAAATCCTGCAATTCCTAGAAAAAATTCCGGAATTCCCAAGAAAATCCCAGAATTCCCAGGAAAAAATCCTGAAATTTCAAAGTTTTCCCCCCAAAAAATCTGTTATTTTTAGTGGTGTCAATAAACAGAATTGGAAGGAGTTTTGGTGAATTTTTGGGGGTTTATCCTGAATTTTGGGGGTTTGGATGTTGGGAGATCCTCCCCGGACTCAGAATTCCCAGGAAAATCCTGGAATTCCTAGAAAAGAATCCCGGAATTCCCAAGAAAATCCTGGAATTCCCGGGGAAAATCCCGGAGTTTCTGCGCTTTCCATGGGAAAATCACTGCGGGTTCGGGGGGTTCAGTAAACGGAGTTTTGAAGGAGTTTTGGTGAATTTTTTGGGGGTTTATCCCAAATTTTGGGGGTTTGGATGTTGGGAGATCATCCCGAGACTCAGAATTCCCAGAAAATCTTCGAATTCCTAGAAAAAATCCTGGAATTCCCAGGAAATTCCCAGGAAAGATCCTGGAATTTCTTGGTTTTCCATAAAAAAAATCCCTGTGGATTTTAGGGCTTTCAATAAACAGAATTTTGGGGGTTTGGATGTTGGGAGATTCCCCCAGAGAGTCAGAATTCCCAGGAAAAATTCCGGAATTACCAGAAACAATCCTGGAATTCCTGGGAAAAATCCTGGAATTTTTAGGTTTTCTATATAAGAATCCTACGGTTTTTGGGGGTTTTGTTAAACGGAATTTTGAAGGAGTTTTGGTGAATTTTAGGGGGAGTTTGGATCTCCCGAGATTCAGAATTCCCGGGAAAAATCCTGGAATCCCAGAATTCCCAAGAAAATCCTGGAATTCCTAAAAAAAATCCTGGAATTTTAAAGTTTCCTCCCCAAAATATCTGTTATTTTTATTAGTTTCAATAACCAGAATTTTGAAGGAGTTTTGGTGAATTTTTTGGGGGAGTTTTGATGTTGGGAGATCCCCCTGAGTCTCAGAATTGCCAGGAAAATCCTGGAATTCCTGGAAAATTCTTGGAATTCCCAGGGAAAATCCCGGAATTTCTGGGCTTTCCATTAAAAAAATCACTGTGGGTTTAGGATTTTCAATAAACGGAATTTTGAAGGAGTTTTGGTGAATTTTAGGGGGAGTTTGCATGTTGGGAGATCCCCCTGAGAGTCAGAATTGCAAGGAAATTCCTGGAATTCCCAGAAAAAATTCCGGAATTATTGGGAAAAATCCCGGAATTTTTAGGTTTTCTATATAAAAATCCCGGTGGGTTTTAGGGTTTTCAATAAACGGAATTTTGAAGGAGTTTTGGTGAGTTTTAGGGGGAGTTTGGAGCTCCCGAGATTCAGAATTCCTGGAAAATATGCTGGAATTACTAGAAAAAATTCCGGAATTAGCAGAAACAATCCCAGAATTCCTGGGAAAAATCCCGGAGTTTCTGGGCTTTCCGTGGGAAAAATCACTGCGGGTTCGGGGGTTTCAATAAATGGAATTTTGAAGGAGTTTTGGTGAATTTTTTGGGGGGGTTTGGATGTTGGGAGATCCTCCTGAGAGTCAGAATTGCCAGGAAAATCCTGGAATTCCCAGGGAATTCCCAGGAAAAATCCCGGAGTTTCTGCGCTTTCCGTGGGAAAAATCACTGCGGGTTCGGGGGTTTCAATAAACGGAATTTTGAAGGAGTTTTGGTGAATTTTTGGGGGGTTTGGATGTTGGGAGATCCTCCTGAGAGTCAAGAGTTGCCAGGAAAATCCTGGAATTCCCAAGAAAATCCCGGAATTCCCAGGAAAAATCCTGGAATTTTAAAGTTGTCCCCAAAAAATCCATTATTTTTAGTGGTAACAATAATCAGAATTTGAAGGAGTTTTGGCGATTTTTTTCGGGGGTTTGGATGTTGGGAGATCCTCCTGAGAGTCAGAATTCCCAGGAAAATCCTGGAATTCCTGGAAAAAATCCTGGAATTACCAGAAAAAATCCCGGAATTATTGGGAAAAATCCTGGAATTTTTAGGTTTTCTATATAAAAATCCTACGGTTTTTGGGGGTTTCATTAAACGGAATTTTGAAGGAGTTTTGGTGATTTTTTGGGGAGTTTGGATGTTGGGAGATCCCCCTGAGAGTCAGAATTCCCAGGAAAATCTTGGAATTCCTGGAAAATTCTTGGAATTCCCAGGGAAAATCCCGGAGCTGCTCGGCTTTCCATGGGAAAAATCACTGCGGGTTCGGGGGTTTCAATAAACAGAATTTGAAGGAGTTTTGGTGAATTTTTTGGGGGTTTATCCTGAATTTTGGGGGTTTGGATGTTGGGAGATCCTCCCTAGACTCAGAATTCCCGGGAAAATCTTGGAATTCCCAGAAAAAATTCCGGAATTATTGGGAAAAATCCTGGAATTTTTAGGTTTTCTATATAAAAATCACTGTGGGTTTAGGGCTTTCAATAAACGGAATTTGAAGGAGTTTTGGTGATTTTTTTGGGGGGTTTATCCCAAATTTTGGGGGTTTGGATGTTGGGAGATCCCCCTGAGAGTCACAATTCCCAGGAAAGTCTTGGAATTCCTAGAAAAAATCCTGGAATTACCAGAAAAATCCTGGAATTCCCAGGGAAAATCCCGGAATTTTTAGGTTTTCTATATAAAAATCCCACGGTTTTTGGGGGTTTCGTTAAACGAAATTTTGAAGGAGTTTTGGTGAGTTTTAGGGGGAGTTTGGATCACCCGAGATTCAGAATTCCCGGGAAAAATCCTGGAATTCCCAGGAAAATCTTGGAATTCCTAAAAAAAATCCTGGAATTTCAAAGTTTTCTCTCCAAAATATACGTTATTTCTATTGGTTTCAATAACCGGAATTTGAAGGAGTTTTGGTGATTTTTTGGGGGGTTTGGATGTTGGGAGATCCCCCTGAGACTCAGAATTGCCAGGAAAAATCCTGGAATTCGTAGAAAAAATCCTGGAATTCCCAGGAAATTCCCAGGAAAAATCCCGGAGTTCCTGGGCTTTCCGTGGGAAAAATCACTGCGGGTTCGGGGGGTTCAGTAAACGGAATTTTGAAGGAGTTTTGGCGAATTTTTTGGGGGTTTATCCTGAATTTTGGGGGTTTGGATGTTGGGAGATCCTCTCTGAGAGTCAGAATTGCCGGGAAAATCCTGGAATTCCTAGGAAAAATTCCAGAATTCCCAAGAAATCCCGGGATTTTTAGGTTTTCTATATAAGAATCCCACGGTTTTTGGGGGTTTCATCAAACGGAATTTTGAAGGAGTTTTGGTGAATTTTAGGGGGAGTTTGGATCTCCCGAGATTCAGAATTCCCAGGAAAAATCCTGGAATTCCTAAGAAAAAATTCGGGAGTTACCAAGAAAATCCTGGAATTCCCAAGAAAAATCCTGGAATTTCAAAGTTTTCTCTCCAAAATATACGTTATTTTTAGTGGTATCAATAACCGGAATTTGAAGGAGTTTTGGCGATTTTTTTGGGGGGTTTGGATGTTGGGAGATCCTCCCAAGAGTCAGAATTGCCAGGAAATTCCTGGAATTCCCAGGAAATTCCCAGGAAAAATCCCAGAGTTTCTGGGTTTTCCATTAAAAAAATCCCTGTGGATTTTAGGGTTTTCAATAAATGGAATTTTGAAGGAGTTTTGGCGATTTTTTTGGGGGTTTGGATGTTGGGAGATCCTCCTGAGTGTCAGAATTGCCAGGAAAATCTTGGAATTTCTAGAAAAAATTCCAGAATTATTGGGAAAAATCCTGGAATTTTTAGGTTTTTTATATAAAAATCCCATGGTTTTTTGAGTTTTCAATATACGGAATTTTGAAGGAGTTTTGGTGAATTTTTTGGGGGTTTGGATGTTGGGAGATCCCCCCTGAGAGTCAGAATTGCCAGGAAAATCCTGGAATTCCCAGGAAAATTTTGGAATTCCCAGGAAAATCTTGGAATTCCTAAAAAAAATCCTGGAATTTCAAAGTTTTCCCCCCAAAATATCCGTTATTTTTATTGGTGTCGTTAAACGGAATTTTGAAGGAGTTTTGGGGATTTTTTTGGGGGGTTTGGATGTTGGGAGATCCTCCTGAGACTCAGAATTCCCAGGAAAATCCTGGAATTCCCAGGGAAAATCCTGGAATTCCCAGGGAAAAATCCTGGAATTTCTGCGCTTTCCGTGGGAAAAATCACTGTGGATTTTGGGGGTTTCAATAAACGGAATTTTGAAGGCGTTTTGGCGGTTTTTTGGGGGGTTTATCCCAAATTTTGGGGGTTTGGATGTTGGGCAGATCCTCTCGAGAGTCAGAATTCCCAGGAAAATCGTGGAATTCTTAGAAAAAATCCTGGAATTCCTGGGAAAAATCCCGGAATTTTTACGTTTTCTATATAAAAATCCCACAGTTTTTGGGGATTTTGTTAAATGGAATTTTGAACGAGTTTTGGTGAATTTTAGGGGGAGTTTGGATCTCCTGAGATTCAGAATTCCCGAGAAAAATCCTGGAATTCCCAGGAAAAAATCCCAGAATTCCCAAGAAAATCTCGGAATTCCCAGGAAAAATCCTGGAATTTCAAAGTTTTCCCCCCCAAAAAATCCGTTATTTTTATTGGTGTCGATAAACGGAATTTGAAGGAGTTTTGGTGATTTTTGGGGGGTTTATCCCAAATTTTGGGGGTTTGGATGTTGGGAGATCCCCCCGAGACTCAGAATTCCCAGGAAAATAATGGAATTCCCAGAAAAATCCTGGAATTTCTGGGTTTTCCATAAAAAAATCGCTGTAGATTTTGGGGTTTTCAATAAATGGAATTTGAAAGAATTGTGGGGGAATTTTTGGAGGATTTTGAGGGTTTATTCCCATTTTTGGTCCATTTAAATTCATTTCTGGTCATTTTTTAATTAACTTTTCCCATTTTTCATCATTTTTATCCCATTTTTCATCATTTTGAACCCACTTTGCCCCATTTTGGTAATTTTTCAGTCACTTTACCCCATTTCTGCTGTTTGTAATTCGCTTTATTCCATTTTAAATCAATTTTAACCCATTTTTGGTCATTTTTCGCTCACTTTGTCCCGTTTTTGTTCGTTTTTCACTCACTTTACCCCATTTTTGCTCATTTTTACCCATTGAATCCCATTTTGGGCCATTTTTATTTCACTTTAACCCATTTTTGCTCATTTTTTATCCCTTTAACCCCATTTTTGCTCATTTTTCAGTCACTTCATCCCATTTTTGCTCATTTTTTATTCACATTATCCCATTTTTAATGAATTTTACCCCATTTTTGCTCATTTTTATTTCACTTTACCCCATTTCTGCTCATGTTTTACCCCTTTGATCCCATTTTTGCTCATTTTTTACCCCATTTTTGCTCATTTTTATTTCACTTTACCCCATTTCTGCTCATGTTTTACCCCTTTGATCCCATTTTTGCTCATTTTTTACCCATTTTTGCTCATTTTTATTCCACTTTACCCCATTTCTGCTCATGTTTTACCCCTTTGATCCCATTTTTGCCCATTTTTCACTCATTTAACCCCATTTTTGGTCACTTTTTGGTCACTTTAATGGTCATAAATTCACATTTTTTACACACCACGATAACACTGATGGGGGGGGGAGGGGCCCCCGTTTTGGGGAAGATTTGGGGGATTTTGGAGAGGATTTTGGAGAGGATTTTGGAGAGGATTTTTGGGGTAAATTTGGGGGGTTTTGGGTCATTCCAGGGACTGCAGCATCAGCAGCTGCTTCAGCACCTTGGTCTGGCTCGTCTCCCGAATTTCCCCAGCCAGGAACATTTCATCCACCACCGTGTACACCTAAAAAAGACAAAAAACACCAAAATCAGACAAAAATAATAAAAAATCAGAAAGAAATTAACCCAAAATCAGAAAAAATGGCCCAAAATAGCCCAAAAATGTCTAAAAAATGACCCAAAAATGACCCAAAATCAGCCCAAAACACAGAAAGGAACATCTCATCCACCACCGTGTACACCTAAAAAAGACAAAAAAACCCAAAATCAGACAAAAATAATAAAAAATCTGAAAACCCGATCCAAAATCAGCAAAAATTGGCCAAAAATACCCAAAAATATCTAAAAATAACCCAAAAATGTCTAAAAATGACCCAAAATCAGCCCAAAACCCAGGCAGGAACATCTCATCCACCACTGTGTACACCTAAAAAACCCAAAAAACCCCAAATTCAGAAAAAAATAATAAAAAATCAGCAAAAATCAACCCAAAATCAGCAAAAATCAACCCAAATTCAGCAAAAAATGGCCCAAAATAGCCCAAAAATATCAAAAATGACCCAAAAATGACCCAAAATCAGCCCAAAACACAGAAAGGAACATCTCATCCACCACCGTGTACACCTAAAAAAGCAAAAAAAAACCCAAAATCAGACAAAAATATTAAAAATCAGAAAACCTGACCCAAAATCAGCAAAAAATGGCCCAAAATAGCCCAAAAATATCAAAAATGACCCAAAAATGACCCAAAATCAGCCCAAAACCCAGAAAGGAACATCTCAGCCACCACGGTGTACACCTAAAAAACCCAAAAAAACCCAAAATCAGACAAAAATAATAAAAAATCAGCAAAAATCGACCCAAAATCAGCAAAAAATAGCCCAAAAATATCTAAAAATGACCCAAAAATGACCCAAAATCAGCCCAAAACCCAGAAAGGAACATCTCATCCACCACCGTGTACACCTAAAAATGACAAAAAAACCCAAAATCAGATAAAAATAATAAAATATCAGCAAAAATCAACCCAAAATCAGCAAAAATTGGTGAAAAATAGCCCAAAAATGACCCAAAAATGACCCAAAATCAGCCCAAAATCAGCCCAAAACCCAGAAAGGAACATCTCATCCACCACTGTGTACACCTAAAAATGACAAAAAAACCCAAAATCAGACAAAAATAATAAAATATCAGCAAAAATCAACCCAAAATCAGCAAAAAATGGCCAAAATAGCCCAAAAATATCAAAAATGACCCAAAAATGACCCAAAATCAGCCCAAAACACAGAAAGGAACATCTCATCCACCGTGTACACCTAAAAAAACCCCAAAAAACCCCAAAATCAGAAAAAAAATAATAAAATACCAGCAAAAATCAACCCAAAATCAGCAAAAATACCCCAAAAATGTGTAAAAAATGACCCAAAAATGACCCAAAAATGACTCAAAACCCAGAAAGGAACATCTCATCCACCACTGTGTACACCTAAAAATGACAAAAAAACCCCAAAATCTGGCAAAAATAATAAAAAATCAGAAAACCCGATCCAAAATCAGCAAAAATTGGCCAAAAATACCCCAAAAATATCTAAAAATGACCCAAAAATGACCCAAAATCAGCCCAAAACCCAGAAAGGAACATCTCATCCGCCACTGTGTACACCTAAAAATGACAAAAAACCCCAAAATCAGATAAAAATAATAAAAAATCAGAAAACCCGATCCAAAATCAGCAAAAATTGGCCAAAAATACCCCAAAAATATCAAAAATGACCCAAAATCAGCCCAAAACCCAGGCAGGAACATCTCATCCACCACCGTGTACACCTAAAAAAGCCAAAAAACCCCAAAATCAGAAAAAAATAATAAAAAATCAGCAAAAATCAACCCAAAATCAGCAAAATCCACTCCAAAATGGCCAAAATAATTAAAAATTGGCCTAAATCAGCCAAAATTACCCCAAAATTACCTCAAAATCATCCCCAAATCAGCAAAAACATCAAAAAATGGCCAAAAAGGCCAAAATCACCCCAAAATCTACAAAATCCGTCCCGAAATGGCCCAAAATCCCCCCAACCCCCCCCAAATGAGCAAAGACCCCTCCCCAAATTAACGAACCCCCTCCCCATATTAATTAATCCTTCCAGGACCCTTCCCCAAATTAATGAACCCCCTCCCCAAATTAATTAATCCTTCCAGGACCCCTCCCCAAATTAATTAATCCTTCCAGGACCCTTCCCCAAATTAATGAACCCCCTCCCCAAATTAATGAATCCTTCCAGGACCCTTCCCCAAATTAATGAACCCCCTCCCCAAATTAATTAATCCTTCCAGGACCCCTCCCCAAATTAATTAATCCTTCCAGGACCCTACTCCAAATTAATGAACCCCCTCCCCAAATTAATTAATCCTTCCAGGACCCCTCCCCAAATTAATTAATCCTCTCCCCAAATTAATGAATCCTTCCAGGACCCTTCCCCAAATTAATGAACCCCTTTCCCAAATTAATTAATGCCCCCAGGACCCCTCCCCAAATTAATTAATCCTTCCAGGACCCCTCCCCAAATAAACTAAATGCCTCCAAAATAAGCAAAGGCCCCCCCCAAATGAACAAAGACACCTCCCCAAATTAATTAATGCCCCCAGGACCCCTCCCCAAATTAATTAATCCTTCCAGGACCCCTCCCCAAATTAATTAATCCCTGCCCAAATTAATTAATCCTTCCTGGACCCCTCCCCAAATTAATTAACCCCCTTCCCAAATTAATTAATCCTTCCTGGACCCCTCCCCAAATTAATTAATGCCCCCAGGACCCCTCCCCAAATTAACTAAATGCCTCCAAAATAAGCAAAGGCCCCCCCCAAATGAACAAAGACACCTCCCCAAATTAATTAATCCCCCCAGGACCCCTCCCCAAATTAACTAAATGCCCCCAGGACCCCTCCCCAAATTAATTAACCCCTCCCCAAATTAATTAATCCCCCCAAACCTTGTAGAAGTTGAAGACGAGGTCGAGCTCGCAGACGTTGTGGAAATACTCATTCAGCACCTGAGGGGGGGGATCCCCGTTAATTAACACCCCTAATTAATTAACCCCGGTGTGGAGGGGGTTAATGGGGGGCTGGGGGGTTAATTAGGGAGTTAATTAACGAGGCTCTCACCTCCACGAAGTTGTGGATGGCCTCCAGGTAGGCGAGGTTGTTGTCGGTGACGTCGACGCAGATGCAGAAGTAGAGGCCGGCGTAGCGGCGGTAAATGATCTTGAAATTGCGGAACTGGGCAAACTGGGAGTTACTGGGAGGGACTGGGAGGGAACTGGGAGGGACTGGGATGGACTGGGAGGGACTGGGAGGAACTGGGATGGAGGAAAAGGGAACTGGGAGCACTGGGAGCACTGGAGGCCGGCGTAGCAGCGGTAAATGATCTTGAAATTGCGGAACTGGGCAAACTGGGAGTTACTGGGAGGGACTGGGAGGGACTGGGAGGGACTGGGAGGGACTGGGATGGACTGGGATGGACTGGGATGGACTGGGATGGACTGGGAGGGACTGGGAGGGACTGGGATGGACTGGGAGGGACTGGGAGGGACTGGGAGGGACTGGGAGGGACTGGGAGGGACTGGGATGGAACTGGGATGGACTGGGAGGGACTGGGAGGGACTGGGAGGGACTGGGATGGAACTGGGATGGACTGGGATGGACTGGGAGGGACTGGGAGGGACTGGGAGGGACTGGGAGGGACTGGGATGGACTGGGAGGGAACTGGGAGGGACTGGGAGGGACTGGGATGGAACTGGGATGGACTGGGAGGGACTGGGAGGGACTGGGATGGACTGGGATGGAGGAAAAGGGAACTGGGAGCACTGGGAGCACTGGAGGCCGGCGTAGCGGCGGTAAATGATCTTGAAATTGCGGAACTGGGCAAACTGGGAGTTACTGGGAGGGACTGGGAGGGACTGGGAGGGAACTGGGAGGGACTGGGATGGAACTGGGATGGACTGGGAGGGACTGGGAGGGACTGGGATGGACTGGGATGGAGGAAAAGGGAACTGGGAGCACTGGGAGCACTGGGAGCACTGGAGGCCGGCGTAGCGGCGGTAAATGATCTTGAAATTGCGGAACTGGGCAAACTGGGAGTTACTGGGATGGACTGGGAGGGACTGGGACAAACTGGGAGGGACTGGGAGGGAACTGGGATGGAACTGGGATGGACTGGGATGGACTGGGAGGGACTGGGAGGGACTGGGACAAACTGGGGGGGACTGGGAGGGACTGGGAGGAACTGGGAGGGAACTGGGAGGGACTGGGAGGGAACTGGGAGGGACTGGGATGAACTGGGAGGGAACTGGGAGGGACTGGGGGGGACTGGGAGGGAACTGGGATAAACTGGGAGGGACTGGGAGGGACTGGGAGGGAACTGGGATAAACTGGGAGGGACTGGGACAAACTGGGATGAACTGGAACTGGGAGGGGACTGGGAGGAACTGGAATGAACTGGGAGGGAACTGGGAGGGACTGGGAGGGACTGGGAGGGAACTGGGAGGGACTGGGAGGGAACTGGGAGGGACTGGGAGGGACTGGGAGGGAACTGGGATGAACTGGGAGGGAACTGGGACAAACTGGAATGGACTGGGAGGGACTGGGATGGACTGGGAGGGAACTGGGATGGACTGGGAGGGACTGGGAGGGACTGGGAGGGAACTGGGAGGAACTGGGATGCACTGGGAGGGACTGGGAGGGACTGGGATGGACTGGGAGGGACTGGGATGGACTGGGAGTTACTGGGAGGGAACTGGGAGGAACTGGGAGGGACTGGGAGGGACTGGGAGGGACTGGGAGGGACTGGGATGGAACTGGGAGGGACTGGGATGGACTGGGAGGGACTGGGAGGGACTGGGATGCACTGGGATGGACTGGGAGGGACTGGGATGGAACTGGGATGAACTGGGAGGGACTGGGAGGGACTGGGATGAACTGGGAGGGACTGGGATGGAACTGGGATGGACTGGGAGGGACTGGGATGGAGGAAAAGGGAACTGGGAGCACTGGGAGCACTGGAGGCCGGCGTAGCGGCGGTAAATGATCTTGAAATTGCGGAACTGGGCAAACTGGGAGTTACTGGGAGGGACTGGGAGGGACTGGGAGGGAACTGGGAGGGAACTGGGATGGACTGGGATGGACTGGGATGGACTGGGATGGACTGGGATGGACTGGGAGGAACTGGGAGGGATTGGGATGGACTGGGAGGGAACTGGGAGGGAACTGGGATGAACTGGGAGGGACTGGGATGGAACTGGGAGGGACTGGGAGGGACTGGGATGGACTGGGATGGAACTGGGAGGGACTGGGAGGGACTGGGATGGAACTGGGATGGACTGGGGGCAACTGGGATGGACTGGGATGAACTGGGAGGGAACTGGGATGGACTGGGAGGGACTGGGATGGACTGGGAGGGAACTGGGAGGGAACTGGGATGAACTGGGAGGGGACTGGGATGAACTGGGACAAACTGGAAGGGACTGGGACAAACTGGGATGAACTGGAACTGGGAGGAACTGGGAGGGAACTGGGATGAACTGGGATGAACTGGGACAAACTGGGACAAACTGGGAGGGACTGGGAGGGACCCAGCTCCCCTCAAACCTCCATTAACCCAAATCCCCACAATTTCCCTCCAAAAAACAGCGATTTTGGGGTAAAAATGGTAATTTTGGGGTGGATAAAAGAGATTTTGGAGTACAAAATGGCAGTTTTGGGGTAAAAATGGCGATTTTGGAGTAAAAATGGCGATTTTGGAGTAAAAATGGTGATTTTGGGGTGGGTAAAGGAGATTTTGGGGAAAAAAAAATGCAATTTTGGCGCAAAAACTTGTGATCATGAGGGAAAAATTGGTAATTTTGGGTAAAAAAGGCAATTTTGGGGTAAGAAATGATGATTTTGAGGCAAAGATTTGTAATCATGAAAGAAAAATGGTGATTTTGGGGTGGATAAATGTGATTTTGGAAAAAAAATGGTGGATTTGAGGTAAAAAATGGCATTTTTTATATGGATAAAGGCAATTTTGGGGTAAAAAAGGGCAATTTTGAGGCAAAAACTGGTGGCCATGAGGGAAAAAAATGGCAATTTTGGGTAAACATTGCAGTTTAGGGGTGGATAAAGGAAACTTGGGAGTAAAAATGGTGGTTTTGAGGTAAAAATGGTGATTTTGGGGTAAAAATGGTGATTTTCGCATGGATAAAGGCAATTTTGGGGCAAAAACTTGTGATCATGAGGAAAAAAATGGCAATTTTTGGGTGGATAAATGTGACTTTGAAGTAAAAATGGTGAATTTGAGGAAAAAAGGCGATTTTATGGCAAAAATGGTGATTTTGTGACCGAAACTTGTGATCATAAGGGGGGAAATGGAGATTTTGGGGTAAAAACATCAATTTTGGGGTGGATAAATGTGATTTTACAGTAAAAATGGTGAACATGAGGTAAAAAAAGGTGATTTTGAGGTAAAAATGGTGATTTTGGAGTAAAAATTGCCATTTTTGGGTAAAAAATAGCAATTTTGGGGCAAAAACTTGTGATCATGAGGAGGAAATTGTGATTTTGGGTGAAAATTTTGATATTGGGGTGGATAAATATGATTTTGGAGTAAACACGGTGATTTTGAGGTAAAAAATTGTGACTTTGGGCCAAAAATTTGTGATCATGTGGGAAAAAATGGTGATTTTGAGTAAAAATCGTGATTTTGGGGTGGATAAATGTGATTTTGGAGTAAAAATGGTGATTTGGGGGTAAAAAAGGTGATTTTTGGGGTGGATAAAAGCAATTTTGAGGGAAAAACTTCTGATCATGAGGGGAAAAAATCGCAATTTTGGGTAAAAAATGGCAACTGTGGAGTAAAAATGGTGAACATGAGGTAAAAAAAGGTGATTTTGAGGTAAAAATGGTGATTTTGGAGTAAAAATTGCCATTGTTGGGTAAAAAATAGCAATTTTGGGGCAAAAACTTGTGATCATGAGGAGGAAATTGTGATTTCGGGTGAAAATTTTGATATTGGGGTGGATAAATATGATTTTGGAGTAAAAATGATGATTTTGAGGTAAAAAATGGTGACTTTGGGCCAGAAATTTGTGATCAAGTGGGAAAAAATGGTGATTTTGGGTAAAAATCGTGATTTTGGGGTGGATAAATGTGATTTTGGAGTAAAAATGGTGATTTGGGGGTAAAAAAGGTGATTTTGGGGTGGATAAAAGCAATTTTGAGGGAAAAACTTCTGATCGTGAGGGAAAAAAATGGCAATTTTGGGGTAAAAAAATGGTGACTTTGGGCCAAAAATTTGTGATCATGTAGGAAAAAATGGTGACTTTGAGTAAAAATCGTGATTTTGGGGTGGATAAAAGCAATTTTGAGGGAAAAACTTCTGATCATGAGGGGAAAAATCATAATTTGGTGTAAAAAAATGGCAATTTTGGTGTAAAAATGGTGATTTTGGTGTAAAAAAAGGTGATTTTGGTGTGGAAAAAGGCAATTTTGGGGTAAAAAAAGGAGATTTTGGGGTTTTTACCTCGACAAAATTGGTGTGTTTGGCGTCCCTGACGGTGACCACGGCGTGAACCTCCTCGATGAGTTTCTGCTTCTCGTCATCGTCGAACTGCATGTACCACTTGGCCAGGCGGGTCTTGCCGGCCCGGTTCTGGATCAGGATGAAGCGGATCTGCCCCGGAATTCCCAAAAAAAAATCGGGATTTTGGGACGTTGAAATTTGGGGGAAATCGGGAAAATGGTGTCCCTGAAATTCCCATTTTATCAGCATCAAACTTCAAATTTTATCGTGATTTAAGGGAAGGTTCCCAGCTCGGTTCTGGGTCAGGATGAAGCGGATCTGCCCCGGAATTCCCAAAAAAAAATTGGGATTTTGGGATGTTAAAATTTGGGGGAAATCGGGAAAATTGTGTCCCT
This sequence comes from Taeniopygia guttata, assembly GCF_048771995.1. Classification (NCBI taxonomy): domain Eukaryota; kingdom Metazoa; phylum Chordata; class Aves; order Passeriformes; family Estrildidae; genus Taeniopygia; species Taeniopygia guttata. The sequence continues at coordinate 2,869,121 of NC_133059.1, read as the reverse complement.
GAAATTTCCATTTTATCAGCATCAAACTTCAAATTTTATCGTGATTTAAGGGAAGGTTCCCAGCCCGGTTCTGGGTCAGGATGAAGTGGATCTGCCCCGGAATTCCCAAAAAAAAATCGGGATTTTGGGATGTTAAAATTTGGGGGAAATCGGGAAAATGGTGTCCTTGAAATTCCCATTTTATCAGCATCAAACTTCAAATTTTATCGTGATTTAAGGGAAGGTTCCCAGCCCGGTTCTGGGGCGGGATGAAGCGGATCTGCCCCGGAATTCCCAAAAAAAAATTGGGATTTTGGGATGTTAAAATTTGGGGGAAATCGGGAAAATTGTGTCCCTGAAATTCCCATTTTATCAGCATCAAACTTCAAATTTTATCGTGATTTAAGGGAAGGTTCCCGGCCCGGTTCTGGGTCAGGATGAAGCGGATCTGCCCCAGAATTCCCCCTCCAAAAAATTGGGGGTTTGGGAGGGTTAAAATTTGGGGGAAATCGGGAAAATTCCATCCCCAAAATTGTGGAAAACCCCAAAATCCCTTCATAGTAAAATCCCCTTCAAAAAGACCCTAAATTGAAAAAAATCCAAAACACCCCAAGATCTCCTCATAAAACCCAAAAATAATTAAACTCCCCTCAGATCCCCTCAAAAAGGACCCTAAATTGGGAAAAAACCCAAAACACCCTAAAATCTCCTCATAAGAAATCTAAAATCATTAAAACCCCCCTCAGAACCACTCAAAATCCCCTTCAAAAAGACATTAAATTGGAAAAAGCCTAAAACACCCCAAAAATCTCATAAATAATCTGAAATAATTAAATCCCCCCTCAGAACCCCTAAAAACTGCCTTTAAAAAGACCCTAAATTGGGAAAAATCACAAAATCTCCTCATAAAAACCCAAAAAATAGAGAAAACCTCCTCAGAACCCCTCAAAATCCCCCTCAAAAAGGACCCTAAATTGGGAAAAATCCCAAAACACCCCAAAATCTCCTCATAAAAACTCAAAAATAGTGAAGTCCCCCCTCAGAACCCCTCAAAATCCCATTCAAAAAAGACCCTAAATTGGGAAAAATCCCAAAATCTCCTCAGAGAAACTCAAAAATAGTGAACTCCCCCTCAGAACCTCTACTCAAAAAGACCCTAAATTGGGAAAAATCCCAAAACCTCTCAAAATCCTCCTCAAAAAGGATCATAAATTGGGAAAAACCACAAAATCTCCTCATAATAACCCCAAAATAGAAACCCCCTCCTCAGAACCTCTCAATATCCTCCTCAAAAAGGACCCTAAATTGAGAAAAATCCCAAAACACCCCAAAATCACCTCATAAAAACTCAAAAATAGCAAACCTCCCCCTCTAAAAGAACTTTCCCTCAAAAAGGACCCTAAATTGTCAAAACCCCAAAAATCCCCTCATAAACCCCAAAACAGTGAATCCCCCCTCAGAACCCCTCAAAAAGACCCTAAATTGGGAAAAAACCCAAAATATCCTCACAAAAACCTAAAAATAATTAAACTCCACCTCAGGAACTCTCAAAATCCCCCTTAAAAAGGACCCTAAATTGGGAAAAATCCCAAAACACCCCAAAATCTCCTCATAAAAACTCAAAAATAGCAAACTTTCCTCAGAACCCCTCAAAATCCCCCTTAAAAAGGACCCTAAATTGGGAAAAACCCCAAAATCCCCTCATAAAACTCCAAAAATAGCGAACCTCCTCCTCAAAAAAAAAAACAAAAACCTGCACCTCAAAAAGACCCTAAACTGTCAAAACCCCAAAAATCTCCTCATAAAGCCCCAAAACAGCAAACCCCACCTCAGAATCCCCCTCAAAAAAAAAAACCCTACGCTAAAAAAAAAAAAAAAACCAAAAAACCAAAATCTTCTAATGAAAAATCTAAAAATAATTAAACCCCCCTCAGACCCCCTGTCCCCCCCCCCCCCCCACTTCCCCTCACGGCTCTCCAGGCCCGATCCCCCCTCAGATCCTTCCCCCCTTCACATTCCCGCTGTCCACCTCGGTTGTCCGCTGCCTTTAGGGGTTCTCACCATGGCGGTGCCGGTTCCGATCCCGGTTCCCGGTTCCGATCCCGGTTCCCGGTTCCGATCCCGTTCCCGGTTCCGATCCCGTTCCCGGTTCCGCCCCCCCCTCACAGCCAGGCCCCGGCGCTTCCCGCCTCCGCTAGAGGGCGCCCCGCGCCGCCCGCACTGCGCCTGCGCGGAACCTCCCGTTCCCGCCCTTTCCCCCCTCACCTTTCCCGCCCCTCCCTCAAATTCCCGCCTCCCCCCTCCCCAAAATTCTCAACGCCCCCTCCCCAAAATTCCCGCCCCGGCAATGAAGGATGGGGATCAGAAGGAAATTTGTAGCCCACTCCCCAAATTCCACCTCCCCCACCCCATCTTCCGCGGCCACGCCCCGCCCACACCGCTTAGCCACGCCCCCTTCCCTCATCCCCCTCCCCAAATTCTCTCCCGGTTTTCGCCCCCTCCCCAAATTTTCTCTCTCTCCCCCCTCCACCCATCCCGGTTTTCGCCCCCTCCCCAAATTTTCTCTCTCCCCCCTCCACCCATCCCGGTTTTCGCCCCCTCCCCAAATTCCGCCGCACCCCCCCCGAAATCCCGCTGGTTCCGCCCCCCACCCTATTAAAACCACGCCCTAAACCACGCCCACTCCCCTAATTCTGCCCCCTCCCATTCCTTGCCCCCAACCCCAAAATTCCCGCCTCTCTTTGCTTCCTTCCCTCCCCACAACTCCGCCTCAAAATTCTCGTTTTTCCCATAAAATTCCGCGTTTTCCCCCCTTAAAAAAAATTAAAAATTCCCAATTTCCCTCCCTCCCAAAACAAAAAATTCCCGGTGTTCTCCTCACAAGCCCCGCCCATGACCACGCCCCCTTCGTTTAGCCCCGCCCCTCCCGCCGCTCCCGCCGCTCCCCTCACGGTGCCGCCCCTCCCCTCCCTCCGCGCACGCGCTCCCGCCATTCCCCCCCCCCCCCCCCCCGTCCGTGATCGTGAAGGCGGAGGGAGGAGGAGGAGGAGGAGGAGGAGGAGGTGGCTGAGGGTGGGTGAGGGGGGGTTTAGAGAGGAGGAGGAAGGCGCCGCCGCCATTACAGGCCGAGCCCGCCCCGGCGGCCCCCACCGCCTTCGCCCCGCCCGCCGCCACCGCCCCGAGCGCGGACATGGCGCTGCCGCCGCCTCCCGCCGCCCCCGGCCCGGCTCGATGCTGCCGCCGCCGTTTCTCCGGTAAGAAAAAAAAACCTTTTCCCTCCTCATCTTCTTCACCCTCAGCGCCACCATCGCCGCCTTTTCTCTTTGGGAAAACCCCCCCCCCTTCGAAACCCCCCCCCAGAAGAACAATGGGCCGCCCCACCCCCGCCCGCCGCGCGCCCGCCGGGCCGGCCCATGATCCCCGCGGGGGGGGGGGGGGGGGGGAGAGCGGCCCGTGAGGGGGGCCCGGGAGAGACCAACCCCCCGTAATGGGGGGGGAGGGGGGGGGATGAGACCGACCCCCCCCATCCGTCCGTTCTCAATGGTTGCGCCGCCCGTTGGTGGGGGGGGCTGTGGGGGGAGACCCCCGAGGGGGGACCCCCAAATTTAGGGGGGAGAGCACCCCAAAACTGGGGAGACTGGAAGAGAGACCACCCCTAAATTGGGGGGCTTAGGGGCAGACCACCCCAAAATTGGGGGGATTTAGAGGGGAGACCACCCCCAAATTGGGGGCTTAGGGGGCAGACCACCCCAAAAATTGGGGGGGATTAGGAGGGGAGGCTACTCTAGTTTGGGGGGCTTAGGGGGGAGACCACCCCAAAATTGGGGGTACATAAAGGGGAGACCCCCTCCCAATTTTGGGGGGATTTAGAGGGGACACCACCCTAAAACTGGGGGGCCTTAGTGGGGAGACCACCCCAAAATTGGGGGGGATTTAGAGGGGAGACCACCCCAAAATGGAGAGGCTTGTGGGGAGACCACCCCAAAAATTGGGGGGCTTAGTGGGGAGACCACCCCAAAATTAGGGGGTACATAAAGGGGAGACCCCCTCCCAATTTTGGGGGGATTTGGAGGGGAGAGCGCCCCAAAATAGGGGGGTGTAGTGGGGAGACCCTCCCAATTTTGGGGGGATTTAGAGGGGAGACCACCCCAAAATGGAGAGGCTTGGGGGGAGACCACCCCCCAGTTTTGGGGGGATGTGGAGGGGAGACCACCCCCAAATTAAGGGGGAGACCACCCTGAATTTGAGGGTACATAGAGGGGAGACCACCCCAAAATTGGGGGGATTAGTTGGGGAGACCACCCCAAAATTGGGGGGGATTTAGAGGGGAGACCACCCCTAAATTGGGGGGCTTAGGGGGCAGACCACCCCAAAATTGGGGGCCTTAGTGGGGAGACCACCCCCAAATTGGGGCCCTTAGTGGGGAGACCACCCCAAAATTGGGGGGCTTAATGGGGAGACCACCCCCCAGTTTTGGGGGTACATAGAGGGGAGACCACCCCAAAATTGGGGGGCTTAGTGGGGAGACCACCCCCAAATTGGGGGGATTTAGAGGGGAGACCACCCCAAAATTGGGGGGCTTAGTGGGGAGACCACCCCCCAATTTTGGGGGTACATAGAGGGGAGACCACCCTAAAATTGGGGGGGATTTAGATGGGAGACCACCCTAAAATTGGGGGGCTTAGTGGGGAGACCACCCCCAAATTGGGGGGATTTAGAGGGGAGACCACCCCAAAATTGGGGGGATTTAGGGGGGAGACCACCCCAAAACTGGGGGTACATAAAGGGAGACCCCCCCCCAGTTTTGGGGGGATTTGGAGGGGAGACCACCCCCAAATTGGGGGGCTTAGTGGGGAGAGCACCCCCAAATTGGGGGGGATTTGGAGGGGAGACCACCCCCAAATTAGGGGGGAGACCACCCTCAATTTGAGGGTACATAGAGGGGAGACCACCCAAAAATGGGGGGATTTAGAGGGGAGACCACCCCAAATTGGGGGGCTTAATGGGGAGACCACCCCAAAATTGGGGGGCTTAGTTGGAGAGACCACCCCCAAATTGGGGGGGATTTAGAGGGGAGACCACCCCCAAAATTGGGGGGACTGGAGGGGAGACCACCCCCAAATTAGGGGGGAGACCACCCCAAAATTGGGGGGCTTAATGGGAAGACCACCCCCCAGTTTTGGGGGTACATAGAGGGGAGACCACCCTAAAATTGGGGGCCTTAGTGGGGAGACCACCCCCAAATTGGGGGGACTTGGAGGGGAGACCACCCCAAAATGGAGAGACTTGGGGGGAGACCACCCCCAAATTGGGGGGGGGGGGGGATTTGGAGGGGAGATCACCCCAATTTTTGGGGGCTTAGGGGGAGATCACCCCAAAAATTGGGAGGATTTGGAGGGGAGACCACCCCAAAACTGGGGGGCTTAATGGGGAGACCACTCCCAAATTGGGGGGATTTGGAGGGGAGACCACCCCCAAATTGGGGGTACACAAAGGGGAGACCACCCTCAATTTTGGGGGATTTAAAGGGGAGACCACCCTTAAATTGGGGGGGATTTAGAGGGGAGAGCACCCCCAAAATTGGGGGGGCTTAGGGGGGAGACCACCCCAAAATTGGGGGGATTTAGAGGGGAGACCACCCCAAAATTGGGGGTACATAAAGGGGAAACCCCCCCCCAATTTTGGGGGTACATAGAGGGGAGACCACCCCAAAATTGGGGGGGATTTAGAGGGGAGACCACCCCTAAATTGGGGGGCTTAATGGGGAGACCACCCCCAAAATTGGGGGTACATAGAGGGGAGACCACCCTAAAATTGGGGGGAATTTAGAGGGGAGATCATCCCAAATTTTGGGGGAGACCCCCCTCCCCAAAATTGGGGTCTCCTCTCAAATCCCCCTCCCAAAATTGGGGTTCCCCTCCCTCTCCCCAAAATTGGGGTCCCCCCTCAAATCCCCCTCCCCAAAATGTGGTCTCCCCTCAAATCCCCCTCCCCAAAATTGGGGTCCCCCCTCAAATCCCCCTCCCCAAAATGTGGTCTCCCCTCAAATCCCCCTCCCCAAAATTGGGGTCTCCTCTCAAATCCCCCTCCCAAAATTTGGGGTTCCTCTCCCAAAATTGGGGTCGTCCCCCTCCTCAAATTTGGTCTCCCCTCAAATCCCCCTCCCCAAAATTTGGGCTCCCCTCAAATCCCCCTCCTCAAATTTGGTCTCCCCTCAAATCCCCCTCCCCAAAATTTGGGCTCCCCTCAAATCCCCCTCCCCAAAATTGGGGTTCTCCCCTCCCCAAAATTGGGGATCCCCCCTCAAATCCCCCTCCCCAAATTTGGGGTTCCCCCCTCAAATCCCATCCCCAAATTCCTCAAATCCCCCTCCCCAAATTGGGGTCTCCCCACTCAAAACCCCCTCCCCAAAATTGGGGTTCCCTCCCCCCAAAATTTGGGCTTCCCTCAAATCCCCCTCCCCAAATTCCTCAAATCCCCCTCCCCAAAATTTGGGTTCCCCCCTCCCCAAAATTGGGGTCTCCCCCCTCAAATCCCATCCCCAAATTCCTCAAATCCCCCTCCCCAAATTTGGGGTTCCCCCCTCCCCAAAATTGGGGTCTCCCCTCAAATCCCCCTCCCCAAATTTGGGGTTCCCCCCTCCCCAAAATTGGGGTCTCGCCTCAAATCCCATCCCCAAATTCCCCTTTTTTAGGGGTCAGGAGCTTCCAAAAATCCCAATTTTCCCCCCAAACCTCCTTTGATTTTCCCGTTTTTCCTCAATTTTTCCTATTTTTTTTTTGGGATATTTTGGGGTTTTTTGGATGCCCCCAAATTCCTTTTTTTTTTTATTTTTCCCGGAGTTCTCGATGTTCTCAGGCACTAAAAAAGCTCCTTTTTATTCCCCAAAAAAATTCCCAGCGGGAGACAAAGAACTTTTATTCCCTTTTTTTGGGGGGGTTTCCGTGGAAAAAAGGGGGTTCCTGTGCCCTGGGAAATTCGGGGGTTTTGGGAAGTTTTTAGGGAATTTTTTGGGATTTATTTGGGGTTATTTTGGGGATTTTATAGGGATTTTTGGGGGTTTTTATGGGGATTTATGGGGATTATTTAGGGATTTTTTTGGGATTTATTTGGGGTTATTTTGGGGATTTTTGGGGGTTTTTATGGGGATTTTTTGGGGATTATTTAGGGATTTTTTGGGGATTTATTTGGGGTTTTTATAGGGATTTTTGGGGGTTTTTATGGGGATTTTTGGGGATATTTTAGGGATATTTTTGGGATTTATTTGGGGTTTTTTTGGGATTTTTTAGTGAGTATTTTGGGATTTATTTGGGAATTTTTTGGGGACTTCTGGGGTTATTTTGGGGGGATTTTTTTGGGGGGAAATTTGGTTTTTTTGGTTTTTTTTAGGGAATTTTTTTTGGATTTTTAGGGAATATTTTGGGATCTTGGGGGATTTTTTGGGCGGTTATTGGGGTTTTTTTAGGGAATTTTTTGAGGGTTTTTTTGGGTTCTTTTGGGGTTTTTTATAGGAAATTTTTTGGGAATTCAGGATTATTTTTGGATTTTTTGGGGAATTATTTGGGGATTTTATGGGGCTTTATTGGGGAAATTTTAGGGATTTTTGAGTTCTTTTGGGGAATTTTTTTGGGTTTTTTTGGGATTTTTGGGTTTTTTTTGGGAGAATTTTGGGGATTTATTTTATTTTTAGGGATTCTTGGAGATTTTTTGGGGTTTTTTTGGGGAGGTTTGGGGGATTTTTTGAGGTTTTTTTGAGGATTTTTTTAGTTTTTTGGGAGAATTTTGGGGAAAATTTTAGGATTCCTGGGGAATTTTTAAGGAAAATTTTAGGATTTTTGGGGGGGGATTTAGGGAATTTTTTGTGATTTTCTGGGATTTGTTTTGGGGATTTTCTTGGGATTTTGGAGGGATTTTCTTGGGAATTTTTTATTATTTCCTGGGATTTTCTTGGGAATTTTTTATTATTTCTTGGGAATTTTTTGGGGTCAGATTTTCATTTTTCCCACCTGGATTTGTCGCTTCCATCCGAAATGTTGGGATTTCTCCTCCAGGAAAGTGGGAAAATTATCCAGAAAATCCCAAATATTGGGAAAAACATCCCAGAAAATCTCAAAAATTGGGAAAAACATCCCAGAAAATCTCAAAAAATTGTGAAAAACATCCCTGAAAATCCCCAAAATAGGGGAAAATATCCCAAAAATCCCAAAATTTGGGAAAAATATCCCAGAAAATCCTAAAAAATGGGGAAATTATCCCAGAAATCCCAAAATTTAGGAAAAATAGCCCCAAAAAAATCCAAATATTTGGGAAAAATATCCCAGAAAATCCCAAAAATTGGGGAAATTATGCCAGAAATCCCAAAATTTGGGAAAAACATTCCTGAAAATCCCAATTTTTGGGAAAAACATCCCAGAAAAATGCAAATATTTGGGAAAAATATCCCAGAAAATCCCAAAATTTGGGATCAACACTCCCAAAAACCCCAAAATTTGGGAAAAATATCCCAGAAAATCCAAATATTTGGGAAAAATATCCCAGAAAACCCCAAATTTCCCCCGGGAATTCCCGGATCCGGAAGAAAATTCCAGGAAATCCTGGGCAGAACTTTGACCCCAAGGTCATTCCCAAAATTTTCGGATCAGGAGGTGGAAAAATCCTTTTTTTTTTTGGGAATTCTTGGAATTTTGGGAATTTTTGGGGGGAATTTGAGGTTTCCAACAGGAAATTTTGGGAAAAAAAGGACAAAAATTCCAACCCCTCCCCCCAGCTCCGGCGGCTCCGGCGTTCCCGGACTTTGGAATCCACCAGGAAATGCTGAGTCAGGGAAAAAAAACGGGAATTCCAGGGGGAAAATCGGGAATTCCGGGGAAAATCGGGAATTTTCGGGGGTTTAAAGCCGGAATTTGCAGCTCTGGGTGAGGATTCATCCCCGGAATATTTGGGAATTTTGGGATTTTGGGGATTTTTTGGGATTTTTTGGGAATTTGGGGTCAATCAGGAACTGCTGACTCAGGGAATTCCAGAAAAATCAGGAATTTCAGGGGGAAAAAATCAGGAATTCCGGGGAAAATTTTGAATTTTTGAGTGTTTAATGCCGGAATTTGCAGCTCTGGGTGAGGATTCATCCCTGGAATTTGGGGATTTTTTGGGATTTTGGGATTTTTTGGGAAATTGGGGTCAATCAGGAACTGCTGACTCAGGGAATTCCAGAAAAATCGGAAATTCCAGGGGAAAAATCGGGAATTCCGGGGAAAATCGGGAATTTTCGGGGGTTTAAAACTGGAATTTGCAGCTCTGGGTGAGGATTCATCCCTGGAATTTTGGGATTTTTTGGGATTTTGGGGTTTTTTGGGAATTTTGGGTCAATCAGGAACTGCTGACTCAGGGAATTCCAGAAAAATCGTCAATTCCAGGGGGAAAAATCGGGAATTCCGGGGAAAATTTTGAATTTTTGGGTGTTTAAAGCCGGAATTTGCAGCTCTGGGTGAGGATTCACACCCGGAATTTTGGGATTTTTTGGGATATTTTGGGAAATTTGGGGTCAATCAGGAACTGCTGGCTCAGGGAATTCCAGAAAAATTGGGAATTCCAGGGGAAAATCGGGAATTCCAGGGAAAAATTGGGAATTTTTGGGGGTTTAAAGCTGAAATTTGCAGCTCTGGGTGAGGATTCATCCCCGGAATTTTGGGATTTTTTGGGATTTTGGGATTTTTTGAGAAATTTGGGGTCAATCAGGAACTGCTGAGTCAGGGAATTCCAGGGAAAATAGTCAGGAATTTTTGGGTGTCCACCATGGACAGTCTTCGGTTGGGTGAAGAAGTTGTGTCCATCATGGTGGAGAAGTTGTGTCCATCATGGTGGAGAAGTTGTGTCCACCATGGTGGAGAAGTTGTGTCCACCATGGTGGAGAAGTTGTGTCCATCATGGTGGAGAAGTTGTGTCCATCATGGTGGAAGAGTTGTGTCCATCATGGTGGAGAAGTTGTGTCTATGATGGTGAAGGAGTTGTGTCCATCATGGAGAACATTCGTTTGGGTGGAAGAGTTGTGTCCGTCATGGAGAGTCTTTGGTTGGGTGGAGAAGTTGTGTCCACCATGGTGAAGAAGTTATGTCCATCATGGTGGAGAAGTTGTGTCCACCATGGATGGAAGAGTTGTGTCCACCATGGAGAACCTTCGGTTGGGTGGAAGAGTTGTGTCCACCATGGAAAGTCTTTGGTTGGGTGGAGGAGCTGTGTCCATTGTGGTGACCTTTGGTTGGGTGGAGAAGTTGTGTCCACCATGGTGAAGGAGTTGTGTCCATCATGGAGAACCTTTGGTTGGGTGGAGGAGTTGTGTCCATCATGGTGGAGAAGTTGTGTCCATCATGGTGGAAGAGTTGTGTCCACCATGGAAGGTCTTTGGTTGGGTGGAAGAGTTGTGTCCATCATGGTGGAGGAGTTGTGTCCATCATGGAGAACCTTCAGTTGGGTGGAAGAATTGTGTCCATCATGGAGGGTTTTTGGTTGGCTGTAAGAGTTGTGTCCACCATGGTGGAGAAGTTGTGTCCACCATGGTGGAGAAGTTGTGTCCATCATGGTGGAGAAGTTGTGTCCATCATGGTGGAGAAGTTGTGTCCATCATGGTGGAAGAGTTGTGTCCATCATGGTGGAGAAGTTGTGTCCATCATGGTGGAAGAGTTGTGTCCATCATGGAGAACCTTTGGTTGGGTGGAAGAGTTGTATCCATCATGGTGGAGAAGTTGTGTCCATCATGGTGGAAGAGTTGTGTCCATCATGGTGGAAGAGTTGTGGCCATCATGGTGAAGAAGTTGTGTCCATCATGTTGGAGAAGTTGTGTCCATCATGGTGAAAGAGTTGTGTCCATCATGGTGAAGAAGTTGTGTCCATCATGATGGAGAAGTTGTGTCCATCATGGTGAAAGAGTTGTGTCCACCATGGTGGAAGAGTTGTGTCCACCATGGTGGAAGAGTTGTGTCCACCATGGAAGGTCTTCGGTTGGGTGGAAGAGTTGTGAGCATCATGGAGAGTCTTTGGTTGGGTGGAAGAGTTGTGTCCACCATGGTGAACTTGTGTCCACCATGGTGAAGGAGTTGTGTCCATCATGGAGAGTCTTTGGTTGGGTGGAAGAGTTGGGTCCATCATGGAGAGTCTTCGGTTGGGTGGAGAAGTTGTTTCCACCATGGTGAAGAATTTGTGTCCATCATGGTGGAGAAGTTGTGTCCATTATGGTGGAAGAGTTGTGTCCACCATGGAAGGTCTTCGGTTGGGTGGAGAAGTTGTGTCCACCATGGTGGAAGAGTTGTGTCCATCATGGTGGAGAAGTTGTGTCCACCATGGTGGAAGAGTTGTGTCCATCATGGTGGAGAAGTTGTGTCCATCATGGTGGAAGAGTTGTGTCCATCATGGAGAGTCTTGGGTTGGCTGTAAGAGTTGTGTCCATCATGGAGAACCTTCGGTTGGGTGGAAGAGTTGTGTCCACCATGGAAGGTCTTCGGTTGGGTGGAGGAGTTGTGTCCATCGTGGTGACCATTGGCTGGCTGTAAGAGTTGTGTCCACCATGGCGGAGAAGTTGTGTCCATCATGGTGGAAGAGTTGTGTCCACCATGGTGAAGGAGTTGTGTCCATCATGATGGAGAAGTTGTGTCCATCATGGTGGAAGAGTTGTGTCCACCATGGAAGGTCTTTGGTTGGGTGGAGAAGTTGTGTCCATCGTGGTGGAAGAGTTATGTCCACCATGGAAGGTCTTTGGTTGGGTGGAGAAGTTGTGTCCATCATGGTGGAAGAGTTGTGTCTACCATGGTGGGTCTTTGGTTGGGTGGAGAAGTTGTGTCCATCATGGTGGAGCAGTTGTGTCCATCATGGTGAAGGAGTTGTGTCCATCATGGTGGAAGAGTTGTGTCCACCATGGTGGAAGAGTTGTGTCCACCATGGAAGGTCTTCGGTTGGCTGTAAGAGTTGTGTCCATCGTGGTGACCTTTGGTTGGGTGGAAGAGTTGTGTCCATCATGGTGGAAGAGTTGTGTCCATCATGGAGAACCTTCGGTTGGGTGGAAGAGTTGTGTCCACCATGGAGAGTCTTTGGTTGGGTGGAAGAGTTGTGTCCACCATGGAAGGTCTTTGGTTGGGTGGAAGAGTTGTGTCCATCATGGTGGAAGAGTTGTGTCCATCATGGAGAGTCTTTGGTTGGGTGGGGAAGTTGTGTCCACCATGGTGAAGGAGTTGTGTCCATCATGGAGAACCTTCAGTTGGGTGGAAGAGTTGTGTCCACCATGGAGGGTTTTTGGTTGGGTGGAGACATTGTGTCCGCCATGGTGGAGAAGTTGTGTCCATCATGGTGGAAGAGTTGTGTCCACCATGGTGAAGAAGTTGTGTCCACCATGGAGAGTCTTTGGTTGGGTGGAGAAGTTGTGTCCATCATGGTGGGGAACTTGTGTCCACCATGGTGGAAGAGTTGTGTCCACCATGGAAGGCCTTTGGTTGGGTGGAAGAGTTCTGTCCATCATGGTGAAAGAGTTGTGTCCATCATGGAAGGTCTTTGGTTGGGTGGAGGAGTTGTGTCCACCATGGAGAACCTTCGGTTGGGTGGAAGAGTTGTGTCCACCATGGAGAACCTTCGGTTGGGTGGAAGAGTTGTGTCCACCATGGTGGAGAAGTTGTGTCCATCATGGTGGAAGAGTTGTGTCCACCATGGAAGGTCTTTGGTTGGGTGGAAGAGTTGTGTCCACCATGGAAGGTCTTTGGTTGGGTGGAAGAGTTGTGTCCACCATGGAAGGTCTTTGGTTGGGTGGAGAATTTGTGTCCACCATGGTGAAGGAGTTGTGTCCATCATGGCGGAGAAGTTGTGTCCATCATGGTGGAAGAGTTGTGTCCACCATGGAGAGCATCTGGTTGGTTGGAGAAACCAACGCCAATCACGATGACCTTTGGTTGGGTGAAAAAGTTGTGTCCACCATGGTGAAGGAGTTGTGTCCATCATGGAGAACCTTCGGTTGGGTGGAAGAGTTGTGTCCACCATGGAAAGTCTTTGGTTGGGTGGAGGAGCTGTGTCCATTGTGGTGACCTTTGGTTGGGTGGAGAAGTTGTGTCCACCATGGTGGAAGAGTCGTGTCCACCATGGAAGGTCTTTGGTTGGGTGGAAGAGTTGTGTCCACCATGGAGAGCATCCGGTTGGGTGGAGAAGCCACACCGATCACGATGACATTTGGTTGGGTGGAAGAGTTGTGTCCACCATGGAGAACATTTGTTTGGGTGGAAGAGTTGTGTCCATCATGGAAGGTCTTTGGTTGGCTGTAAGAGTTGTGTCCACCATGGAAGGTCTTTGGTTGGGTGGAAGAGTTGTGTCCACCATGGAGACCATCCAGTTGGGTGGAAGATCCGCGCCGACTCCTCGCTCACCTTCTCCTCTCTCTGTCTCTCCCCGCAGGGCGACGCCTGGGCCGCCCGTCGGCGGCGCCCACCGCGGCCTTCTGAAGCCGCGCCGGCGCTCCCGGCATGGCCCCGCCGCGCCTGCCCTGAGACCCGTCCCCCGCCAACGCCGCGCCCGCGCCGGGGCCGCCATGCTGCGACCATGATGATGGCCCGCAAGCAAGATGGCCGCACGCCCACCTACAACGTCAGCGTGGTGGGGCTGTCCGGCACCGAGAAGGAGAAAGGCCAGTGCGGCGTCGGCAAATCTTGCCTTTGCAACCGATTCGTGCGGCCCGGCGCCGACGACTTCCACTTGGAGCACACCTCGGTGCTCAGCACCAGTGACTTCGGGGGCAGGGTGGTCAACAATGACCACTTCCTCTACTGGGGCGAGGTGGCGCGGCCGCTGGAGGAGTGCGCCGAGTGCCGCGTCCACGTGGTGGAGCAGACGGAGTTCATCGACGACCAGACCTTCCAGCCGCACCGCAGCACCGCGCTGCAGCCCTACATCAAGAGGGCGGCGGCCACCAAGTTGGCGTCGGCGGAGAAGTTGATGTACTTCTGCACCGACCAGCTGGGCTTGGAGCAGGACTTCGAGCAGAAGCAGATGCCCGACGGCAAGCTGCCGGTGGACGGGTTCCTGCTCTGCGTGGACGTCAGCCGCGGCATGAACCGCAACTTCGACGAGCAGCTCAAGTTCGTCTCCAACCTCTACAACCAGCTGGCCAAAACCAAGAAACCCGTGGTGGTGGTGCTGACCAAGTGCGACGAGGGCGTGGAGCGCTACATCCGCGACGCCCACGCCTTCGCCCTGGGCAAGAAGAACCTGCAGGTGGTGGAGACCTCGGCGCGTTCCAACGTCAACGTGGAGCTGGCGTTCGGCACCTTGGTGCAGCTGTTGGACAAGAGCCGCGGCAAAGCCAAGATCATCCCCTACTTCGAGGCGCTCAAGCAGCAGAGCCAGCAGATCGCCGCCGCCAAGGACCGCTACGAGTGGCTGGTCAGCCGCGTGGTCAAGAGCCACCACGAGGCGTGGCCGGACGTCAGCCGGCGCATGCGGTCGGCGCCGGAGTACCAAGATTACGTCTACTTGGAGGGCACCCAGAAGGCCAAGAAGCTCTTCCTGCAGCACGCGCAGCGCCTCAAGCAGGAGCACGTCGAGCGGCGCCGCCGCGCGTACCTGGCGCTGCTGCCGCAGGCGCTGGACGCCCTCGTGCCGGATCTGGACGAGATCGACCGCCTGAGCCGCGCCAAGGCCGAGAAGCTGCTGGAGGCCAAACCCGACTTCCTCAAGTGGTTCGTGGTGCTGGAGGAGACGCCGTGGGACGCCAGCGACCACGTGGACGACGCCGACAACGAGCGCATCCCCTTCGACCTGCTGGAGACGCCGGCGGCCGAGCAGCTCTACGAGGCCCACCTGGAGAAGCTGCGCGCCGAGCGGAAGCGCGCCGAGATGCGGAGGGCGTTCCTGGACAACCTGGAGAGCTCGCCCTTCGTCACGCCCGGCAAACCCTGGGAGGAGGCGCGCAGCTTCATCATGAACGAGGACTTCTACCTCTGGCTGGACGAGTCGGTCTACGTGGACATCTACGGCAAGCACCAGAAGCGCCTGATCGACAAAGCCAAGGAGGACTTCCAGGAGCTGCTCCTGGAGTACTCGGAGCTCTTCTACGAGCTGGAGCTGGACGCCAAGCCCAGCAAGGAGAAGATGGGCGTCATCCAGGAGGTGTTGGGTGAGGAGCAGCGCTTCAAGGCGCTGCAGAAGCTGCAGGCCGAGCGCGACGCGCTGGTCCTCAAGCACATCCACTTCGTCTACCACCCCACCAAGGAGACGTGTCCCGGCTGCGGCGCCTGCGTGGACGCCCGCGTGGAGCAGCTGCTGGCCTCGCGCTTCGCCCGGCCGGCCCAGCGGCGCGGCGACGCCGACGCCGACCGCATCAACCTGGTCATCCTGGGCAAGGACGGCTTGGCGCGCGAGCTGGCCAACGAGATCCGCGCGCTCTGCGCCGACGACGACAAGTACGTCATCGAGGGCAAGGTCTACGAGTTGGCCTTGAGGCCCATCGAGGGCAACGTGCGGCTGCCGGTCAACGCCTTCCAAACGCCGACCTTCCAACCGCACGGCTGCCTGTGCCTCTACAACTCCAAGGAGTCGCTGTCCTACGTGGTGGAGAGCGTGGAGAAGAGCCGCGAGTCGGCCGCCGGCCGCCGCGACGGCCACGCCGCGCCGCAGCTGCCCCTGGCGCTGGTGTTGGTCAACAAGCGCGGCGGCGGCGAGGGCGGCGGCGAGACGCTGCAGAGCCTGATCCAGCAGGGCCAGCGCATCGCCGGCAAGCTGCAGTGCGTCTTCCTGGACCCGGCGTCGGCCGGCATCGGCTACGGCCGCACCATCAACGAGAAGCAGATCGGCCAAGTCCTCAAGGGGCTGCTGGACGCCAAACGCGGCCTCGGCGCCGCGCCGGCGCCGGGCCCCCGGGACGCGGCCGACGGCGCCGAGCTGCGCCTGGCGGCGTGCCTGATGTGCGGCGACCCGGTGAGCGCCGAGGAGGCGCTGCTGCCCATCCTGCAGGCGCAGCTGTGCCGGGCGGCGCCGGGCGGCGGCGCGGCGGTGCTGCTGGAGGCGGCGGTGGGGCCGCAGCGGCGGCGGGTGGAGCTGGCGCTGCTGTCGTACCACGCGGCCTTCGGGCTGCGCAAGAGCCGCCTGGTGCACGGCTACATCGCCTTCTACGCCGCGCGGCGCCGCGCCTCGCTGGCCACGCTGCGCGCCTTCCTGGCCGACGTGCCGGACATCGTGCCGGTGCAGCTGGTGGCGCTGGCCGACGGCGCCGAGGCGGAGGACGAGGTGAGCCGCGAGCAGCTGGCCGAGGGCGAGGAGATGGCGCAGGAGATGGAGGCGCGGTTCGCCGCCCTGCCGCGCGGCCACGCCAAGCTGGACGTCTTCCAGCCCTTCCTCAAGGACGCGCTGGACAAGAAGAACATGGTGGAGGCGGCGCACATGTACGACAACGCCGCCGAGGCCTGCGGCGCCGGCGAGGACGTCTTCAACTCGCCGCGCGCCGGATCGCCGCTCTGCAACTCCCACGCCGCCGACTCCGAGGAGGACGCCGAGGCGCTGCCGGGCTCCAGCCCCTTCCGCGAGGAGATCGCCAAACTCTGCGCCGAGCCGGATGGTGGTGACACCTCCGGGTTTGTCGCGGCGTCCTCCAAGGTCCCGCCCAAACCCAAAGCGCCGTCGCATTTCGAGGCGGCCGACGGCCACCGTGACGTCCGGCGGCGCTCGGCGTCATCGTCGGCGTGGTTGGCGGCGGATTGCTTCGACCCTTCGGACTACGCCGAGCCCATGGACGCGGTGGCCAAGCCGCGCAGCGAGGAGGAGAACATCTACTCGGTTCCTCAGGACAGCACCCAGGGCAAGATCATCACCGTGCGCAACATCAACAAGGCGCCGTCCAACGGCGGCAGCGGCAACGGCTCCGACAGCGAGATGGACAGCGGCTCCCTGGAGCGCCGCGGCCGCCGCGCCGCCGTCACCGCCGCCAAACCGCGGCTCTACCGCGCCCGCTGCGCGCGGCTCGGCCGCTTCGCCGGCTACCGGCCCGGCCTGGGCGTCGGCAGCGACGATGAGCTGGGCTCGGGCAGGAAGAAGGATGAAGAACCCGGCGGCCATGGCGGGTACAAGGGGGACAGCGCCGGCATGGCCTTCGAGGCGGCCGACGGGGAGGATCCGCGCCGCAGGAACATCCTCAGGAGCCTCAGGAGGACCACCAAGGTGGGGCTTGGAGGGGTCACTTTGGGGTGAGGGTCATGGTCAAGGAGGGGTGGGAATGGTGGAATGTCCCTGTGGTCATCCTGTGGTCAGTGGAGGATCTCAGGAGCTTCAGGAGGACACCACGGTGGGGCTTGGGGTGAAGGTGGGGCTTGCAGGGGTCATCTTGGGGTGATGGTCAAGGTCAAGGAGGGATAGAATGGCCCAGTGGTCAGTGGTCATCTTAGTGGTCATCCTATGGTCAGTGGAGGATCTCAGGAACTTCAGGAGGACACCAAGGTGGGCTTGGAGGGGTCATCTTGGGGTGGTGGTCAAGGTCAAGGAGGGGTGGGAATGGTGGAATGTCCCTGTGGTCATCCCTGGGGTCAGTGGTCATCCCTGTGGTCATCCTGTGGTCATTGGAGGACCTCAGGAGCTTCAGGAGGACACCGAGGTGGGGCTTGGGGTGAAGGTGGGGCTTGGAGGGGTCATCTTGGGGTGGTGGTCAAGGTCAAAGAGGGATAGAATGGCCCAGTGGTCAGTGGTCATCTTAGTGGTCATCCCTGTGGTCATCCCTGTGGTCTGTGGAGGATCCCCCAGGAGGAACATCCTGAGGAGCCTCAGGAGGACACCAAGGTGGGGCTTGGAGGGGTCATCTTGGGCTGGTGGTCAAGGTCAAGGAGGGGTGGGAATGGTGGAATGTCTCTGTGGTCATCTCAGTGGTCAGTGGAGGATCTCAGGAGCTTCAGGAGGACACCAAGGTGGGGCTTGGAGGGGTCATCTTGGGGTGGTGGTCAAGGTCAAGGAGGGGTGGGAATGGTCCCATGGTCAGTGGTCATCCCTGTGGTCATCTCAGTGGTCATTCAGTGGTCATCCTGTGGTCAGTGGAGGATCTCAGGAACTTCAGGAGGACGCCGAGGTGGGGCTTGGGGTGAAGGTGGGGTTTGGAGGGGTCACTTTGGGGTGGTGGTCAAGGTCAAGGAGGGATGGGAATGGTGGAATGTCCCTGTGGTCGTCCCAGTGGTCAGTGGAGGATCTCAGGAACTTCAGGAGGACACCGAGGTGGGGCTTGGGGTGAAGGTGGGGCTTGGAGGGGTCATCTTGGGGTGGTGGTCAAGGTCAAGGAGGGATAGAATGGTGGAACGTCCCTGTGGTCATCTCAGTGGTCAGTGGAGGATCTCAGGAGCTTCAGGAGGACACCGAGGTGCGGCTTGGAGGGGTCATCTTGGGTGATGGTCAAGGTCAAGGAGGGATGGGAATGGTCCCATGGTCAGTGGTCATCCCTGTGGATGGATGTGGATGTGGATGGATCCTCCCAGTGGAGGATCTCAGGAGCTTCAGGAGGACACCAAGGTGGGGCTTGGGGTGAAGGTGGGGCTTGGAGGGGTCGTTTTGGGGTGGTGGGCAAGGTCAAGGAGGGGTGGGAATGGTGGAACATCCCAGTGGTCATCCTGTGGTCAGTGGAGGATCTCAGGAGCTTCAGGAGGACACCGAGGTGGGGCTTGGAGGGGTCATCTTGGGGTGGTGGACAAGCTTGAGGAGGGGTGGGATGGCCCAGTGGTCATCCCAGTGGTCAGTGGAGGATCCATGCAGGAGGAACATCCTGAGGAACCTCAGGAGGACACCGAGGTGGGGTTTGGAGGGGGCGTCTTGGGGTGGTGGGCAACCTTGAGGAGGGGTGGGAATGGTGGAATGTCCCTGTGGTCATCTCAGTGGTCAGTGGAGGATCTCAGGAGCTTCAGGAGGACCACCAAGGTGGGGCTTGGAGAGGTCATCTTGGGGTGGTGGTCAAGGTCAAGGAGGGGTGGGATGGTGGAATGTCCCTGTGGTCATCCCTGGGGTCAGTGGTCATCCCAGTGGTCAGTGGAGGATCTCAGGAACTTCAGGAGGACACCGAGGTGGGGCTTGGAGGGGTCACTTTGGGGTGGTGGTCAAGGTCAAGGAGGGATGGGAATGGTGGAATGTCCCTGAGGTCATCCCAGTGGTCAGTGGTCATCTCAGTGGTCATCCTGTGGTCAGTGGAGGATCTCAGGAGCTTCAGGAGGACACCAAGGTGGGGTTTGAATGGATTTTCCCTGGAATTCCGTGGATTTCCCCCCGATTTTTCCATGGATTTTTCCCGGATTTTTCCATGGATTTTTCCTGAAATTCCTGGGACTTTTTTCCGGGATTTTCCCCTGGAGTTTCAGGGATTTTTCCCAGATTTTTCCTGGATTTTCCCAGATTTTTCCATGATTTTTTTCCTGATTTCCTCTCTGTTTTCTCTCTGTTTCCCCTGAAACTCCCGGGGTTTTTCCCGGATATTTCCAAGGATTTTTCCTGGATTTTTCCAGGGATTTTTCCATGGATTTTTCCTGAAATTTCCTGGGATGTTTTTCTGGGATTTTTCCCTGGAGTTTCAGGGATTTTTCCCAGATTTTTCCTGGATTTTCCCAGATTTTTCCGTGATTTTTTTCCTGATATCCTCTCTGTTTTCTCTCTGTTTCCCCTGAAACTCCCGGGGTTTTTCCTGGATTTTTCCTGGATTTTTCCATGGATTTTTCCTGACATTCCTGGGATTTTTTTCTGGGATTTTTCCCTGGAGTTTCAGGGATTTTTCCCAGATTTTTCCCAGATTTTTCCTGGATTTTTTCCTGATTTCCTCTCTGTTTTCTCTCTGTTTCCCCTGAAACTCCCGGGGTTTTTCCCGGATTTTTTTAGGGATTTTTCCTGATTTTTTCCATTGTTTTTTCCAGGGTTTTTCCCGGATTTTTCCAGGGATTTTTCCTGAATTTTCCCATTGTTTTTTCCAGGGTTTTTCCCGGATTTTTCCTAAATTTTTCCATTGTTTTTTCCAGGGTTTTTCCCGGATTTTTCCAGGGGTTTTTCCCGGATTTTTCCATTGTTTTTTCCAGGGATTTTCCCCGTGGATTTTTCCCTGGATTTCCCCTGAAATTCTGGGGATTTTCCCATGGATTTTCCCTGATTTATCCCAGATTTCCCCTCTGTTTTCTCTGTGTTTCCCCTGAAACTCCCGGGATTTTTCCGGGATTTTTCCTGGATTTTCCCATGGATTTTTCCCAGATTTTCCCCTGGCTTTCCCCCTGATTTTTCCAGGAATTTTTCCTGGGATTTTTTTCCTGGGATTCTTCCTGGATTTTTCCCTGAAATTCTGGGGATTTTTCCATGGATTTTTCCCGGATTTTTCTAGGAATGGTTCATGGATTTCATGGATTTTCCCAGGAATTTCAGGAATTTTTTCCATGGATTTTCCCAGGGATTTTTCCCTGATTTCCCCTCTGTTTCCCCTGAAACTCCAGGGATTTTTCCAGGGATTTTTCCAGAGATTTTCCCATGGATTTTCCAGGGATTTTCCCATGGAATTTCAGGGATTTATTTCATGGCTTTTCCCTGAAATTCTGGGGAATTTTCCATGGATTCTTCCAGGGATTTTTCCATGGATTTCCCCTGAAACTCCCGGGATTTTTCCCTGATTTTCCCCCGATTTTCCCAGGAATTTTCCTGGAATTTTCC
This sequence comes from Taeniopygia guttata, assembly GCF_048771995.1. Classification (NCBI taxonomy): domain Eukaryota; kingdom Metazoa; phylum Chordata; class Aves; order Passeriformes; family Estrildidae; genus Taeniopygia; species Taeniopygia guttata. The sequence continues at coordinate 2,848,478 of NC_133059.1, read as the reverse complement.
ATGGATTTTCCCCTGGAATTTTCCCATAGATTTCCCCATGGATTTCAGAGATTTTTTCCCTGGATTTTCCCCAAAATTCCTGAGATTTTTTCCTGATTTCCCCGTTCTTTCCGCTCTATTTCCCCTTTAACTCCCGGGATTTTTCCCTGATTTTCCCCCAATTTTCCCAGGAATTTTCCTGGAATTTTCCCAGGGATTTTTCCTGGAATTTTCCCATGGATTTTCCCCAAAATTCCTGAGATTTTTCCGTGATTTTTCCCTGATTTCCCCGTTCTTTCCCCTCTATTCCCCCCAATTTTCCCCTTTAACTCCCGGGATTTTTCCCTGATTTTCCCCCGATTTTCCCAGGAATTTTCCTGGAATTTTCCTGGAATTTTCCTGGAATTTTCCCCTGGATTTTCCCCGAAATTCCTGTGATTTTTCTCTAATTTCCCCATTCTTTCCCCTCGTTTTCCCCCAATTTTCCCCTTTAACTCCCGGGATTTTTCCCTGATTTTCCCCCGATTTTCCCCGGAATTTTCCTGGAATTTTCCCCTGGATTTTTCCAGGAATTTTCCTGGAATTTTCCATGAAATTTCCCATGGATTTTCCCTGAAATTCCTGAGATTTTCCCATTATTTTTCCCCGATTTCCCCTCTATTCCCCCGATTTTCCCCTTTAACTCCCGGGATTTTCCCCTGGCTTTCCCCCTGATTTTTCCATGGATTTTTCCAGGAATTTTTCCTGGGCTTTTTTCCTGGATTTTTCCCTGAAATTCTGGGGATTTTTCCATGGATTTTTCCCGGATTTTTCTAGGAATGGTTCATGGATTTCATGGATTTTCCCAGGAATTTCAGGAATTTTTTCCATGGATTTTCCCAGGGATTTTTCCCTGATTTCCCCTCTGTTTCCCCTGAAACTCCAGGGATTTTTCCAGGGATTTTTCCATGGATTTTTCCAGGGATTTTCCCATGGAATTTCAGGGATTTATTCCATGGATTTTCCCTGGAATTCTGGTGAATTTTCCACGGATTCTTCCAGGGATTTTCCCATGGATTTCCCCTGAAACTCTTGGGATTTTTCCCTGATTTTCCCAGGAATTTTCCTGGAATTTTCCATGGATTTTCCCCTGGATTTCCCCATGGATTTCCCCATGGATTTCAAAGATTTTTTCCATGGATTTTCCCCAAATTCCTGTGATTTTTCCCTGATTTTTCCCTGATTTCCCCGTTCTTTCCCCTCTATTCCCCCCAATTTTTCCCTGATTTTCCCAGGAATTTTCCTGGAATTTTCCATGGAATTTTCCATGGATTTTTCCTGGAATTTTCCCATAGATTTCCCCATGGATTTCAGATATTTTTTCCCTGGATTTTCCCCAAAATTCCTGAGATTTTCCCCTGATTTTTCCCTGATTTCCCCGTTCTTTCCCCTCTATTTCCCCCGATTTTCCCCTTTAACTCCCGGGATTTTTCCCTGATTTTCCCCCAATTTTCCCAGGAATTTTCCTGGATTTTTCCTGGAATTTTCCCATAGATTTCCCCATGGATTTCAGAGATTTTTTCCATGGATTTTCCCTGAAATTCCTGTGATTTTTCCCATGATTTTCCCCCGTTCTTTCCCCTCTATTTCCCCCGATTTTCCCGATTTAACTCCCAGGATTTTTCCCCGATTTTCCCCCAATTTTCCCAGGAATTTTCCTGGAATTTTCCATGGATTTTCTCATGGATTTTCCTATGGATTTCAGAGATTTTTTCCATGGATTTTCCCCAAAATTCCTGAGATTTTTCCCTGATTTTCCCCCGTTCTTTCCCCTCTATTCCCCCCAATTTTCCCCTTTAACTCCCGGGATTTTTCCCTGATTTTCCCCCGATTTTCCCAGGAATTTTCCTGGAATTTTCCCTTGGATTTTTCCTGGAATTCCCCCATGGATTTCAGAGATTTTTCCCTGGATTTTCCCCAAAATTCCTGTGATTTTTCCCTGATTTTCCCCCATTCTTTCCCCTCTATTTCCCCCGATTTTCCCCTTTAACTCCCGGGATTTTTCCCTGATTTTCCCCCAATTTTCCCAGGAATTTTCCTGGAATTTTCCCCTGGATTTTTCCTGGAATTTTCCCCTGGATTTTTCCTGGAATTTTTCCATGGATTTTCCCCAAAATTCCTGTGATTTTCCCATGATTTTCCCCCATTCTTTCCCCTCTATTCCCCCCGGTTTTCCCCTTTAATTCCCGGGATTTTTCCCTGATTTTCCCCCGATTTTCCCAGGAATTTTCCTGGAATTTTCCATGGATTTTCCCTGAAATTCCTGTGATTTTTCCCTAATTTCCCCATTCTTTCCCCTCGTTTTCCCCCCGATTTTCCCAGGAATTTTCCTGGAATTTTCCATGGATTTTCCCAAAGATTCCCCCATGGATTTCAGAGATTTTTTCCCTGGATTTTCCCCGAAATTCCTGAGATTTTCCCATTATTTTTCCCTGTTCTTTCCCCTCTATTTCCCCCAATTTTCCCCTTTAACTCCCGGGATTTTTCCCTCATTTTCCCCCGATTTTCCTCGGATTTTCCCCGTAATTTCCCGCTGGAATTCCATGATTTTTTCCCGTTTTTCCGTCAGAAGCCGAAGGCGAAGGCGCGCCCGTCGCTGTCCAAGGCGCCGTGGGAGAGCAGCTACTTCGGGGTGCCCCTGGCCAGCGTGGTCAGCCCCGAGCGGCCCATCCCCGTCTTCATCGAGCGCTGCATCCAGTACATCGAGGCCACCGGTCAGAATCCCGGGATTTGGGAATTTTGGGAATTTTTTGGGAATTTTTTGGGAATTTTTTGGGAAAATTTGGGGGTTTTAGGGCTTTTTATGGGTTTTTTTTGGCATTTTTTGAGGTTATTCTTCAATTTTTTGGGGAATTTAGGAGGTCTTTTTTGGGCACATTGAGGCCACCGGTCAGAAATTTGAAATTTGGGAATTTTCAGCATTTTCGGGGAATTTCTTGGGAATTTTGGGGGATTTCTGGGGGATTTTGGGGTATTTTGGGGGGTTTTAGGAGTGTTCCTTAGGGTTCATCAAGCGCTGCATCCAGAACATCGAGGGCACCAGACAGAATTTGGGAAATTTGGAGAATTTGGGAATTTTGGGAATTTTTTTGGAATTTTTGGGGAAAATTCGGGGGTTTTTGGGCTTTTTATGGGGGTTTTTTGGCATTTTTTTGGCATTTTTTGAGGTTATTCTGCAATTTTTTGGGGATTTTGGGAGGTCTTTTTTGGGTATATCGAGGCCACCGGTCAGAAATTTGGGAATTTTGGGAAGTTTAGGAATTTTGGGAATTTTTTGGGATTTTTGGGGTTTTTTTTTTGGCATTTTATGGGTTTTTTTGGCATTTTTTGTGTTTTTTTTGCAATTCTTGGGAATTTTTTGGGGTTATTTTTTGGGTACATCGAGGCCATCGGTCAGAAATTTGGAATTTTGGGAATTGTGGGAATTTTGGGACTTTTTGGGAATTTTTTTGGATTTTTTTGGCATTTAATGGTTTTATTTGGCATTTTTTTGACATTCTTTGAGGTTATTCTGCAATTTTTTTGGGCATTTCCGGAGGTCTTTTTCGGGTGCATCGAGGCCACTGGTCAAAATTCAGGGAATTCTGGGAATTTTAGGAATTTTGGGAATTTTTGGGGAATTTTTGGGGAAAATTGGGAGTTTTTAGGGCATTTTATGGGGTTTTTTGGGCATTTTTTGAGGTTATTCTGCAATTTTTTGGGGATTTTAGGAGGTCTTTTTTGGGTACATCAAAGCCACCAGTCAGAATTCCGGGATTTTGGGAAGATTTGGGAATTCTGGGAATTTTTTGGTATTTTTTGGCAAAATTTTGGGGTTTTTTGGGCATTTTATGGGGTTTTTTTGGCATTTTTTTGGCATTTTTGAGGTTATTCTGCAATTTTTTGGAGATTTTAGAAGATCTTTTTTGGGTACATTGAGGCCACCAGTCAGAAATTTGGGAATTTTGGGAAGTTTAGGAATTTTGGGAATTTTTAGGGAATTTTGGGGTGATTTTAGGGGTTTTTTTGGGGATTTTTTGGGGGTTTTTGGGCCAGCGTGGTCAGCCCCGAGCGGCCCATCCCCGTCTTCATCGAGCGCCGCATCCAGTACATCGAGGCCACCGGTCAGAATCCCGGAATTTCGGGAAAATTTGGGAATTTCTGGGGAAAATTTGGGGTTTTTTTGGGCATTTTATGGAGTTTTTTGGGGATTTTTTTGGCATTTTTTGAGGTTATTCTGCAATTTTTTGGGGAATTTAGGAGGTCTTTTTGGGTACATCGAAGCCACCAGTCAGAAATCTGGAAATTTGGAAAATTTGGGAATTTTGGGAATTTTTTGGGATTTTTTTGGGAAAATTTGGGGGTTTTTGGGCATTTTAGGGTTTTTTTTTGGGGATATTTTGGGCATTTTTTGCGGTTTTTTTGCAATTTTTGGGAATTTTTTGGGGTTATTTTTTGGCTACATCGAAGCCACTGGTCAGAAATTTGGGAATTTTGGGAATTTTGGGAATTTTTAGGGAATTTTGGGGTGATTTTAGGGGTTTTTTTTGGGGATTTTTTTGGGGTTTTTGGGCCAGCGTGGTCAGCCCCGAGCGGCCCATCCCCGTCTTCATCGAGCGCTGCATCCAGTACATCGAGGCCACCGGTCAGGAATTCCGGAAATTCGGGAATTTTGGGAATTTTTGGGAATTTTTGGGGAAAATTTTGGGGTTTTTAGGGCATTTTTTTGGCATTTTTTGGGATTTTTTTCAATTTTTGGGAATTTTTTTGGGGTTTTTTTTGGGTACATCGAGGCCACCGGTCACAATTCCGGAATTTGTGAATTTGGGGAATTTTGGGAATTTTTGGGATTTTTCTTTTGAAAATTTGGGGTTTTTTTGGCATTTTATGGGGTGTTGGGGGGATTTTTTTGGGATTTTTTGGGGTTTTTTTGCGATTTTTGGGAATTTTTTGAGGGTTTTTTTGAGTTTATCGAGGCCATTTGTCAGGAATTTTGGAATTCCGGGAATTTTTGGGAATTTTGGGAATTTTTAGGGAATTTTGGGGTGATTTTAGGGGTTTTTTTGGGGATTTTTTTGGTGGTTTTGGGCCAGCGTGGTCAGCCCCGAGCGGCCCATCCCCGTCTTCATCGAGCGCCGCATCCAGTACATCGAGGCCACCGGTCAGAATTCCGGAATTTCGGGAATTTGGGAATTTGGGAATTTTTTTGGGAAAATTTGGGGTTTTTTAGGGCATTTTATGGGTTTTTTTGGGATTTTTTGGGCATTTTTTGGGGTTTTTTTGCAATTTTTGGGAATTTTTTGAGGGTTTTTTTGGGTTTATCGAGGCCATTTGTCAGGAATTTTGGAATTCCGGGAATTTTTGGGAATTCTGAGAATTTTCGGGGAATTTTTTTGGAAATTTGGGGGAGTTTGAGGTATTTTATGGGTTTTTTGGGCATTTTTGGGGTTTTTTTTTTGCAATTTCTGGGAATTTTTGGAGGGTTTTTTTGGGTTTATCGAGGCCATTTGTCAGGAATTTTGGAATTCCGGGAATTTTTGGGAATTTTTGGGAAATTTTTGGGAATTTTTTGGGAAATTTTGGGGGGTTTGGGGCATTTTATGGGGTTTTTGGGCATTTTTGGGGTCTTTTTAGCGATTTTTGGGAGTTTTTTGGGGTTATTTTTTGGCACCATCAATGCCACTGGTCAGAAATCTTGGAATTTTGGGAATTTTAGGAAATTTTTGGGAATTTTTAGGGAATTTTGGGGTGATTTTAGGGGTTTTTTTTGGGGATTTTTTTGGGGTTTTTGGGCCAGCGTGGTCAGCCCCGAGCGGCCCATCCCCGTCTTCATCGAGCGCTGCATCCAGTACATCGAGGCCACCGGTCAGGAATTCCGGGATTTCGGGAATTTTGGGAATTTTTTGGGAATTTTTTGGGATTTTTTTGGCATTTAATGGGGGATTTTTGGCTTTTTTTTGGCATTTTTTGGGATTTTTTTTCAATTTTTGGGGGTTTTTTTTTGGGTACATCGAGGCCACCGGTCAGAATTCGGGAATTTGGGAATTTTGGGAATTTTTTGGGAAAATTTGGGGGGTTTTAGGGCATTTTATGGGTTTTTTTTTGCTTTTTTTGGGGTTTTTTTGCGATTTTTGGGAATTTTTTGAGGGTTTTTTTGGGTTTATCGAGGCCATTTGTCAGGAATTTTTGGGAATTTTGGGAATTTTTAGGGACTTTTGGGGAGATTTTAGGAATTTTTTTGGGGGTTTTTTGGCATTTTTAGGAATTTTTTCGCAATTTTTTGGGTTTTTTTGGGTTCATTGAGCGCTGAATCCAGTACATCGAGGCCACCATTCAGAATTCCGGATTTTGGGAATTTTTGGGGAATTTTTTGGGAAAATTTGGGAAGTTTTTGGGATTTTTTCGGCATTTTACGGGTTTTTTTGGCATTTTTTTGGCATTTTTTGAGGTTATTCTGCATTTTTTTTTGGGATTTTAGGAGGTCTTTTTTGGGTACATCGAGGCCACTGGTCAGAAATTTGGGAATTTGGGGAATTTTTAGGGAATTTTGGGGTGATTTTAGGGTTTTTTTGGGGATTTTTTTGGGGTGCCCCTGGCCAGCGTGGTCAGCCCCGAGCGGCCCATCCCCGTCTTCATCGAGCGCTGCATCCAGTACATCGAGGCCACCGGTCAGAATCCCGGGATTTCGGGAATTTGGGAATTTTGGGAATTTTTTTGGAATTCTTTGGGAAAATTTGTGGGGTTTTAGGGCATTTTATGGGGTTTTTTGGGCTTTTTTTGGCATTTTTTTGAGGTTATTCTGCAATTTTTTGGGGATTTTGGGAGGTCTTTTTTGGGTACATTGAGGCCACTGCTCAAATTTCAGGGAATTCTGGGAATTTTAGGAATTTTGGGAATTTTTTGGGGATTTTGGGGAAAATTTGGGGGTTTTTAGGGCATTTTATGGGGTTTTTTGGACATTTTTTGGGGTTTTTTTGCAATTTTTGGGAATTTTTTGGGGTTATTTTTGGGATATATCAAGGCCACTGGTCAGAAATTTGGAATTCTGGGAATTGTGGGAATTTTGGGACTTTTTGGGAATTTTTTGGGATTTTTTTGGCATTTAATGGTTTTTTTTGGCATTTTTTTGACATTTTTTGAGGTTATTCTACAATTTTTTGGGAATTTTAGGAGGTCTTTTTTTGGCACATCGAAGCCACCAGTCAGAAATTTGGGAATTTTAGGAATTTGGGGAATTTTTGGGAGAAAATTTGGGGGGTTTTGGGCATTTTATGGGGTTTTTTTGATTTTTTGGGTTTTTTTTTGTGATTTTTGGGAAGTTTTTGAGGGTTTTTTTGAGTTTATCGAGGCTGCCGGTCAGAAATTTGGGAATTTTAGAAATTTTAGGAATTTCTGGGATTTTTTGGGAATTTCTGGGGTTTTTTTTGGGCATTTTATGGGTTTTTTTGGGCATTTTTTGAGGTTATTCTGCAATTTTTTGGGGGATTTTGGGAGGTCTTTCTTGGGTACATCGAGGCCATCGGTCAGAAATTTGGAAATTTGGGAATTTTTTGGGATTTTTTGGGCATTTAATTTTTTTTTTGGCATTTTTTTGAGGTTATTCTGCAATTTTTTGGGGATTTTAGGAGGTCTTTTTTGGGTACATCGAAGCCACCGGTGAGAATTCGGGAATTTGGGGAATTTTGGGAATTTTTTGGGAATTTTTTGGGAAAATTTGGGGTTTTTTTGGCATTTTATGGGGTTTTGGGGGATTTTTTGGGTTTTTTTTGCAATTTTTGGGATTTTTTTTGAGTTTTTCCCCAAAAATGCTCCTAAAATCGGAATTTTTCTCTTTTTTTCCCCAAAAATTGTCCTAAAAATCTGAATTTTCCCCTTTTTTCCCTAAAAATCCCCCCAAAAATCAGATTTTTTCCCCCAAAAATCCAATTTTTTTTTCTCTTTTTCCCCCCAAAATCCCCGCTGAGCTTGGGAGGAGCCCCAGGAAAAGGCAGAAATGGGTGGAAAAAAGCCAAATTTGGGATTTTTCACCTTTTTTTTGTGTTTCAGGGCTGAGCACGGAGGGGATTTATCGCGTCAGCGGCAACAAGTCGGAGATGGAGAGTCTGCAGCGCCAGTTCGACCAGGGTGAGCCCCAAAAATTCACAGAAAATGGCCAAAAATTACCAAAAAATACAAAAAAAAATCAAAAATTAAAAAAAAAATTAAAATCCAAAAAAATCCCCCCAAAAAATCCCCAAAAAATCACAAAAAATCCCCCAAAAAATCTCATTTAAAAGTCATTAAAAATTGCAAAAAAATTCACACAAAAGGCACCAAAAAAAATCAAAAAATTCCACAAAAATCAGCAAAAAGAAAATACAAAAAAGTCACAAAAATCACAAAAAGTCATTTAAAAATGACAAAAAATCCTCAAAAACAAAAAAGCAAAAAAATCTCCAAAATCCCTGCAGCGCCAGTTCGACCAGGGTGAGCCCCAAAAATTCACAGAAAATGGCCAAAAATAGCCAAAAAATACAAAAAAAAATTTAAAATTAAAATAAAATTTAAAATCACAAAAAATCCCCCAAAAAATCCCAAAAAAATCCCCCCAAAAATCACTAAAAAACTAATTTAAAAGTCATTAAAAATTGCAGAAAATTCACAAAAAAGTCACAAAAATCACCAAAAAGAAATCACCAAAAAAAGCCACAAAAATCACAAAAAGTCATTTAAAAATGACAAAAAATCCTCACCAAAAAAAAAAGGCAAAAAATTCCCAAAAATCCCTGCAGCGCCAGTTTGACCAGGGTGAGCCCCAAAAATTAACAGAAAATGGCCAAAAATAACCAAAAAATAAAAAAAAAAAATTAAAAATTAAAAAAAAAAAATCCAAAAAAATCCCCAAAAAAATCACAAAAAAACCCCCCAAAAATCACAAAAAAACTCATTTAAAAGTCATTAAAAATTGCAAAAAACTCACAAAAAAGGCACAAAAAAAAATCAAAAAATTCCACAAAAATCAGCAAAAAGAAACCACAAAAAAAGTCACAAAAATCACAAAAAGTCATTTAAAAATGACAAAAAATCCGTACCAAAAAAAAGCTGAAAAATCCCAAAAATCCCTGCAGCGCCAGTTTGACCAGGCTGAGCCCCAAAAAGAAACAGAAAATGGCCAAAAATAACCAAAAAATACAAAAAAAATTTTAAAAATTAAAAAAAAAAATTAAAATCCAAAAAAATCCCCCCAAAAATCCCCAAAAAATCACAAAAAATCCCCCAAAAAACTCACTAAAAAACTCATTTAAAAGTCATTAAAAATTGAAAAAAATTCACAAAAAAAGCACAAAAAAAATCAAAAAATTCCACAAAATTCAGCAAAAAGAAACCACCAAAAAAAGTCACAAAAATCACAAAAAGTCATTTAAAAACGACAAAAAATCCTCACCAAAAAAAAAGGCAAAAAATTCCCAAAAAATCCCTGCAGCGCCAGTTCGAACAGGGTGAGCCCCAAAAATTCACAGAAAATGGCCAAAAATAACCAAAAATTGCAAAAAAAAATTAAAAATTAAAAAAAAAAATCCAAAAAAATCCCAAAAAAAATCACAAAAAATCCCCCCAAAAATCACAAAAAAACTCATTTAAAAGTCATTAAAAATTGCAAAAAAATTCACAAAAAAGGTACAAAATAAATCAAAAAAATTCCACAAAAATCAGCAAAAAGAAAATACAAAAAAGTCACAAAAATCACAAAAAGTCATTTAAAAATGAAAATAAATCCGCAAAAAAAGAAAAGCCGAAAAATCCCCAAAAATCCCTGCAGCGCCAGTTCGACCAGGGTGAGCCCCAAAAAGAAACAGAAAATGGCCAAAAATAACCAAAAAATACAAAAAAAATTTTAAAATTAAAAAAAAACTTTAAATCCAAAAAAATCCCCAAAAAAATCCCCAAAAATCCCAAAAAAATCACTAAAAAACTCATTTAAAAGTCATTAAAAATTGCAAAAAATTCACAAAAAAATCACAAAAAAAATTCCACAGAAATCAGCAAAAAGAAATCACAAAAAAAGCCACAAAAATCACAAAAAGTCATTTAAAAATGACAAAAAATCCTCAAAAAAAAAAAAAGGCAAAAAATCCCCAAAAATCCCTGCAGCGCCAGTTCGACCAGGGTGAGCCCCAAAAAGAAACAGAAAATGGCCAAAAATAACCAAAAAACACAAAAAAAAAGATTAAAAAAAAAAATTTAAAATATAAAAAAAAATCCAAAAAAAATCCCCAAAAATCCCTGAAAAATTTTGGCGCAAAAAATCAGAATTTTTGTGTAAAAAATCCATTTTTTTTACCAAAACTCCTGTTTTTTCACCCCAGTTTTTTTCTGGGAATGTTGGGATGCGATTCCCAATTTTCTGCCCAAAATCCCAGAGAATTCCACGAATTCTTGGTGCAAAAATTCCAAATTTTGGCGCAAAAAATCAGATTTTTTTGCGAAAAAACTCCGGGGTTTTTTTGGCCAAATTCCCATTTTTCACCCCAATTTTTTCTGGGAATGTTGGGATGCGATTCCCACTTTTCCTACCCCCAAAAATCCCAGAAATTTTCCTGGATTTTCCGCAGACCACGGCCTGGACCTGGCTGAGAAGGATTTCAGGGCCGGAATGCGGATTTTGGGGGCGAAAATTCCGAATTTTGGGGTCAGATTCCAAATTTTGGGGCAAAAATTCCGGATTTTAGGGCAAAAATTTTGTATTTTGGGGCAAAAATTCCAGATTTTGGCATAAAAATTCCTGATTTTGGGTCCATAATTCCCATTTTTTCACCCCAAGTTTTTCTGGGAATTTACCCCAATCCCATGGAATTTTGGGATGAGATTCCCTCTTTTCCTGCCCCAAATCCCAGAGAATTCCAGGGATTTTTTGAGTCAAATATTCAGAATTTTAGGGAAAAAAATCAGATTTTCGTCACAAAAAATCCTTTTTTTTGCCAGAACTCCCATTTTTTCACCCCAATTTTTTTCTGGGAATGTTGGGATGCGATTCCCACTTTTCCCACCCCAAAAAATCCTGGAAAATTTTGTGGATTTTCCACAGACCACGGCCTGGACTTGGCTGAGAAGGATTTCAGGGCCGGAATTTGGATTTTGGGGCAAAAATTCCGAATTTTGGGGTCAGATTCCAAATTTTGGGGCAAAAATTCCAGATTTTAGGGCAAAAATACTGGATTTTGGGGTAGAAATTTCAAATTTTGGGGCAAAAATTACAAATTTTGGCATAAAAATTCCTGATTTTGGGTCCAAAAATTCCCATTTTTTCACCCCAAGTTTTTCTGGGAATTTCCCCCAATCCCAGGGAATTTTGGGATGAGATTCCCACTTTTCCTGCCCCAAATTCCCAGAGAATTCCAGGGATTTTTGAGTCAAAAATTCAGAATTTTAGGGAAAAAAATCAAGATTTTAGTCACAAAAAATCCATTTTTTTTACCAGAACTCCCGTTTTTCACCCCAATTCTTTTCTGGGAATGTTGGGATGCGATTCCCACTTTTCCCAACCCCCAAATATCCCGGAAATTTTCCTGGATTTTCCGCAGACCACGGCCTGGACCTGGCTGAGAAGGATTTCACCGTCAACGCCGTGGCCGGAGCCATGAAAAGTTTCTTCTCGGAGCTGCCGGAGCCGCTGGTGCCCTACGCCATGCAGCTGGAGCTGGTGGAGGCCCACAGTGAGTCCAAAATTCCCAAAATTCCCAAAAATTCCCAACAAAATTCTCAAAATTCCCAAAATTCCAGAGCCAATTCCCGCTTTATTTCCCGTTAATTGGGGCTTAGTTGGCGGCGCCATTCCCAGACCGGCCACAGGAGGGCGACAGTCCAGAATTCCCTAAATTTCCAGAATTCCCCAAATTCTCAGAATCCCAAAAATTTCCAGAATTCCCAAAATTCCCAAAAATTCCCAAAAAATTCCCCAAATTTCCCAAAATTCCAGAGCCAATTCCCGCTTTATTTCCCGTTAATTGCGGCTTAATTGGCGCCGCCATTTTCAGAGCGGCCACTGGAGGGCGACAGTGAGTTCAGAATTCCCAAATTCCCAGAATTCCCAAATCCCCAAATCCCCAAAAATTCCCCCCAAAAAACTCCCAAATTTCCCAAAATTCCAGATTCAATTCCCGCTTTATTCCCCGTTAATTAATTGGGAGTTAATTGGTTGGGTCGTTCCCGGGCCGTTCCCAGCCCTGCAGCTGGAGCTGGTGGAGGCCCACAGTGAGTCCCGAATTCCTGAAATTCCCAAAAATTCCCAAAAAATTCCCCAAAAAATTTCGAAATTCCCAAAATCCCAGAGCCCATTCCCGCTTTATTCCCCGTTAATTAATTGGGGCTTAATTGGAGCCGCCATTCCCAGACCAGCCACAGGAGGGCGACAGTGAGTTCGGAATTTCCAAATTCCCAGAATGCCCAAAAATTAAAAAAAAAATTCCCCAAATTCCCAAAATTCCCAAAGATTCCCCCCAAAATTCCAGAGCCAATTCCCGCTTTATTCCCCATTAATTTGGGCTAAATTGGCCACTGGAGGGCGACAGTCAGTCCAGAATTCCCTAATTTTCAGAATTCCCCAAATTCTCAGAATCCCAAAAATTTCCAGAATTCCCCAAATTCCCCAAATTCCCAAAAATTCCCCCAAAAATTCCCAAAATTCCCAGAATTCCAGAGCCAATTCCCGCTTTATTTCCCGTTAATTAATTGGGGCTTAGTTGGTGGCGCCATTCCCAGACCGGCCACAGGAGGGCGACAGTGAGTCCAGAATTTCCAAATTCCCAAAAATTCCCCAAATTCCCAGAATTCCCAAATTCCGCAAATTCCCAAAAATTCCCCCCAAAAAATTGCCAAAATTCCCAAAATTCCAGAGCCAATTCCCGCTTTATTTCCCGTTAATTAATTGGGAGTTAATTGGTTGGGTCGTTCCCGGGCCGTTCCCAGCCCTGCAGCTGGAGCTGGTGGAGGCCCACAGTGAGTCCCGAATTCCCAAAATTCCCCAAATTCCCAAAATTTTCCCAAAAAAATTCCGAAATTCCCAAAATTCCAGAGCCAATTCCCGCTTTATTTCCCGTTAATTAATTGGGAGTTAATTGGTTGGGTCGTTCCCGGGCCGTTCCCAGCCCTGCAGCTGGAGCTGGTGGAGGCCCACAGTGAGTCCCGAATTCCCAAAATTCCCCAAATTCCCAAAATTTTCCCAAAAAAATTCCGAAATTCCCAAAATTCCAGACTCAATTCCCGCTTTATTTCCCGTTAATTGGGGCTTAGTTGGTCACTGGAGGCCACAGGAGGGCGACAGTGAGTCCAGAATTCCCAATTTCCCAAATTCCCAAAAATTCCCCAAATTCCCAGAATCCCAAAAATTTCCAGAATTCCCCAAAGTCCCGAAATTCCCAAAAATTCCCCAAAAAAATCCCAAAATTCCCAAAATTCCAGAGCCAATTCCCGCTTTATTTCCCGTTAATTGGGGCTTAGTTGGTGGCGCCATTCCCACACCGGCCACAGGAGGGCGACAGTGAGTCCAGAATTCCCTAAATTTTCAGAATTCCCCAAATTCCCAGAATCCCAAAAATTCCCAAAGTCCCCAAATTCCCAAAAATTCCCCAAAAAATTCCCGAAATTTCCCAAAATTCCAGAGCCAATTCCCGCTTTATTTCCCGTTAATTGGGGCTTAATTGGTGCCGCCATTCCCAGACCGGCCACAGGAGGGCGACAGTGAGTCCAGAATTCCCAAATTCCGAGAATTCCCAAATCCCCAAATTCCCAAAAATTCCCCCCCAAAAATTCCCCAAATTCCCAAAATTCCAGAGCCAATTCCCGCTTTATTCCCCGTTAATTAATCGGGAGTTAATTGGTTCGGTCGTTCCCAGGCCGTTCCAGCCCTGCAGCTGGAGCTGGTGGAGGCCCACAGTGAGTCCAAAATTCCCAAAATTCCCAAAATTCCAAAAAAAATCCCAAAAATTCCCAAAATTCCAGAGCCAATTCCCGCTTTATTTCCCGTTAATTGGGGCTTAATTGGTGCCGCCATTCCCAGACCGACCACAGGAGGGCGACAGTGAGTCCGGAACTCCCAATTTCCCAAATTCCCAAAAATTCCCCAAATTCCCAGAATCCCAAAAATTTCCAGAATTTCCCAAATTCCCAGAATTCCCAAAAATTCCCAAAATATTCCCGAAATTCCCAAAATTCCAGAGCCAATTCCCGCTTTATTTCCCGTTTATTTGGGCTTAATTGGTGCCGCCATTCCCAGACCGGCCACAGGAGGGCGACAGTGAGTTCAGAATTCTCAAATTCCTAAAATCCCAAAAATTTCCAGAATTCCCAAAATTCCCAAATTCCCAAAATTCCCCCAAAAATAATCCCAAAATTCCCAAAATTTCAGTGCCAATTCCCGCTTTATTTCCCGTTAATTGGGGCTTAATTGGTGCCGCCATTCCCAGACCGGCCTCAGGAGGGCGACAGTGAGTCAAAAATTCCCGAATTCCCAGAATTCCCAAATTCCGCAAATTCCCAAAAATTCCCCCCAAAAAAAATCCCAAAATTCCAGAGCCAATTCCCGCTTTATTCCCATTTTTCCCCAAAAAATTCCCATTTCTCCCCATTTTCCCCCCAAATCCCCAATATTTTTCCCCAAATCCCCAATATTTTTCCCCAAATCCCCACTTTTCCTTCCAAAATTCCCGTTTTTCCCAAAATCCCCGTTTTTCCCCCCAGAAATCGGGGACCGGGAGCAGAAGCTGCTGGCGCTGCTAAAAACCGAGATTCCCATTTTTTCACAAAATTCCGATTTTTTCCCCCAAAATTCCGATTTTTTCCCCAAATTCCCATTTTTTCCCCCAAAATTCCCATTTTTTCCCAAAATCCCAATTTTTTACCCCAAAATTCCCATTTTTTCTCCCAAAATTCCCATTTTTCCCCCCTAAAATTCCCATTTTTCCCCCCAAAATCCCCATTTCTCCACCCAAAATTCCCATTTTTCCCCAAAATGCCCGTTTTTCCCCCAGAAATCGGGGACCGGGAGCAGAAGCTGCTGGCGCTGCTAAAAACCAAAATTCCCATTTTTCCCCTTAAATATCCCATTTTTCCCCAAAAAAATCCCCATTTTTTCCCCCAAAATTCCCATTTTTTCCCAAAATCCCCATTTTTTACCCCAAAATCCCCATATTTTCCCCCCCAAAATTGCCATTTTTCCCCATTTTTCCCCCCAAAATTCCCATTTTCCCCCATTTTCCCCCCAAAATCCCCATTTTTCCCCCCCAAAATTCCCAATATTTTTCCCAAAATTCCCATTTTTCCCAAAATCGCCGTTTTTTCCCCAGAAATCGGGGACCGGGAGCAGAAGCTGCTGGCGCTGCGGGACGTCCTGCGGCGCTTCCCCCGCGAGAACTACGAGGTCTTCAAATACGTCATCGCCCACCTCAACAGGTGCCAGACGGAATTCCGGGATTTCGGGAATTTCGGGGAAATTCGGGAATTTTGGGGGAAAATTCCAGGAGTTTTGGGGTGAATTATTGGGAGTTTTGGGGGTTTTTTCATGATTTTTTGTGGTTTTTTTGTAATTTTTTTCAATTTTTTGGTGATATTTGGGGATTTTTTCCATGATTTTTGAAGTGGAATTTTGTGGGAAAATTTTGGGGAATTTTTGGGGAAAATTTTGGGATTTTTCGGGAGGTTTTGGGTTGATTATTTGGGTTTTTGGATTATTTTTGGGGGTTTTTTCGTAATTTTTTGCGATTTTTTGGCGATATTTGGGGATTTTTTCCATTATTTTTTAAGTGGAATTTTTTGGGGGATATTTTGGGAATTTCGGGCATTTTGGGGAAAATTTCAGGAGTTTTCGGGAGGTTTTGGGTGAATTATTGGGGTATTTTGATGATTTTTTGCGGGTTTTTTGTAATTTTTTTGCGAATTTTTGGTCATTTTGGGGATTTTTTTCCGTAGTTTTTTGAGTGGAATTTTTTGGGGAATTTTGGGAATTTTTGGGGAAAATTTCGGGAGTTTTCAGGCAGTTTTGGGTGAATTCTTGGGGTTTTTGGATGATTTTTGGTGGGTTTTTTGGAATCTTTTGCAATTTTGGGGGGATTTTTTCCATGATTTTTAAGTGGAATTTTTTGGGGAAATTTTGGGGAATTTTGGGAATTTTTGGGGAAAATTTTGGGAATTTTGGGGAGGTTTTGGGTGAATTATTGGGGTTTTTGGATGATTTTTTGCGGGTTTTTTGGATTTTTTTGCGATTTTTTGGGGATTTTTTCCATGATTTTTAAGTGGAATTTTTTGGGACTTGTTGGGAAAATTTTGGAGAAATTTGGGAATTTTTGGGAAAAATTTCAGGATTTTTTGGGATGTTTTGGGTGAATTATTGGTGTATTTTTATGATTTTTAAAGGGTTGTTTTGTTATTTTTGGGATTTTTTCCATCGTTTTTTTAAGTAGAATTTCTTTGGGATTTGTTGGGAAAATTTTGGGGAATTTTGGGAATTTTTGGGGGAAAATTTCGGGATTTTTGGGCAGGTTTTGGGTGGATTATTGGGGGTTTTTGAGGGTTTTTTGATGGTTTTTTGTGGTTTATTTAAAATTTTTTGCAATTTTTTTGTCATGTTTCGGATTTTTTTCCGTAGTTTTTTGAGTGGAATTTTGTGGGAAAATTTTGGGGATATTTTGGGAATTTTGGGGGGAAAATTTCGGGAGTTTTGGAGAGGTTTGGGGTGGATTATTGGGGGTTTGGGGGTTTTTTGATGATTTTTTGTGGTTTTTTTGTAATTTTTTTTCAATTTTTTTGGTGATATTTGGGAATTTTTTTCCATACTTTTTTGAGTGGAAGTTTTTTGGGATTTGTTGGGAAAATTTTTGGGGAAAATTTCGGGATTTTTCGGGAGGTTCGGGGTGAATTATTGGGGTTTTTGGATGATTTTTTGCGGGTTTTTTGGATTTTTTTGCGATTTTTTGGGGATTTTTTTCATGATTTTTAAGTGGAATTTTTTGGGATTTGTTGGGAAAATTTTGGAGAATTTTGGGAATTTTTGGGAAAATTTTCGGGATTTTTTGGGGAAGTTTTGGGTGAATTATTGGTGTATTTTTATGATTTTTAATGGGTTGTTTTGTTATTTTTGGGATTTTTTCCATCGTTTTTTTAAATAGAATTTCTTTGAGATTTGTTGGGAAAATTTTGGGGAATTTTGGGAATTTTGGGGGAAAATTTCGGGATTTTTGAGGAGGTTTGGGGTGAATTATTGGGGGTTTTGGGTTTTTTTTTGATGATTTTTTGTGGTTTTTTTTAAATTTTTTTGCTATTTTTTGGGATTTTTTCCATCATTTTTTAAGCGGAATTTTTTTTGGGAAATTTGGGAATATTTGGGGAAAATTTCAGGATTTTTGGGGAGAGTTTTGGAGAAATTCTGGGGTTTTTTGAATTTTTTTTGCAACTTTTTGCGATTTTTGGGAATTTTAGGGATTTTTTATATTATTTTTAAGTGGAATTTTTTGGGGATATTTTGGGGGAAAATTTCAGGAATTTTCAGGGAGGTTTTGGGTGAATTATTGGGGTTTTTTGATGATTTTTTGCAGGTTTTTTGTATTTTTTTGCGATTTTTTTTATCATTTTTGGGATTTTTTCCGTAGTTTTTTGAGTGGAATTTTGTGGGAAAATTTTGGGGATATTTTGGGAATTTTTGGGGAAAATTGGGAATTTTTGGGGAGGTTTGGGGTGAATTATTGGGGGGTTTTGAGGGTTTTTTGATGATTTTTTGAGGTTTATTTGTAATTTTTTGCAATTTTTTGGTATTTTTTTTCTCTACGCCGGGGGAATTTTTAGGGAATTTTGGGCCATTTTTTGGGCAATTTTGGTGGGAATTTTTGGTATTTTGGGGTTTTTTTGGGATCTGCTGACCACTGAGTGGTCACTCGGCCATTGTCCACCCCCAAGTGGTCACTGTGCCATTGTCCACCCCATGGTCACCCTGATGGTCATCAGGAACCTCTCCGGAAGGATTTGGGTCATTTTTTGGACAATTTTGGTGGGAATTTTTGCAATTTTGGGATTTTTTGGTGTCTCCTGACCACCAAGTGGTCACTTTGTCCACCACCGAGTGGTCACTCTGCCATTGTCCACCCCATGGTCATCAGGAACCTCTCCAGAAGGGTTTTGGGGTCATTTTTTGGGCGATTTTGGTGGGAATTTTGGGTTTTTTTGGATCTGCTGACCACCGAGTGGTCACTCTGCCATTGTCCACCCCATGGTCACCCTGATGGTCAGCAGGAACATCTCCAGAAAGATTTTCTTGGGTCATTTTTGGTGGGAATTTTTGGTATTTTGGGGTTTTTCTGGGATCTGCTGACCACTGAGTGGTCACTTTGGTGTTGTCCACCCCATGGTCATGAGGAACCTCTCCAGAAGGTTTTTGGGGTCATTTTTTGGGCGATTTTGGTGGGAATTTTTGGTATTTTGGGATCTGCTGACCACCAAGTGGTCACTTTGTCCACCGCCGAGTGGTCACTTTGCTCTCGTCCACTCCATGGTCATCAGGAACCTCTCCAGAAGGATTTGGGGTCATTTTTTGGACAATTTTGGTGGGAATTTTTGGTATTTTGGGATCTGCTGACCACCGAGTGGTCACTCCGCCATTGTCCACCGCCGAGTGGTCACTTCGGTGTTGTCCACCCCATGGTCACCCTGATGGTCAGCAGGAACATCTCCAGAAGGGTTTTCTTGGGTCATTTTTGGTGGGAATTTTTGCAATTTTGGGGTTTTTTGGGATCTGCTGACCACCGAGTGGTCACTTTGGTATTGTCCACCACCGAGTGGTCACTCTGCCATTGTCCACCACCGAGTGGTCACTCTGCTCTCGTCCACTCCATGGTCATCAGGAACATCTCCAGAAGGGTTTTCTTGGGTCATTTTTGGTGGGAATTTTTGCAATTTTGGGATTTTTTGGGATCTGCTGACCACCAAGTGGTCACTCTGCCATTGTCCACCGCCGAGTGGTCACTCTGGTATCATCACCTCCATGGTCATCAGGAACATCTCCAGAAGGATTTGGGGTCATTTTTTGGGCGATTTTGGTGGGAATTTTTGGTATTTTGGGATCTGCTGACCACCGAGTGGTCACTTTGGTATTGTCCACCACCGAGTGGTCACTCTGCCATTGTCCACCACCGAGTGGTCACTCTGCTCTCGTCCACTCCATGGTCATCAGGAACATCTCCAGAAGGGTTTTCTTGGGTCATTTTTGGTGGGAATTTTTGCAATTTTGGGATTTTTTGGGATCTGCTGACCACCAAGTGGTCACTCTGCCATTGTCCACCGCCGAGTGGTCACTCTGGTATCATCACCTCCATGGTCATCAGGAACATCTCCAGAAGGATTTGGGGTCATTTTTTGGGCGATTTTGGTGGGAATTTTTGGTATTTTGGGATCTGCTGACCACCGAGTGGTCACTTTGTCCACCACCGAGTGGTCACTCTGCCATTGTCCACTGCCGAGTGGTCACTCTGCCATTGTCCACCCCTAGGGTCAGCCAACAGCACCGCGTCAACCTGATGACCAGCGAGAACCTGTCCATCTGCTTCTGGCCGACGCTGATGCGGCCGGACTTCAGCACCATGGACGCGCTGACCGCCACCAGGACCTACCAGACAATCATCGAACTCTTCATCCACCAGTGCCCCTTCTTCTTCTCGCTCCGGCCGCCTCCGGACACGCCCGGCTCGCCCGGCCCGGCTCCGGCCACCGCGCCGTCCCCGCCGTCCCCTGCTCGGACGCCGTCGCCGCCGCCGGAGACGCTCGAGCCGTGACGGCGGCGTGGGAGCGACGGCCGGACGGGACTTTGGCCTTTTTCGGAGTGACCAACGGGATGTCCGGCTGGGTTTGGTCATTTCGGAGTGACCAACGGGATGTCCGGCCGGGCTTTGGTCATTCGGAGTGACCGCCGGGATTTCCGGCCGGGTTTGGTCATTCGGAGTGACCGCCGGGATGTCCGGGCGGAAATTGGCCGGAATTCGGAGTGACCGCCGGGATTTCCGGCCGGGCTTTGGCCATTTCAGAGTGACCGCCGGGATGTCCGGGCGGAAATTGGCCGGAATTCGGAGTGATCGCCAGCGCGTCCGGCCGGGTTTGGTCATTCCGGAGTGACCGCCGGGATGTCCGGTCAGGAATTGGCCGGAATTTGGAGTGACCGCCGGGATTTCCGGCCGGAATTCGGAATGACCGACAGAATTTTCGGCCTTTTCCGGAGTTTGGCCTTTTCGGAGTGACCGACGGGATGTCCGGCCGGAAATTGGCCGGAATTCGGAGTGACCGCCGGGGTGTCCGGCCGGGAATTGGAGTGACCACCGGGATTTCGGGCCGGAATTCGGAGTGACCACCAGAATTTTCGGCCTTTTCCAGAGTGTCCCGGTGGAATTTGGCCTTTTCGGAGTGACCGCCGGGATTTGGCCCCTTCCAGAGTGACCGCCGGGATGTCCGGCCGGAAATTGGCCGGAATTCAGAGTGACCGCCGGGATTTGGCCCTTTCCAGAGTGACCGCTGGGATGTCCGGCCGGAATTCAGAGTGACCACCAGGATGTCCGGCAGGGATGTCCGGTCGGAATTTGGCCTTTTCAGAGTGACCACTGGAATTTGGTCATTCCGGAGTGACCGCTGGGATGTCCATCCGGAATTTGGCCCTTCCGGAGTGACCACTGGGATGCGCGGCCGGAATTCAGAGTGACCGCTGGGATGTCCAGCTGGGATTTGGAGTGACCACTGGAACGTCCGGCCAGAATTCAGAGTGACCGCTGGGATGTCCAGCTGGGATTTGGAGTGACCGCCGGGATGCGCGGCCGGAATTTGGAGTGACCGCCGGGATGTGCGGCCGGAATTCGGAGTGACCGCCGGAATTCCGAGTGACCACCGGGATGTCCGGCTGGAATTCGGAGTGACCGCCGGAATTCCGAGTGACCACCGGGATGTGCGGCCGGGATTCGGAGTGACCGCCGGGATGTCCGGTCGGAATTCGGAGTGACCGCCGGAATTCGGAGTGACCGCCGGAACGTGTGGCCGGAATTTGGCCGGGGGAGGGGCTCGGCCGTTGCCGGGGACGTTTGCCCAGACTTTGGCCAGGCCGGGCCGGACGGGGGAGGGGCTGGAAGGGGGTGGGGGTGGCCCAGAGTGGCCTGAGGGTCACTCCTGGTGGTCCAAGGGTCACTCCTGGTGGTCCAAGGGTCATTCCAGGTGGTCCAAATTTCGTCCATCATGGTCCAGGGTGGCCTGAGGGTCATCCCAGGTGGTCCAAGGGTCACTCCTGGTGGTCTGAGGTGGTCCAAGGGTCATTCCTGGTGGTCCAGAGTGGCCTGAGGGTCATCCCAGGTGGTCCAAGGGTCACTCCAGGTGGTCCAAGGGTCATCCCAGGTGGTCCAAGGGTCATTCCAGGTGGTCCAAGGGTCATTCCAGGTGGTCCAGAGTGGCCTGAGGGTCATCCCAGGTGGTCCAAGGGTCACTCCAGGTGGTCCAAGGGTCATCCCAGGTGGTCCAAGGGTCATCCCAGGTGGTCCAAGGGTCACTCCAGGTGGTCCAAGGGTCATCCCAGGTGGTCCAAGGGTCATTCCAGGTGGTCCAAGGGTCATTCCAGGTGGTCCAGAGTGGCCTGAGGGTCATTCCAGGTGGTCCAGGGTGGCCTGAGGGTCATTCCATGTGGTCTGAGGTGGCCTGAGGGTCATTCCAGGTGGTCTGAGGAGGCCAGAGGGTCATTCCAGGTGGTCCAAGGGTCATTCCTGGTGGTCCAAAGTGGCCTGAGGGTCATTCCTGGTTGTCCAAGGGTCATTCCTGGTGGTCCAAATTTCATCCATCATGGTCCAGAGTGGCCTGAGGGTCATCCCAGGTGGTCCAAGGGTCATCCCTGGTGGTCCAAGGGTCATCCCAGGTGGTCCAAAGGTCATTCCAGGTGGTCCAAATGTCATCCATCATGGTCCAGGGTGGCCTGAGGGTCATTCCTGGTGGTTCAAGGGTCACTCCAGGTGGTCCAAGGGTCATTTCAGGTGGTCCAAGGGTCACTCCAGGTGGTCCAAGGTTCATTCCAGGTGGTCCAGGGTGGCCCAAGGAGATCCAAGGTGGCCCAAGGAGATCCAAGGTGGCCCAACATCCATCCAAGGCTCATCCAACATTGCCCAGGGCCCATCCGAGGGGGTCCAAAGTGGCCCAAATTCCATCCCAGGTTGCCCAAATCCCACCCCAGGTTGCCCAAATTCCATCCGAGGTGGCCCAGGGTCATCTGAGGTGGCCCAGGGTCATCTGAGGTGGTCCAAAGTGGCCCAAATCCCACCCGAGGTTGCCCAAATTCCATCTGAGGTTGCCCAAATTCCACCCAAAGTTGCCCAAATTCCATCCCAGGTGGCCCAAATTCCATCCCAGGTGGTCCAAAGTGGCCCAAATTCCATCTGAGGTTGCCCAAATCCCACCCAAAGTTGCCCAAATCCCACCCGAGGTGCCCAAATTCCATCTGAGGTTGCCCAAATTCCATCCCAGGTGGCCCAAATTCCATCCAAAGTGGCCCAAATTCCATCCAAAGTGGCCCAAATTCCATCCAAAGTGGCCCAAATTCCATCCAAAGTGGCCCAAATTCCACCCAAGTTGCCCAAATCCCACCCCAGGTTGCCCAAGGTCCACCCGAGGCCACCGCGGCTCCTCAGACCCCCCAAGACCCCAAATCCCAAAATTCCCAAAAATCCCCAAAATTCCCAAAATTCCCAAAAATCCCCAAAATTCCCCAAAATTCCCCAAAATTCCCAAAATTCCCAAAATTCCCAAAATCCCCAAAAATTCCCCCAAAATCCCCAAATCCGCCCCAAAGCACTTCCGGGGTGGGGGAGGGGCCTTGGACCTCCCCTCCCTCCCGCCCCCCCAAATTTGGGCTTTTCCCACCAAAAAAAAATCGGGAATTTTGGGAATTTTGAGGAAATTTGGGAATTTTGGGGGATTTTTTGGGATTTTCATGGTACCACCGGGACCTCCCGGGTCTCTTCGCACTTTAAGACGTCCCCGAGACCCCACCCCGGGCACAAAAATCCCCCAAAAAATTCAAAATTAAAAAAAAAAGGCTCCAAATCCCAAATTTCCCATTTTTGGGAATTTTGGGGGTTAAAAAAAAAAGGAAAAAAAAAAAAGTGGGAAAATCACAGAAAAATTGGGGGGGAATGCAAAAAAAATCGGGGAAAAATGCAAAAAAATTCAATTTTTTTTCTCCCAAAAAATCTGATTTTTCAGCTGAATTTTGGGGGATTTGTACCAAAAATAAAGTGGAAAAATTGGGAAAAAATGCAGAAAAATTGGGGAAAAAATTCAATTTTTTTTCCTAAAAATTGGGGTTTTTTAATGGAAAAATCTGATTTTTCAGCGGGAGGTTTTGGGGGAAATTTTGGGATTTATAGACAAAAAAAAGGTGGAAAATTTGGGAAAAAATGCAAAAAAAGAAGAAAATTTTCCCCCAAAAGTTAAGTTTTTTCCATGGAAAAATATGATTTTTCAACTGGAGCATTTGGGGGAATTTTGGAGAATTTTTACACCAGAAAAAAGTTGGGAAATGCAAAAAAATTAATTTTTTTCCCAAAAAATTGATTTTTTTCCCTGGAAAAATCCAATTTAACCACTGGAGCTTTTGGGGGATTTATAGAACAAAAAAATGTGGAAAAATTGGGGGAAAAACGCAAAAAATTTAAATTTTTTTTCCCCAAAAATTTGAGATTTTTCCATGGAAAAATCTGATTTTTCAGCTGGAGCATTTGGGGGAATTTTGGGGGATTTATAGACAAAAAAAAGGTGGAAAAATTGGGAAAAAATGCAAAAAAATTCTATTCTTTTTTCCCAAAAATTTGAGATTTTTCCATGGAAAAATCCGTGGAGTTTTTGGGGGATTTCGACACAAAAAAATGGGGGGAAAATGTAAAAAAATTCAAATTTTTTCCCAAAAATTTGAGTTTTTCCCCTGAAAAAATCCGATTTTTCAGCTGCAGGAGCCTTTTAAAGGAATTTTGTTGCCGGGAGGGGAAAATCGAAGGAAAATCCAAAAAAAACTGGGAATTTGGAGCCGTTTTTCCCAAAAAAAAACAGGAAAAAAAGGAAAAATTTCAGGGCCATTTTCCCTCCTTTTCCTGCCACGGTTTTGGGGCCAGAATTTGGAATTTTGGGGTTTTTTTGGGGATTTTTTTGGGGTTTTCCATTCTTTTTTCCTGTGGATTTTAGTTTTTTTTTTAATTTAGATTTTTTTCCCTTTTTATTTGATTTTTTTTTGGGATAACCCCAAGGAAACGGATGGAAAATGGAGGAATTTCGGAGCCGCCGTAAATTATTGTTGAAAGAATAAATAAAAATTAATTCCAAAAAAAATAAAAACCCCCAAAAAAACTTCGGAATTTCCACCCAACCTGTCGGAAAAATCCCGGGAATTTTTTTCCGGAATTTTGGGGCCTCCAAGGGGGAATTTTTGAGATTTTTAGGGATGAAAATCCCCCAAAAAATCTGAATTTTACAGGAATTTCTGCTCGGTTCAAGGACGTTTTGAAGGGGATTTTTTGGGAATTTTTTGGGCTTTTCCCGGGATTTTTTTCCGGGATTTCGTGCATGAGGAAAGCCCCAGGAACTGCCGGGAAAATAAAGTCGGAAGGAAGAGGAAAAAGAGGAAAAAAAAGGATAAAAAAAATGACAAAAAAAAAAAAGATAATTAAAAATAAAACGAGGCGGCTGCGGAGATTTTTTTTCCTTGGAAAACGGGAACTGGGAATGGACTGGGATTTAATTGGGAATAAACTGGGATTTAATTGGGATTTAATTGGGATTTAATTGGGACCGAACTGGGATTTAAATGGAATTAAACTGGGATTTAATTGGGATTAAACTGGAATTTAAATGGAATTAAACTGGGATTTAATTTGGATTAAACTGGGATAAAATTGGGATTTAAATTGACTTAAACTGGGATTGGACTGGGATTTAATTGGGATTTTATTGGGATTGAACTGGGTTTAACTGGGATTTAATTGGGATTGAACTGGAGTTAAACTGGGACTGGACTGGGATTTAATTGGGATTTAATCGAGAACGGGGATTTAATTGGGATTTAATTGGGAACTGGGATTGAACTGGGTTTAACTGGGATTTAATTGGGAATGGACTGGGATTAAACTGGATTTTAATTTGGAACTGGGATTTAATTGGGGTTTAATTGGGAACTGGGATTTAATTAGGATTGAACTGGGTTTAACTGGGATTGGAGTGGGATTTAATTTGGATTAAACTGGGATTTAATTGGGAATTGGGATAGGACTGGGATTAAACTGGGATTTAATTGGGATTGACTGAGATTTAATTGGGATGGGAGTGGGGTTAAACTGGGATTGGACTGGGATAAAACTGGGACTAAACTGGGATTTTATTTGGATTGAACTGGGATTGGACTGGGATTTAATTGGGATTTAATTGGGATTGGGCTGGGTTTAACTGTGATTAAACTGGGATTGGACTGGGATTTAATCGGGATTTTATTTGGATTTTATTGGGATTGAACTGGGATTTTATTCGGATTTAATTGGGATTGAACTGGGATCAAA
This sequence comes from Taeniopygia guttata, assembly GCF_048771995.1. NCBI lineage: Eukaryota > Metazoa > Chordata > Aves > Passeriformes > Estrildidae > Taeniopygia > Taeniopygia guttata. The sequence continues at coordinate 2,822,907 of NC_133059.1, read as the reverse complement.
CTGGGACCCCTCCCCCACCCCGACCACGCCCCTTTCCTCCTGGCCACGCCCTCATTACACCCTCATTAATATTCATAACCCCTTATGATGACCATGCCCAAGCCCCGCCCCTTGCCCCCACCCTGCCACCCCATTGGCCGAGCCGCCCGTAGCCCCGCCCCTCCCCCTCCATCCCTGCGCTCTGATTGGTCGGCGCCGTTTGCCCCAAAAACGACCAAAACTCGAATTTTTTCACCTTTTGGCGCCTTTTTTGGGCAGGGGGCGGGGCCAGAGGGGGCGGGGCTGGACCGCGCATTGGCCACGCCCCTTTCTGCGCCCTCAGGAGCGCTCTGATTGGTCGATGGTGGGGCCACGCCCACACAAAGCCACGCCCACGTTGGGCGCCCAACGTGGGGCAGGGCCGGAGACTCTGGGGGAATTTTGGGAATCCTGAGGGAATTTTGGGATTGTTTTGGGATCATTTGGGGAATTTTGGGATAATTTGGGATCCTGGAGGGAATTCTGGGATCATTTTGGGATCCTGGGAGGAATTTTGGGATCCTGGAGGAATTTTGGGATAGTTTTGCAAATCCGAGGAGAAAATCTGGGAATCCCGGGAGATATTTTGGGAAAATTTTGGGAATCCCAGGAAGAATTTTGGGAATCCTGGGGGGAATTTTGGGATCATTCTGGAAATTTTGGGATCTTGGGAGGAATTTGGGGAATCCCTGCAGGAGTTTTGGGAATCCTGGGAGGAATTTTGGGAATTCCTGAGGGAATTTTTGAATCCTGGAGGAATTTTGGGACTCCCTGGAGGAATTTTGGGATTCTGGAGAGAATTTTTTGCTCTTGGGAAGAATTTTGGGATCCTGGAGGGAATTTTGGGAATTTCGTGAATCCCTGCAGGAATTTTGGGAATCCTGGGAGGAATTTTGGGAATTTTGTGGATCCCTGCAGGAATTTTGGGAATTTTGGGAATTTCGGGAATCCTGGAGTGAATTCCGGTCCCTCCCCCTGCCCAAAACGAGGCGGGAGCGGCGAATTTTGGCGCTTTTTTCCCCCGGAAAAAGCGGGAAAAGCTGCGGGAAGCCCCGGGAGATCCCGGGATTTCGGGAATTCCGGGATAATTCCAAAAATTTCTGGGATCCTGGAGGAATTTTGGGATCATTTCGGGAATCCTGGGAGGAATTTTGGGATCCTGGAGGGAATTTAGGGAAAATTTTGGGATCTTGGAGGGAATTTTGGAAATCCCTGCAGGAATTTTGGGATAATTCAGGATCCTGGAGGGAATTCTGGGATCATTTCGGGAATCCCGGGATGAATTTTGGGAATCCTGGGAGGAATTTTGGGAATTTCGTGAATCCCTGCAGGAATTTTGGGAATTTTGGGAATCCTGGAGGGGATTTTGGGAATCCCGGGAGGAATTTCGGGAATCCCTGCAGGAATTTTGGGAATTTTGGGAATCCTGGAGGGGATTTTGGGAATCCTGGGAGGAATTTCGGGAATCCCTGCAGGAATTTTGGGAATTTTGGGAATCCTGGAGGGGATTTTGGGAATCCTGGGAGGAATTTCGGGAATCCCTGCAGGAATTTTGGGAATTTTGGGAATCCTGGAGGGGATTTTGGGAATCCCGGGAGGAATTTCGGGAATTTCGTGAATCCCTGCAGGAATTTTGGGAATTTTGGGAATTTCGTGAATCCTGGAGTGAATTTGGGTCCCTCCCCCTGCCCAAAACGAGGCGAATTTTGGCGCTTTTTTTTCCCCGGAAAAAGCGGGAAAAGCTGCGGGAAGCCCCGTTGGATCCCGGGGATTTCGGGAATTCCGGGATAATTCTGAGAATTTCTGGGATCCTGGCGGAATTTTGGGATCATTTTGGGACTCCCGGGAGGAATTTTGGGATCCTGGAGGGAATTTAGGGAAAATTTTGGGATCTTGGAGGGAATTTTGGGAATCCCTGCAGGAATTTTGGGAATCTTGGCAGGAATTTTGGGATCATTTTGGGACCCTGGAGGGAATTTTGGGATCATTTTGGGAATCTCAAGAGGAATTTTGGGATCCTGGAGGGAATTTTTGGAATCCTTGGAAGAATTTTGGGAATCCCTGGAGGAATTTTGGGAATCTCAGGAAGAATTTTGGGAAATTTTGGGATCCTGGAGGGAATTTCGGGAATCCCTGCAGGAATTTCGGGAATCCCTGCAGGAATTTTGGGAATCCCAGGAGGAATTTTGGGAATTTCGTGAATCCCTGCAGGAATTTTGTGAATCCCGGGAGGAATTTTGGGAATTTCGGGAAACCCTGCAGGAATTTTGGGAATTCTGGGAGGAATTTCAGGAATCTCTGCAGGAATTTTGGGAATTTCGGGAATCCCTGCAGGAATTTTGGGAATTTCGGGAATCCCTGCAGAAATTTTGGGAATTTCGTGAATCCCGGAGTGAATTCCGGTCCCTCCCCCTGCCCAAAACGAGGCGAGAGCGGCGAATTTTGGCGCTTTTTTTCCCCGGAAAAAGCGGGAAAAGCTGTGGGAAGCCCCGGGCGGATCCCGGGAATTCGGGAATTCCGGGATAATTCCGGGATAATTCCGGGATAATTCCGGGATAACCGGGAATGTCTCACAGCTCCTGCTCCAGGCCGTCGCTCTCCGGCGGGAAGTCGCCCACACAGACGTTCCCCGGCCTCACAAACCCCCCGAAGTTCGGGGCACACTCGAAGTAACGGCGGCCCCCCACGCTGCGGGGGGAGATAAGGGATAAAAAACAGAGATAAGGGATAAAGATAAGAGATAAAAAACAGAGATAAGGAACAGAGATAAGGGAGGGATAAGGGGAGAGATGAGAGATAAGAGATAAAGGATAAAAGAGATATAAGAGATGAGTGATAAGAGATAAAGAACAGAGATAAGAAGGGAGAGATAAGAAAGAGGTAAGAGATAAGAGGAGAGATAAGAGGAGAGATAAGAGATAAGAGATAAGAGATAAGGGAGAGAGATAAGGGGGAGAGATAAGAGAGAAGAGATAAGGGAGAGAGAGAAGAAATGAGAGATAAGGGATAAAGATAAGAGATAAAAGAGAAGATAAAAGAGATAAGGGAGAGAGAAGAAATAAGGAAGAGATAAGGGATAAGGGGAGAGATGAGAGATAAGGGAGAGGTACGAGATAAGGGAGAGATAAGAGAGGAGAGATAAGAGAGAGATAAGAGATAAGGGATAGGAGATAAAGGAGAGATAATGGGGAGATGAGCGATAAGAGATAAGAGAGAGAGATAAGAGATGAGAGATAAGAGAGAGGTAAGAGATAAGAAAGAGATAAGAAATAAAGGATAAGGGAGAGATAAGAGATGAGAGATAAGGGAGAGAGATAAGAGATAAAGAATGAGAGATAAGAGATAAGAAAAAGGTAAGAGATAAGGGAAAGATAACAGATAAGAGATAAGAAATAACAGAGATAAGAAATAAAGGATAAGGGAGATATAAGAGATGATCGATAAGAGATAAAGAACAGAGATAAGGGAGTGATAAGGGATAAGGGGAGAGATGAGAGATAAGAGATAAGGGAGAGAGATAAGAGATAAGAGATTTGGAAATGATAACAGTGAGAAATGAGGGAGAGATAAGAGATAGATAAGGGAGAGGTTCCAACACCCCCCCAAATCCCCTCAAAACCCCCTAAAAACCCCCCAAACCTCTCCAGGACCCCCTAAACACTTCAAAGACCCCCCCCAAACCCTCCCCAGGACCCCCTAATTACCTCCAGGACCCCTCAATAACCTCCAGGACCCCCCAATCCCCCCCCAAACCCCTCAAGGACACCCCCAAAACCCCTCGACAACCCCCAAAATCCCCCAAGACTCCTCCAAGACCCCCCAAACCCCTCCAGAACACCCCAAAATCCCCTCCAGGACCCCCCAGACCCCTCCAGGACCCCCCAACTTCCCCCCAAACCCCTCAAGGACACCCCCAAAACCCCTCCACAACCCCCAAAATCCCCCCAAAATCCCCTCCAGGACCCCCCAAAATCCCCTCCAGGACCCCCTAGACCCCTCCAGGACCCCCCAGACCCCTCCAAGCCCCCCAAACCCCCCCAAAATCCCCTCCAGGACCCCCCAAAACTCCTCCTCAACGTCCAAAAATCCCCCCAAACCCTTCCAGAACACCCCAACCCCCCCCCAGGACCCCCCAAAACTCCTCCAGGACCCCCCAACCCCCCCCCAAACCCCTCCAGGACCCCCCCAGACCCTTCCAGAACACCCCAAAATCCCCTCCAGGACCCCCAAACCCCCCCAAAATCCCCTAAAAACCCCCCAAACCCCCCCAAAACCCCCTAAAAACCCCCCAAAACCCCCTCCAGGACCCCCCAGACCCCTCCAAGACCCCCCAGACCCCTCCAGGACCCCCCAAATCCCCCCTCACCTGCCGTCGTGCTTGCCCAGCGGTTCGTCGTAGCGCACCCCCACCCAAAATCCCGGCTTGAAATCCGTCTCACCTTGGGGGGCAAAAAGAGCACGAGGGGGGATTTTGGGGGTCATGGAGGGGTTTGGGGGGATTTTGGGGGGTCCTGGAGGGGTTTGGGGGGATTTTGGGGGGGCCTGGAGGGGTTTGGGGGGATTTTGGGGTGTTTAGAGGAGTTCTGGAGTGGTTTGGGGAGATTTTGGGGGGTCCTGGAGGGGTTTGGGGGTGTCTTGGAAGGGGTTTTGGGGGGTCCCAGAGGGGTTTGGGGTGTTCTGAGGGGTCCTGGAGGGGTTCTGGAGGGGTTTTGGGGGGATTTTGGGGAGTCCTGGAGGGGTCTGGGGGGATTTTGGGGTGTTTTGGGGGGTCCTGGAGGGGTTTTGGGGGGATTTTGGGGAGTCCTGGAGGGGTCTGGGGGGATTTTGGGGTGTTTTGGGTGTTCCTGGAGGGGTTTTGGGGGCATTTTGGGGAGTCCTGGAGGGGTCTGGGGTGATTTTGGGGTGTTTTGGGGGGTCCTGGAGGGGTTTTGGGGGGATTTTGGGGAGTCCTGGAGGGGTCTGGGGGGATTTTGGGGTGTTTTGGGTGTTCCTGGAGGGGTTTTGGGGGCATTTTGGGGAGTCCTGGAGGGGTCTGGGGGGATTTTGGGGTGTTTTGGGGGGTCCTGGAGGGGTTTTGGGGGGATTTTGGGGAGTCCTGGAGGGGTCTGGGGGGATTTTGGGGTGTTTTGGGTGTTCCTGGAGGGGTTTTGGGGGCATTTTGGGGTGCATTGGGGGGTCCTGGAGGTGTTTTGAGGGGTTTTGGAAGGGTTTGGGGGATTTTGGGGGGTCTTGGAGAGGACAATGAGGGGACAAAGAGGGGGTACAGGGAGGGGACAAAGAGGGGATGAAGAGGTGACAAAAAAATAACAAAGAGGTGACAGGAGGTGACAAAGAGGTGACAAAGAGGTGACAAGAGGCAACAAAAGGTGACAAAGAGGTGACAAGAGGTGAAAAAGAAATAACAAAGTGGTGACAAAGAGGTGACAGGAGGTGACAAAGAGGTGACAGGAGGTGACAAAGAGGCAACAAAGAGGTGACAGGAGGTGACAGGACCGGACAGGAGGTGACAAGAGGTGACAAAGAGGGGACAAGAGGTGACAGGGAGGTGACAGGAGGTGACAAAGAGATGACAAAGAAATAACAAAAAGGTAACAAGAGGTGACAAGAGGTGACAGGACCGGACAGGAGGTGACAGAGAGGTAACAGAGAGGTGACAAGAGGTGACAGAGAAATAACAAAGCGGTGACAGGAGGTGACAGGAGGTGACAGAGGTGACGAGGTGACAAGAGGTGACAAAGAGGTGACAGAGAGGTGACAAAGAAATAACAAAGAGGTGACAGGAGGTGACAAGAGGTGACAGGACCGGACAGGAGGTGACAAGGAGGTGACAAGAGGTGACAAAGAGGTGACAAAGAGGTGACAGAGAGGTGACAGGAGGTGACAAAGAGGTGACAAAGAGGTGACAAAGAGGCAACAAAGAGGTGACAGGAGGTGACAGGAGGTGACAGAAGGTGACAAAGACGTGACAAAGAAATAAAAAGGGGACAAGAGGTGACAGAAGGTGACAAGGAGGTGACAGAAGGTGAGAGAGAGGTGACAAAGAGCTGACAAGAGGTGACAAAGAAATAACAAAGAGGTGACAGAGAGGTGACAAGAGGTGACAGGATGTGACAAAGAGGTGACAGGACTGGACAGGAGGTGACAGGAGGTGACTGTGAGGTGACAGGAGGTGACAGAGGTGACAAGAGGTGACAGAGAGATGACAAACAGGTGACAAAGAGGTGACAAGAGGTTACAGGAGGTGACAAAGAGGTGACAAAGAAATAAAAAAGAGGGGAGAAGGTGGTGACAAGAGGTGACAGGAGGTGACAAAAAGGCGACAAAGAGGTGACAGGAGATGACAAAGAGGAGACAAAAGGGGACAGGAGGTGACAGGAGGTGACAAGGAGGGAACAGAAGGTGACAGGAGGTGACAGGAGGTGACAAACAGGTGACAGAGGTGGCACTGACCCACGAAGGCCACGGTGCCCCTGCGGCAGGGCTGCCCGGGCACGCGCACCTCGCAGCGCGCCCCGAGGGGCAGCGCCGCCGCCGCCGCCGCCTCCTGCGCCCGCCGCTGCTCCCGCTGCCCCTGCCGCTGCCGCTCCCGCTCCCGGTCCCAGCGGCCCCACGAGCGCTGCCGCAGGAACGAGCGCACCGACTCTGCGGGGACACCGGGGACATCAGGGGTGGCACTTGGGGACAGGGATGCACCAGTCCCGTTCCCATTCCTGTTCCCGTTTCTGTCCCCATTCCCGTTCCTGTTCCCATTCCCATTCACGTTCCCATTCCTGTTTCTGTTCCTATTCCCGTTCCTGTTCCCATTCCCGGTCCCATTCCCATTCCATTCCCGGTCCCGTTCCCTGTCCCAGTGTTCCCAGTAGCGCAGGGACTCTGCGGGGACATTATGGGTGGCACTTTGGGGACAGGGACGCACTGGTCCCGTTCCCAGTCCTGTTCCCGTTTCTGTTCCATTTCTGTTTCCATTCCCGTTCCCATTCCCGTTCTCCTTCCTGTTCCCGGTCCTATTCCTGTTCCCATTCCCGGTCCCAGTGTTCCCAGTACTGCACCGACTCTGCGGGGACACCAGGGGACATCAGGGGTGGCACTTGGGGACAGGGACACGTTGGTCCCGTTCCCAGTCCTGTTCCTGTTCCCATTCCTGCTCCCGCTCCCGGTCCCAGCGGCCCCAGGCGCGCTGCCGCAGGAACGAGCGCACCGACTCTGCGGGGACACCAGGGGACACCGGGGGTGGCACTTGGGGACAGGGACGTGCTGGTCCCGCTCCTGATCCTGTTCCTGTTCCCATTCCCGTTCCTATTCCCGTTCTCCTTCCTGTTCCCGGTCCTATTCCCGTTCCCATTCCCAGTCCCAGTGTTCCCAGTAGCGCAGGGACTCTGTGGGGACACCCAGGGGACATCAGGGGTGGCACTTGGGGGACAGGGACACGCTGGTCCCTCTCCTGTTCCCGTTCCCATTCCCATTCCTGTTCTTGTTTCTGTCCCCATTCCTGTTCCCGGTCCCATTCCCGGTCCCATTCCCGGTCCCAGTGTTCCCAGTAGCGCAGGGACTCTGTGGGGACATCCAGGGGACACGAGGGGACATCAGGGGGTGGCACCTGGGGACAGCAACGCGCCGGTGGCGCTCCTGTTCCCAGTCCTGTTCCCATTCCCGTTCCTATTCCTGTTCTCCTTCCTGTTCCCGGTCCTATTCCTGTTCCCGTTCCCCGTCCCAGTGATCCCAGTAGCGCAGGGACTCCATGGGGACATCAGGGGACATCGGGGGACATCAGGGGTGGCACTTTGGGGACAGGGACACGCTGGTCCCACTCCTGGTCCTGTTCCCGTTCCCATTCCCGTTCCCATTCCTGTTCTTGTTTCTGTCCCCATTCCCGTTCCCATTCCCATTCCCGTTCCCATTCCCGGTCCCAGCAGCCCCAGTAGCTCAGGGACTCTGTGGGGACATCCAGGGGACATCAGGGGATATCACGGGTGGCACTTTGGGGACAGGGACGCGCTGCTGTCACTCCTGATCCTGTTCCTGTTCCCATTCCGGTTCCTATTCCCGTTCCCGTTCCCATTCCTGGTCCTATTCCTGGTCCCATTCCCGTTCCCAGTGTTCCCAGTACTGCACCGACTCTGCGGGGACAGCAGGGGACACCCAGAGGACATCACGGGTGGCACTCGGGGACAGGGACATGCTGTCCTCCTGTCGTAATTGCTCTCAGCCATCTCACACTCGGCCACTTGGAACGGGTCCCAACGCCCCCAATGTCCCCAAACCCCTCAGTGTCCCCAACGCCCCCAACCTGTCAGTGTCCCCAAACCCCCCAATGTCCCCAACCCCTCCATGTCCCCTGATGTCCCCAACGCCCCCAAACCCCTCAATGTCCCCTCAATGTCCCCAACCCCCCCGATGTCCCCAAACCCCTCAATGTCCCCAACCCCCTCAATGTCCCCTCAATGTCCCCAAACCCCTCAGTGTCCCCCAACCCCTCAAACCCCCAATGTCCCCAAACCCCTCAATGTCCCCTCAATGTCCTCAAACCCCCCAATGTCCCCAACCCGCCCAACATCCCCAACCCCCCCGATGTCCCCTCAATGTCCCCAAACCCCCAATGTCCCCAACCCCTTCATGTCCCCTGATGTCCCCAATGTCCCCAACCCCTCCAATGTCCCCAACCCCCCCAATGTCCCCAACCCCCCAATGTCCCCAATGTCCCCAAACCCCCAATGTCCCCAACCCCTCAATGTCCCCAACCCCCCAATGTCCCCAAACCCCCAACGTCCCCAATCCCCCCAACATCCCCAACCCCCTCAATGTCCCCCAACCCCCCCCGATGTCCCCACCCCGCCGGTGTCCCCTCAGTGTCCCCAAGGCCACCTGTCCTCTTGTCGTAGTCGCTCTCGGCCATCTCGTACTTGGCCACCTGCGTCACGTCCTCGAACTGCCCGGCCCGGGCCCCGCTGCGGTCTGTCACCTGCGGCCAGGGGGTGGCACGTCCCTCAGCGGGGCCGCTGCCACCCTGGGGACACGGGAGGGGACACTGGGGACACCCACGTGCAGGCGGCAGCCGTCGGTGACGGGGTAGGAGCCCAGCAGGGCCTCGTCACAGTCCAGTGTCCCCAAGGGCTCGTCCTCGGCGCCAAACAGCTCCAGCTCCATGCAGGACGCCGGGGAGCCCACCACCAGCTCCAGTTTGCACTGGGAGGGGACACAGGGGACACTGGGGACACTGGGAGTGGCACTGGGGACACTGGGAGTGGCATTTGGGACACTGGGGACACCGGGAGTGGCACTGGGACATTCCCAGGGCAGTGTCCCCAAGGGCTCGTCCTCGGCGCCAAACAGCTCCAGCTCCATGCAGGACATGGGGGAGCCCACCACCAGCTCCAGTTTGCACTGGGAGGGGACACAGGGGACACTGGGGACACTGGGAGTGGCACTGGGGACACTGGGGTCACTGGGAGTGACACTGAGAGTGGAACTGGGGACACTGGGGACAGTAGGAGTAGCACTGGGGACACTGGGGACACTGGGAGTGACATTTGGGACACTGGGGGTGGCACTCAGGACACTGGGGACACTGGGAGTGACCCTGGGAGTGGCATTGGGGACACTGGGGACACCGGGAGTGGCACTGGGAGTGACACAGTCCAGTGTCCCCAAGGGCTCGTCCTCGGCGCCAAACAGCTCCAGGTCCATGCAGGACGCCGGGGAGCCACCAGCAGCTCCAGTTTGCACTGGGGACACGGAATGGGGACACTGGGGACACTGGGGACACTGGGAGTGGCACTGGGGACATTGGGGACAGCGGGAGTGGCACTGGGAGTGGCACAGTCCAGGGTCCCCAAGGGCTCGTCCTCGGCGCCAAACAGCTCCAGGTCCATGCAGGACGCCGGGGAGCCACCACCAGCTCCAGTTTGCACTGGGGACATGGAATGGGGACACTGGGGACACTGGGGACACTGGGAGTGGCATTTGGGGCATTGGGGACACCGGGAGTGGCACTGGGAGTGGCACAGGGCAGTGTCCCCAAGGGCTCGTCCTCGGCGCCAAACAGCTCCAGCTCCATGCAGGACGCCGGGGAGCCCACCACCAGCTCCAGTTTGCACTGGGAGGGGACACAGGGGACACTGGGGACACTGGGAGTGGCACTGGGGACACTGGGGACACCGGGAGTGGCACTGGGACATTCCCAGGGCAGTGTCCCCAAGGGCTCGTCCTCGGCGCCAAACAGCTCCAGCTCCATGCAGGACGCCGGGGAGCCACCACCAGCTCCAGTTTGCACTGGGGACACGGAATGGGGACACTGGGGACACTGGGAGTGGCATTTGGGGCGTTGGGGACACTGGGAGTGGCACTGGGGACACTGGGGACACCGGGAGTGGCACTGGGACATTCCCAGGGCAGTGTCCCCAAGGGCTCGTCCTCGGTGCTGAACGGTTCCAGCTCCACCAGCAGCTCCAGTTTGCACTGGGGACACGGAATGGGGACACTGGGGACACTGGGAGTGGCATTTGGGGCATTGGGGACACTGGGAGTGGCACTGGGGACACTGGGGACACTGGGAGTGGCATTTGGGACATTGGGGACACTGGGAGTGGCACTGGGAGTGGCACAGGGCAGTGTCCCCAAGGGCTCGTCCTCAGTGCTGAACGGTTCCTGCTCCACCAGCAGCTCCAGTTTGCACTGGGAGGGGACATTGGGGACACTGGGAGTGGCACTGGTGACACTGGGAGTGACATTGGGGACACAGGGGACACTGGGGACACTGGGAGTGGCACAGAGGACATTGGGGACATTGGGGACACTGCGGAATGGCACAGGGGACATTGGGAGTGGCTTTGGGAGTGGCACTGGGGACACTGGGGGTGGCACTGGGGACATTGGGGATGGCACTGGAGACACTGGGGACACTGGGGGTGGCATTTGGGGCACTGGGGACATTGGGAGTGGCACTGGGGACACTGGGAGTGATCCTGGGAATGGCACTGGGGACGCTGGAGATGGCATTGGGGACACTGGGGACACTGGGAGTGGCACTGGGGACATTGGGGGTGGCACTGGGGGTGGCACTGGGGGTTTTGGGGGTTTGGGGCTCCCAGTTTGGGGTTTGGGGGGGTCCCACTTCCGGCTCAGAGTTCCCAGTCCCGGTTTGGGGCTCCCGGTCCCATTTTGGGGTTCCCAGTCCCAGTTTGGGGTTCCCGGTCCTGATTTGGGGTTCCCAGTCCCAGTTTGGGGCTCCCGGTCCCATTTTGGGGTTCCCAGTCCCAGTTTGGGGTTCCCAGTCCCGGTTTGGGGCTCCCGGTCCCATTTTGGGGTTCCCAGTCCCAGTTTGGGGTTCCCGGTCCTGATTTGGGGTTCCCAGTTTGGGGTTCCCGGTCCTGATTTGGGGTTCCCAGTCCCAGTTTGGGGTTCCCGGTCCTGATTTGGGGTTCCCAGTTTGGGGTTCCCGGTCCTGATTTGGGGTTCCCGGTCCTGATTTGGGGTTCCCGGTCCCAGTTTGGGGTTCCCAGTCCCAGTTTGGGGTTCCCAGTCCCAGTTTGGGGTTCCCGGTCCTGATTTGGGGTTCCCAGTTTGGGGTTCCCGGTCCCAGTTTGGGGTTCCCGGTCCCAGTTTGGGGTTTGGGGCTCCCAGTTTGGGGTTTGGGGCTCCCAGTTTGGGGTTCCCCGTCCCAGTTTGGGGTTCCCGGTCCCAGTTTGGGGTTCCCGGTCCCATTCCTGTTCCCATTATCCCGGTCCCGTTATCCCGTTCCCATTCCCATTATCCTGGTCCCGATCCTGGTCCCGTTCCCATCCCCATTATCCCATTCCCATTCCCATTATCCCGATCCCGCTGCCATTCCCATTATCCTTGATCCCGTTTCCATTCCCGTTATCCTGACCCTGATCCCAATCCCGTTCCTATTCCCATTATCCCGTTCCCGATCCCGTTCCCATTCCCATTATCCCAGTTCCCTTATCCCATTCCCATTATCCCGTTCCCATTCCCATTATCCCGATCCCGTTCCCATTCCCATTATCCCAGTTCCCTTATCCCAGTTCCGGTCATCCCAGTCCGGTTCCCGTTATCCCGATCCCATTCCCGTTATCCCGGTCCTGTTCTCCTTATCCCATCCCAATCCCGTTCCCATTCCCATTCTCCCTTCCCGTTCCCGTAATCCCGTTCCCATTCTCCCCATCACATTCCCATTATATTGGTCCGGTTTCCTTATCCCGGTCCCATTCCCGGTCCCGTTCCCATTATCCCGTTCCCGTCCCCGTTATCCCGTTCCCATTCCCGTTATCCCAGACTATTCTGGTCCCGTTCCCATTCCCTTTCTCCCAGACCATTCCCGGTTCCATTCCCGTTATCCCGGTTCCATTCCCATTATCCCGGTTCCCGTTATCCCGGTTCCATTCCCATTCTCCCCATCCCGTTATCCCGATCTGGTTCCCATTATCCTGGTCCCATTCCCGCTGTCCCGGTTCCCTTATCCCGGTCCCATTCCCGTTATCCCGGTCCCATTATCCCGGTCCCATTCCCACTGTCCCGATTCCCTTATCCCGGTCCAACTCCCATTCTCCCAGTCCCATTCCCGTTATCCCGGTTCCATTCCCATTCTCCCATTCCCATTCTCCCCATCCCATTCCCATTCTCCCCGTCCCGTTCCCGTTATCCCGTTCCCGTTATCCCGGTCCCATTCCCGTTATCCCGTTCCCATTCCCACCGTCCCCATTCCCTTATCCCGCTCCAATTCCCATTACCCCACTCCGTTCCCATTCCCGTTCCCGTTATCCCGGTCCAGCTCCCGTTATTCCCGTTATCCCATCCCTTACCCCATTCCCGGTTCCCGTTATCCCGGTCCCATTCCCGTTATCCCATTATCCCGTTATCCCGTTCCCGGTTCCCGCCCCTCTACCTTCAGCTCGGCGATGGTGAGCGCGGGCGAGAAGCGTTTGCAGGCCCGGAAGGCGTTCAGGGAGCTGCTCACCGCCAACCACACCGGGCCCGGCCCGGCCCCGCCGCCGTTCATGGCTCCGGTACCGCCCGGGCCCCGCCGGTACCGCCCGGGCCCCGCCGGTACCGCCGCACCGGAACCGCACCGGAACCGCACCGGCAGCACCGGGCACGGCCCGGCTCCCCCCGGCAGCTCCCCGGGACCCTCCGGGAGCCCCTCCGGGAGCCTCCGGGAGCCTCCGGGAGGCCGAACCGGGAGCCCCGAACGGCTCCGCGCCCGCCCGAACCGGAGCCGCTTCTGGAACCTTCACGGGCCGCCACCGCTGAGGGAGCGGCCAATCAGAGCCGCCGGATGGCGTCACGTGTTAAAAGCCAACCAATAGCTACCGAGAAAAGGCGGGACGGAGAGAAAACTACCCAATAGGCGCGTAAAAGGCGGGGAAATTTGGGGCTGACCAATAGGAAGAGAGAAAAGGAGGGGTAAAGTGGGGATTAGCCAATAATAAGACGAGTAGGGCGTGTCTAACAGCGAATGGACCAATAGACTAAAGAATGGGCGCGGTAGAGAGGATTGACCAATAGAAATAAAGCGTTGGAGGGTCTAGGGGGTGTTGACCAATGAGAGTGTGGATTTGAATGATTGATGGGTGGATGCACCAATGGGATGAGGGGGATGGGGAAGGGGCGTGGCCGCGCAGCCATGGAGGGGGACGGCGCGTACGAGCCGGGGTTCGTGGGGATCCGCTTCTGCCAGGAATGGTGAGGGGGAACGGGCGGAAAAAGGGCGGGAAAAGGGCGGGAATGTACCGGGAATGCACCGGGAATGCACCGGGAATGGACCGGGAATGGCGGGGGGGACAGCGGGAACGAGCCCGGGCGGCGGGAGGGGCAGGCGGGGAAAGGCGGGAATGGCGAAGGGAGATACGGGGAGTTGTGAGGGGGAAAATTGGAGATTTTGAGGGGGAAAATCGGGAATTGTGAGGGGAAAATTGGGAATTTTGATGGGGAAGATTGGGACTTTTGAGGGGGAAATACAGGGAATTGTGAGGGGGAAAATTGGAGATTTTGAGGGGGAAAATCAGGAATTGTGAGGGAAAAATTGGGAATTGTGAAGGGGGGGGGGGAAAAGGGGGACTCCTGAGGGGAAAAGTAGAGGGAATTGTGAGGGGGAAAATCGGGAATTGTGAGGGGAAAATCGGGAATTTTGAGGGGGAAGATTGGGAATTTTGAGGGGGAAATATAGGGAATTGTGAGGGGAAATACAGGGAATTGTGAGGGAATAAAATGGGATTGTGAGGGAGAAAATTGGGGATTTTGAGGGGGAAAATCGGCAATTGTGAGGGGGAAATACGGGGAATTGTGAGGGGGAAATACGGGGAATTGTGAGGGGGAAGATTGGGAATTGTGAGGGGGAAAATACAGGGAATTGTGAGGGGGAAATACGGGGAATTGTGAGGGGGAAATACAGGGAATTGTGAGGGGGAAATACGGGGAATTGTGAGGGGGAAAATCGGGAATTGTGAGGGGAAAATTGGGAATTTTGAGGGGGAAATACAGGGAACTGTGAGGGGAAAATACAGGGAATTGTGAGGGAGAAATATAGGGAATTGTAAGGGAATTGTGAGGCGAAAATATAGGGGATTGTGAGGGAGAAAATTGGGAATTTTGAGGGGGAAAATCAGGAATTGTGAGGGAAAAATTGGGAATTGTGAAGGGGGGAAAAAGGGGGACTCCTGAGGGGAAAAGTAGAGGGAATTGTGAGGGTAAAAAATCAGGAGTTGTGAGGGGGTAAAATGGGAATTGTGAGGGGAAAACGTCGGGAATTGTGAAGGGAAAAAATAACGATTGTGAGAGAAAAAAACAGCGGGGATGGTGAGGGAAAAACTGGGAATTGTGAGGGGGAAAATCGGGAATTGTGAGGGGGAAGATTGGGAATTTTGAGGGGAAAATACAGGGAACTGTGAGGGAATAAAAGGGGATTGTGAGGGAGAAAATTGGGGATTTTGAGGGGAAAACCTGGAATTGTGCGGGGGAAATACGGAGAATTGTGAGGGGAAAATACAGGGGATTGTGAGGGGGAAAATCGGGAATTGTGGGGGGAAAATTGGGAATTTTGAGGGGGAAATACAGGGAATTGTGAGGGGAAAATACAGGGAACTGTGAGGGGGAAAATCAGGGAATTGTGAGGGGAAATACGGGAATTGTGAGGGGAAAATACGGGGAATTGTGAGGGGGAAATATAGGGAATTGTGAGGGAATAAAAGGGGATTGTGAGGGGAAAATATAGGGAATTGTGAGGGGGAAATACAGGGAATTGTGAGGGGGAAGATTGGGAATTGTGAGGTGAAAATACGGGGAATTGTGAGGGGGAAATACGGGGAATTGTGAGGGGGAAATACAGGGAATTGTGAGGGGGAAATACAGGGAATTGTGAGGGGAAAATACGGGGAATTGTGAGGGAGAAAATTGGGGATTTTGAGGAGGGAAATACAGGGAATTGTGAAGGGGAAATACAGGGAATTGTGAGGGGGAAATACAGGGAATTGTGAGGGAATAAAAGGGGATTGTGAGGCGAAAATATAGGGGATTGTGAGGGAGAAAATTGGGAATTTTGAGGGGGGGAAATCGGGAATTGTGAGGGGGAAGATTGGGACTTTTGAGGGGGAAATACAGGGAATTGTGAGGGAAAAATTGGGAATTTTGAGGGGGGGAAATCGGGAATTGTGAGGGGGAAGATTGGGACTTTTGAGGGGGAAATACAGGGAATTGTGAGGGAAAAATTGGGAATTGTGAAGGGGGGGGGAAAAAGGGGGACTCCTGAGGGGAAAAGTAGAGGGAATTGTGAGGGGGAAAATCGGGAATTGTGAGGGGAAAATCGGGAATTTTGAGGGGGAAGATTGGGAATTTTGAGGGGGAAATACAGGGAATTGTGAGGGAATAAAATGGGATTGTGAGGGAGAAAATTGGGGATTTTGAGGGGAAAACCTGGAATTGTGAGGGGGAAATACAGGGAATTGTGAGGGGGAAATACGGGGAATTGTGAGGGAGAAATACGGGGAATTGTGAGGGGGAAATACAGGGAATTGTGAGGGGGGAATACGGGGAGTTGTGAGGGGGAAAATCGGGAATTTTGAGGGGGGAATATTGAGGGGAAAAAACCTGGGAATTGTGAGGGGGAAAATAGAGGGAATTGTGAGGGGGAAAATTGGGAATTTTGAGGGAAAAATTTGGAATTGTAAGGGGGAAATGTTGAGAATATTGAGGGGAAAAAACTAGGAATTGTGAGGGGGAAACATTGAGAATATTGTTGGAAAAATTGTGAATTTTGAGGAGTAAAATCAGGAAATTTTTGGGGTAAAGGGAGGGAATTTTTAGGGGTAAATGGCAGGAATGCTGAGAAGAAAATATCGGGAATTTTGAGGGAAAATTGGGAATTTTGGGGGAAAAATTGGGAATGTTGAGGGCGAAAAATTGGGAATTTTGAGGGTGAAAAATTGGGAATTTTGAGGGGGAAAAAAATGAGAACTTTGTGGGTGAAAATTTGGGAATTTTGTGGGGAAAAATTGGGAATTTTGAGGGTGAAAAATGGGGCTTTTTGGGGGGAATAATTGTGAATTTTGAGGGAAAAATTGGAAGTTTTGTGGGGAAAAATTATGAATTTTGGGGGGAAAACATGGGAATTTTGGAGGTGGAAAACTGGGAATTTTGAGGAGAAAAACTAGGAATTTTGAGGAGAAAAAAATTGGAAATTTTGATGGGAAAAATTGGGAATTTTGATGGGAAAAATTGGGAATTTTTAGGGGGAAAATTGTTAATTTTGGGGAAAAATTGAGAATTTTGAGGTGAAAATTTGTGAATTTTGGTGTGAAGACTTGGGAATTTTGAGGTGAAAAATTGTGAATTTTGAGGGGGAAAAATTCAGAATTTTGAGGGGTAAATTTGGGAATTTTGAAGGGAAAATTAAGAATTTTTTGGGGGGACATAGTGAATTTTGAGGTGAAAAATTGAAAATTTTGAGGGGAAAAATTGGAAATTTTTAGGGAAAAAATTGTGAATTTTGGGGTGGAAACTTGGGAATTTTCAGGTGAAAAATGGGGGATTTTTGGGGTGACAAAATTGGGGATTTTGGGGGTGAGGAGGGCGGGGATTCCCCTCCGGAGCCTCCCAGTAACCCCAGTTTGCCCAGTAACAACATGCTGTACCCCAAGGAGGACAAGGAGAACCGCATCCTGCTCTACGCCGTGAGTGCCCTCCCAGTCCCTCCCAGTTCATCCCAGTCCCTCCCAGTCCCTCCCAGTTCATCCCAGTTCCTCCCAGTTTGTCCCAGTCCCTCCCAGTTCCATCCCAGTTTGTCCCAGTTCATATCAGTTTGTCCCAGTTTGTCCCAGTCCCTCCCAGTTCCCCCCAGTTCCCTCCCAGTTTCTCCCAGTCCCTCCCAGTTCCTCCCAGTTCATCCCAGTTTGTCCCAGTTTGTCCCAGTTCCCTCCCAGTTCCATCCCAGTTTGTCCCAGTTCATCCCAGTCCATCCCAGTTCACTCCCAGTCCCTCCCAGTCCCTCCCAGTCCGTCCCAGTTTGTCCCAGTTCCTCCCAATTCAGTCCCAGTTCCCTCCCAGTCCCTCCCAGTCCCTCCCAGTCCCTCCCAGTTCCCTCCCAGTCCCTCCCAGTCGCTCCCAGTTCCTCCCAGTCCCTCCCAGTCCCTCCCAGTCCCTCCCAGTCCCTCCCAGTCCCTCCCAGTTCCTCCCAGTCCCTCCCAGTTTGTCCCACTTTATCCCAGTCCCTCCTAGTTTGTCCCAGTTCCATCCCAGTCCATTCCAGTTTGTCCCAGTTCCCCCCAGTCCCTCCCAGTTCCCTCCCAGTCCCTCCCAGTCCCTCCCAGTCCCTCCCAGTCCCTCCCAGTTCCTCCCAGTTTGTCCCAGTCCCTCCCAGTTCCCTCCCAGTCCCTCCCAGTTCCCTCCCAGTCCCTCCCAGTTCATCCCAGTCCCTCCCAGTTCCCTCCCAGTCCCTCCCAGTTCATCCCACTCCCTCCCAGTCCCTCCCAGTCCCTCCCGGTCCCTCCCAGTCCCTCCCAGTCCCTCCCAGTCCCTCCCAGTTCCCCCAGTCCATCCCAGTCCCTCCCAGTCCCTCCCAGTCCCTCCCAGTTCCCTCCCAGTCCCTCCCAGTTCCCCCAGTCCATCCCAGTCCCTCCCAGTCCCTCCCAGTCCCTCCCAGTCCCTCCCAGTCCCTCCCAGTTCCCCCAGTCCCTCCCAGTCCCTCCCAGTTTGTCCCAGTTCCCTCCCAGTCCCTCCCAGTTCCCCCCAGTCCCTCCCAGTCCCTCCCAGTCCCTCCCAGTTTGTCCCAGTTCCCTCCCAGTCCCTCCCAGTCCCTCCCAGTTCCCCCAGTCCCTCCCAGTCCCTCCCAGTTTGTCCCAGTTCCCTCCCAGTCCCTCCCAGTTCCCCCAGTCCATCCCAGTCCCTCCCAGTCCCTCCCAGTCCCTCCCAGTCCCTCCCAGTCCCTCCCAGTTCCCCCAGTCCCTCCCAGTCCCTCCCAGTTTGTCCCAGTTCCCTCCCAGTCCCTCCCAGTCCCTCCCAGTTTGTCCCAGTTCCCTCCCAGTCCCTCCCAGTTCCCTCCCAGTCCCTCCCAGTCCCTCCCAGTCCCTCCCAGTCCATCCCAGTCCCTCCCAGTTCCCCCAGTTCATCCCAGTTTCTCTCCCAGTGCAGGAACTGTGATTATCAGCAGGAGGCCGACAACAGCTGCATCTACGTCAACAAAATCACGCACGAAGTCGAGTGAGAGCGGCCCCAAAAATCCCCAAAATGGCCCCAAAATGTTCCCAAAAATTATCCCAAAACATCCCCAAAATATCCCCAAAAATTACCCCAAAAATCCCCAAAATGGCCCCAAAAATTATCCCAAAACATCCCCAAAAATTACCCCAAAAATCCTCAAAATGGCCCCAAAAATTATCCCAAAATATCCCCAAAATATCCGCACTATATCCCAAAAAAATCCCCAAAATATCCGCAAAAATTATCCCTTGATGTACCCAAAATATCCCCAAAAATCCCCAAAATCTTCCCAAAAATTATCACAAAATGTTCCCAAAATATCCTAAAAATATCCCCGAATTATCTCGAGAATATCCCAAAAATATCCCAAAAATTACCCCAAAAATCCCCAAAATGGCCCCAAAATATCCCAAAATATCCCCAAAATATTCCCAGAATATCCTCAAAATATGACCAAAATATCCCAATATATTCCCAAAATGTTCCCAAAATATCCCCAAATTTTCCCTAAAATATCCCCCAAATATTTCCAAAATATTCCCAAAAATTATCCCAAAATGTTCCCAGATTTTTCCCAATTTATCTCCAAAATATCTCAAAATATCCCCCAATTATTCCCAAATTATCCACAAAAATATCCACAAAAATATCCCAAAATACCCCCAAATATTATCTCAAAATGTCCCCAAATATTATCCCAAAATGTCCCTTAAATATCACAAAATATTCCCAAAATCTTTGGAAAATTTTCCTAAAATATTCCCAAAATAAACCCAGATATTCCCAAAATTTCCCTAAAATGTTCCCAAAAAATCCCCAAAATATCTGCAAAAACTATCCCAAAATATCCCCAAAATATTTCCAAAATATTTGCAAAAATTATCCCAAAATTATCCCAAAATATTCCCAAAATAACCAAAAATATCTATAAAATGTCCCCAAAATTTCCCCAAACTTTTCCTTAAATATCCCCCAAATATGCCCAAAAATTATCAAAAATTATTCCCAAAATGCCCCCAAAATATTCCCAAAATGTCCCCAAAATATTCACAAAATATCCTCAAAATATCCACAAAATATCCCTCAAATGTTCCCAAAATGTTCCTGAAATGTTCCCAAATTGTTCCCAAAATGGCCCCAAAATATCCCCAAAATTTCCCTAAATTGTTCAAAAAATATTCCCAAAATGTTCCAAAAATATCCCCAAAAAATGTTCCCAAAATATCCCCAAAAAATGACCCCAAAAATCATCCCAAAATGTTCCCAAAATTTTGGGAATCCTGGCTGGGATTTTTGGGAATCCTGGCTGGAATTTTGGATAAATTTTGGATAAATTTTGGGAATCCTGGCTGGAATTTTGGGTTAATTTGGGAATTCTGGCTGGATGTTGGGTGTATTTTTTGGGAGTTTTTGGGATTTTGGGAATTCTGGCTGGAATTTTGGGAATTCTGGCTAGGATTTTTGGGAATTTTGGGCTAATTTTGGAATTTTGGGTGTCCCCAGCGAGCTGACTCAGATCATTGCCTGGTGTAAATTTTGGATTTTGGGTTCATTTTGGGTTCATTTTTTGGGAATTTTGGCTGGATTTTGGGGTAAATCTGGGTGTGGTTTTTGGGAGTTTTGGGGATTTTTGGTTTTTTTCGGGAATTTTGGGAATTTTGGGCTAATTTTGGGAATTTTGGGTGTCCCCAGCGAGCTGACTCAGATCACCGCCTGGTGTAAATTTTGGATTTTGGGTTCATTTTGGGTTGTTTTTTGGGGAATTTTGGCTGGATTTTGGGGTAAATCTGGGTGTGTTTTTTGGGAATTTGGGGAATTTTTGGTTTTTTCGGGAATTTTGGCTGGAATTTTGGGCTAATTTGGGAATTTTGGGTGTCCCCAGTGAGCTGACTCAGATCATCGCCGACGTCTCGCAGGACCCGACGCTGCCCCGCACCGAGGACCACCCCTGCCAGAAGTCAGCCGGGACATTTGGGGACATTTTGGGGACATTTTGGGACATTTGGGGACATTTTGGGACAACCTGGGGACACTTTGGGGACATTTAGGGGATATTTGGGGACATTTAGGGATATTCTGGGGACATTTTGTGGACATTTGGGGACACCTGGGGACACTTGGGGACATTTTGGGGACACTTTGGGGATATTTAGGCACACTTTGGGGACACTTTGGGGACATTTGGAGACATTTTGGGGACATTTGGGGACATTTTGAGGATATTTGGGGACATTTTGGGACACTTTGGTGATATTTGGGGGCATTTGGGGGACATTTTGGGGATATTTGGGGACATTTTGGGGAGATTTGAGGACTTTTGGGGACACTTGGGGACAGTTGGAGACATTCAGGGGATATTTGGGGACATTTAGGGGACATTTGGGGACACTTGGGGACATTTTGGGACACTTGGGGACATTTGAGGACATTTTGGTGACATTTGGGGACACTTTGGGGACATTTGAGGACATTTTGGGGACATTTTGAGGACATTTTGGACACTTTGGGGACATTTTGGGGACATTTGGGGACATTTTGGACACTTGGGGACATTCAGGGGATATTTGGGGACATTTGGGGACATCTGGGGACATTTTGGGGACACTTGGGGACACTTTGGGGACACTTGGGGACATTTTGGGGACACTTGAGGACATTTGGGGGACACCTGGGGACATTTGGGGCCATTCTGGGGCCATTTAGGGGACATTTGGGGACACTTGGGTACATTTTGGGGGCACTTGGGGACATTTAGGGGACATTTCGGGACATTTTGTGACACTTTGAGGACACTTGGGGACATTTGGGGACATTTTGGGGACATTTGAAGACATTTAGGGGATATTTGAGGACTTTTGGGGAGATTTGAGGACTTTTGGGGACACTTGGGGACAGTTGGAGACATTCAGGGGATATTTGGGGACATTTAGGGGACATTTAGGGGACATTTGGGGACATCTGGGGACATTTTGAGGACACCCTGAGGACATTTGGGGACACCTGGGGACATTTTGGGGACATCTGGGGGCATTTGGGGACATTTGGGGACCCTTGGGGACATTTAGGGGACATTTGAGGACATTTGGGGACACCTGGTGACATTTGGGGACACTTTGGGGACGTTTTGAGGACACCCTGAGGACACTTGGGGACATTTTGGACACTTTGGGGACATCTGGGGACACTTGAGGACATTTGGGGACATTCAGGTGACATTTTGTGACACTTTGGGGACCCTTGGGGACATTTTGGGGACATTTGGGGACATTTGAGGACATCTGGGGACATTTGGGGACACTTGGGGACATTTTGGTGACACTTTGGGGACATTTTGGGGACACTTGGGGACATTTAGGGGATTTTTGAGGACATTTGGGGATATTTGGGGACATTTGAGGACATTTGGGGGACATTTGGTGACACTGGGGACCCTTGGGGACATTTTGGGGACATTTGGGGACATTTGGTGACACTTGGGGATATTTAGGGGATTTTTGGTGACATTTGGGGACATTTTGGGGACACTTGGGGACATTTTGGGGACACTTGGGGACATTTTGTGTCCGGCAGGTGCGGGCACAAGGAGGCCGTGTTCTTCCAGTCGCACAGCGCCCGCGCCGAGGTCAGAGCAAAACCCAAAATTGACCAAAAATCCCAAAATTCTCCCCAAAAAATCGCCAAAACCAAATTTCCCTGAAAAGCCAAAAATCCTGCAAAAAATATCCCAAAAAAAACCCCAAAATTCTTGAAAAAAACCCAAAATTCTTCCCAAAAAATCCAAAAGTCTTCCTGAAAAACCAAAAAAAATCCCCAAAAAACCCCAAAGTTCTCCTCAAAAAAATCCCAAAAATCCTTCCCAAAAAATCCCAAAATTCTTCCAAAAAAATCCCAATATTATTCTGAAAAAATCCAAAATTCTCCCTGAAAAATCCCAAAAAAACTCAAAAGTCTCCTAAAAAATCCCAAAATTCTCCCTGAAAATCCCAAAAATCCTTCCCCAAAAATCCCCAAATTCTCCTAAAAAACCCCAAAATCTTCCCAAAATCCTCCCCAAGAACCCCAAAATTCTCCCCCAAAAAACCCCAAATCCTCCCCAAAAACCCCAGAATTCTCCCCAAAAACACCCAAAATCCTCCCCAAAAACACCCAAAATCCTCCCCCAAAAAACCCCCAAAATTCTCCCCCAAAAATTTTCAAAATTCTCCCCTAAAAACCCGAAAATTCTCCCCCCCCAAAAAACCCCAAAAACCCCAAAATTCTCCCCCAAAAAACCCCAAAATTCTCCCCCCAAAAAACCCCAAATCTCTTTGGTTCCTTGGGGGGTTTTGGGGTCTTTTTGGGGGGATTTTGGGGTTTTTTGGGGGGATTTTGGGAGGAATCTTTGGGAATTTTGGGGGGAATTTTGGGGAGGTTTTGGGGAATTTTTGGGTTTTTTTGGGGAGAGGATACTGGAGGGTTTTGGGGTTTTTTTGGGGAGGGGTTTTGGGTTTTTTTGGAGGATTTTTTTGGGGAGGGATCCAAGGGAATTTTTGGGGGAATTTTGGGGAGGTTTTGGGGAATTTTGGGGTTTTTTTGGGAGAGGATACTGGGGGGGTTTTGGGGTTTTTTTGGGGGGATTTTGGGTTTTTTTTGGAGGATTTTTTTGGGGAGGGATCCAAGGGAATTTTGGGGAGGTTTTGGGGAATTTTTTTGGGGGGTTTTGGGGTCTTTTTGGGGGGGATTTTGGGGTTTTTTTGGGGATTTTGGGAGAAATCTTTGGGAATTTTGGGGGGAATTTCGGGGAGGTTTTGGCATTTTTGGGGGTTTTTTTGGGGATTTTTTTTGGGACTTTTGGGGAGGAGTTTTGGGAGATTTGAGAGTTTTTGGGGTGGATCCTGGAGAGTTTTGGGAGGAGGAATTTTTTAGGCTGGAAATTCCGCAGGAATTTTCCCAAAATCCCTGAAATTTGCCCCAAAATCCCGCAGGACGCGATGAGGCTTTACTACGTCTGCACCGCCCCCCACTGCGGCCACCGCTGGACCGAGTGACCCCAAAAGTGACCCCAAGAGTGACCCCGGACCCCAAAAGTGACCCCAAGGAGTGACCGACGGAGTGACCAACGGAGTGACCCCAAAAGTGGCCCCAAGAGTGACCCGAAGACTCCAAAAATTAAAGTAAAATTGACCCCAGGATTGGCCTCTCAAATGTGACCCCAAAGTGACCCCAAAAGTGACCCCAAGAGTGACCCCAGGATCCTAAAAGTGACCCCAGAGGTGACCCCAAGAGTGACCTCAAGACTCCAAAAATTACCCCAAAAATGACCCCAAAAGTGACCCCAAGACACCAAAAGTGACCCCAAAAGTGACCCCAGGACCCCAAAAATGACCCCAAAAGTGACCCCAAGACACCAAAAGTGACCCCAAAAGTGACCCCAAATGGGACTTCAGGAGTGACCCCAGGAGTGACCAATGGAGTGACCCCAAAAGTGACCCTAAAAGTGACCCCAGGACCCCAAAAGTGACCCCAAATGGGACTTCAGGAGTGACTGACGGAGTGACCAACAGAGTGACCCCAAAAGTGACCCCGGGACCCCAAAAGTCACCCCAAAAGTGACCTCAGGACCCCAAAAATTAAACCAAAATTGACCCCAGGATTGGCCTCAAATGTGACCCCAAAGTGACCCCAAGAACTCAAAAGTGACCCCAAAAATGACCCAAAAGTGACCCTAAAAGTGACCCCAGGATCCTAAAAGTGACCCCAAAAATGACCCGAAGACACCAAAAATTAAACCAAAATTGACCCCAGGATTGGCCTCAAATGTGACCCCAAAGTGACCCCAAGAACTCAAAAGTGACCCCAAAAGTGATTTCAAGAGTGACCCCAAAAATGACCCCAAAAGTGACCCCAAGACACCAAAAGTGACCCCAAGAGTGACCCCAAGACACCAAAAGTGACCCCGGGACACCAAAAATGACCCCCGGAGTGACCCCAAAAGTGACCCCAAAAGTGACCCCGGGACCCCAAGAGTGACCCCAAGACCCCAAAAATTAAACCAAAATTGACCCCAGGATTGGCCTCTCAAATGTGACCCCAAAGTGACCCCAAAATCCTAAAAGTGACCCCAAAATTGACCCCAGGATTGGCCTCAAATGTGACCCCAAAGTGACCCCAAAAATGACCTCAGGAGTGACCCCGGGATCCTAAAAGTGACCCCAGAGGTGACCCCAAGAGTGACCTCAAGGCTCTAAAAATTACCCCAAAAATGACCCCAAAAGTGACCCCGGGACCCCAAAAGTGACCCCAAATGGGACTTCAGGAGTGACCGACGGAGTGACCCCAAAGTGACCCCAAAAGTGACCCCAGGACCCCAAAAATTAAACCAAAATTGACCTCAGGATTGGCCTCAAATGTGACCCCAAGACCCCAAAAGTGACCCCAAAAATGACCTCAGGAGTGACCCCAGGATCCTAAAAGTGACCCCAAAATTGACCCCAAGAGTGACCTCAAGACTCCAAAAATTACCCCAAAAATGACCCCAAAAGTGACCCCAAAAGTGACCCCAAGACACCAAAAGTGACCCCAAAAGTGACCCCAAATGGGACTTCAGGAGTGACCGACGGAGTGACCCCAAAAGTGACCCCAAAAGTGACCCCAGGACCCCAAAAGTGACCCCAAGACCCCAAAAATTAAACCAAAATTCACCCCAGGATTGGCCTCTCAAATGTGACCCCAAAGTGACCCCAAGAACTCAAAAGTGACCCCAAAAGTGATTCCAAGAGTGACCCCAAAAATGACCCCAAAAGTGACCCCAAGACACCAAAAGTGACCCCAGGAGTGACCCCGGGATCCTAAAAGTGACCCCAAAAATGACCCCAGAGGTGACCCCAAGAGTGACCTCAAGACTCCAAAAATTACCCCAAAAGTGACCCCAAATGCGACCCCAAAAGTGACCCCAGGACCCCAAAAATGACCCCTGGAGTGACCCAAGAAATGACCACAAGTGTGATCCCAAAAGTGACCCTAAAAGTGACCCCAGGACCCCAAAAGTGACCCCAAAAGTGACCCAAAGACAACAAAAATTAAACCAAAATTGACCCCAGGATTGGCCTCTCAAATGTGACCCCAAAGTGACCCCAAAATCCTAAAAGTGACCCCAAAATTGACCCCAGGATTGGCCTCTCAAATGTGACCCCAAGACCTCAAAAGTGACCCCAAAAATGACCCCAAAAGTGACCCCAAGACACCAAAAGTGACCCCAAATGGGACTTCAGGAGTGACCCCAAATGTGAACCCAGGACCCCAAAAGTGACCCCAAAAGTGACCCCAAGACACCAAAAGTGACCCCAAGAATGACCCCGGACCCCAAAAGTGACCCCAAAAGTGACCCCGGGACCCCAAAAATTAAACCAAAATTGACCCCAGGATTGGCCTCAAATGTGACCCCAAAGTGACCCCAAAAATGACCTCAGGAGTGACCCCGGGATCCTAAAAGTGACCCCAAAAGTGACCCCAGAGGTGACCCCAAGAGTGACCTCAAGACTCTAAAAATTACCCCAAAAATGACCCCAAAAGTGACCCCAAGATCCCAAAAGTGACCCCAAAAGTGACCCCAGGACCCCAAAAGGGACCCCAAATGGGACTTCAGGAGTGACCGACGGAGTGACCCCAAAAGTGACCCCAAGAGTGACCCCAAATGGGACTTCAGGAGTGACCCCGGGACCCCAAAAGTGACCCCAAAAGTGACCCCAAGACCCCAAAAATTAAACCAAAATTGACCCCAGGATTGGCCTCAAATGTGACCCCAAAGTGACCCCAAAATCCTAAAAGTGACCCCAAAATTGACCCCAGGATTGGCCTCAAATGTGACCCCAAAGTGACCCCAAAAATGACCCCAAAAGTGACCCCAAGACCCCAAAAGTGACCCCAAATGGGACTTCAGGAGTGACCCAAGAAGTGACCTCAAGTGTGACCCCAAAAATGACCTAAAAGTGACCCTAAAAGTGACCCCAGGACCCCAAAAGTGACCCCAGGAATGACCCCAAGACCCCAAAAATTAAACCAAAATTGACCCCACGATTGGCCTCTCAAATGTGACCCCAAAGTGACCCCAAAAATGACCCCAAAAGTGACCCCAAGACACCAAAAGTGACCCCAAAAGTGACTTCAGGAGTGACCCCAAAAATGACCCCAGGACCCCAAAACTGACCCCAAAACGACCCTAAAAATGATCCAGGACCCCCAAAATGACCAAAAATGACCCCAAAAAGGACCCTAAAAGTGACCCCAGAAATGGCCCCAGAAGGGACCCCAGGAGTGACCCCAAAAACGACCCCAAAAATGGCCCCAAAAGTGACTTCAGGATCCCAAAAGTGACCCCAAAATGACCCCGAATCCCTGAGACCCCAAAATTCCCATTTCCCCCCACCCCCAAAATTCCAAATTGCCATTTTCCTTCCCAAAATTCCCATTTCCCCCCCCAAAATTCCCATTTTCCCCCCAAAATTCCCATTTTTCCCCAATTCTGAGCTCTGAAAATTCCCATTTTCCCCCCTTTTTGTCCCCAAATTTCCCCAAATTTCCAATTTTCCCTCCCAAAATTCTCTTTTCCCCAAAAATTCCCATTTTTCCCCAATTTTGAGCTCTGAAAATTCCTATTTTCTGCCCTTTTTGTCCCCAGATTTCCCCAAAATTCCCATTTTTCCCCCCAAAATTCCCATTTTCCCCCAAATTCCCATTTCCCCCCAAAAAAATCCCATTTCTACCCCCAAAATTCCCATTTCCCCCCAAGTTCCCAATATTTCCCCCCAAAATTCCAATTTTTCCTCCCCAAATTCCCTTTTTCCCCCAAAATTCCCATTTCCCCCCCCAAAATTCCCATTTTCCCCCCCAAAATTCCCATTTTCCCCCCCAAAATTTCATTTTTTTTCCCAAAAAATCCCATTTGCCTCAAAAATCCAAACTCGAATCCGCAAAATTTTTTGGGAATTTTTATTCCTATCCACCAAAATTTTCCAGGAATGGGGAGGGGATTAAATAAGACAAAAAAGGAGCGAAAATCCCAAATTTTGGGGGATTTTTTGGGGGAAAATTGGGAATTTTCTCCCCAAAACAGCAAAAAAAAGGGGAAAAAAAAAAAGGGAATTAAAACGGTGCCATTTATACAAATATAGTGTTTAAAAACGGGAATTTTGGGGAATTTTGGGGGAATTTTGGGAATGTTGGGAATGAAGGGGGAGGGGTTTCAAACCCTGAGCCGCTCCAGGAAATAATTTAGGGAATTTTAGGGATTTTTTAAGGGAATTTTGGGGAATTTTAGGGAATTTTTTAGGGATTTTTAGGGAGTTTTTAAAATTATTTTTAGGGATTTTTTAGGGAATTTTTAGGAATTTTTTCAGGGATTTTTAAGGGACTTTTAAGGGGTTTTTTTGGGGAATTTTAGGGAATTTTTTAGGGATTTTAAAGGAATTTTTACAGATTTTTAAAGGGATTTTAATGGAATTTTTAAGGAATTTTTGGGGCTTTTTAAAGGAATTTTTAAAGGAATTTTTTAGAGATTTTTTTGAATTTTAAAGAAATTTTAAGGGATTTTTGGGGGGATTTCTTAGGAATTTTGTGGCATTTTTAGGGAATTTTTCAGAAATTTGAAAAGGAATTTTAAGCAATTTTTGGGGAATTTTAAATGAATTTTAAGGGAATTTTTCAGGAATTAAAGCGATTTTTATGGAAATTTTTAGGAATTTTTAAATTAATTTTTAGGGAATTCTCAGAGAATTTTTTAAATTTCTTTTGAATTTTAAATGAATTTTTTAGGAATTCTTAAAGAACTTCGGGAATTTTTAGGGATTATTCAGGAATTTTTAAGGAATTAAAGTCTTTTTTATGGAATTTTTGGGGGATTTTTAATTTTTGGGGAATTTTAAAGGAACTTTTAAATTAATTTTGTGGGAATTTTTTGGGCATTTTTTAGGAATTTTAAAATGGATTTGTTGAGAATTGTTTGGAAATTTTGAGGGAATTTTAAAGGAATTTTGAGGGAATTTTAAATGATTTTTTAATATTTAGGGAATTTTGTTGGACTTTTTTAATTAAATTTTTTGTATTTTTAAAGGAATTTTTTGGGAATATTTTAGGATCTTAAAATTTTTTGGAATTTTTAGTGATTTTTTGGGAATTTTTTTTGATTTTTTGGGGAAATTTTAGGAATTTTTAAATGAATGTTTTGGAATTTTTAAAGAGGTTTTTTAGGAATTGTTAAATGAATTTTTAGGGATTTTTTGGGAATTTCTAAGGAATTTTTAGGGAATTTTTCAGGGATTTTTAAATGAATTTTTGGGATTTTTTTTAGGAATGTTAAGGAATTTTTCGGGAATTTTTTGGGGGATTTTGAGTCATTTTTGGGGGGGGATTTAAAAGGAATTTTTCGGGAATTTTTAAGGAAAATTTTAGGATATTTTAGGGAATTTAAAAAAAAAAATTTAAGGAATTTTTTTTGGGGATGAAAGTGCCTGGAAGCTCCTTAATTATTATTAATTATTCCTCATGAATTATTAATTATTATTCATTAATTCAAGATCGGGGCTCCTCCCCCTGTTCCCAAAAAATCCAGGAATTCCGGGGGGGGGGGGAGGGGCCTAAGACCCTCCGGAAGGTTCCGGAATTCCACGGAAAGTTCCGGAATTCCATGAAAAGTTTTGGAATTTTCTCAATTCCATGGAAAGTTCTGGAATTTCTGGAAGCCCATAAAAAGTTCTGGAATTCCATGGAATGTTCTGGAATTCCTGGAATTCCATGAAAAGTTCTGGAAGTTTCTGGAAGCACCTGGAAAGTTCTGGAATTCCATGGAAAGTTCTGGAAGCACCTGGAAGGTCCCGAAATTTCTGGAATTCCGTGAGAAGTTCTGGAATTCCATGAAAAGTTCTGGAATTCCGTGGAAAGTTCTGGAATGTTCTGGAATTCCATTGGAAGAGTTCCCGGAAGTCCGTGGAAAATTCTGGAATTCCATGGAAAATTCTGGAATTTCTGGAAGCCCGTGGAAAGTTCTGGAATTCTGTGGAAAGTTTTGGAATTTTCTCAATTCCGTGGAAAGTTCTGGAATTTCTGGAAGCCCATAAAAAGTTCTGGAATTCTGTGGGAGAAGTTCTGGAATTCTGTGGAAAGTTCTGGAAGCACCTGGAAGGTCCCGGAATTTCTGGAATTCCATTAAAAGTTCTGGAATTCCGTGGAAAGTTTTGGAATGTTCTGGAACGATGTGGAAAGTTCTGGAATTCCATTGGAAAAGTTCCCGGAAGTCCGTGGAAAATTCTGGAATTCCGTGGAAATTTCTGGAATTTCTGGAAGCCCATGGAAAGTTCTGGAATTCTGTGGAAAGTTCTGGAATTCCATTGGAAAAGTTCCGGAATTCTGTGGAAAGTTTTGGAATTCCGTGGGAAATTCTGGATTCCTGTGGAAGCACCTGGAAAGTTCTGGAATTCCATGGAAAGTTCTGGAATTTCTGGAATTCCATAAAAAGTTCTGGAATTTTTGCAATTCCATGGAAAATTCTGGAATTTCTGGAATTCCATTGGAAAAGTTCTGGAAGTCCGTGGAAAATTCTGGAATTCTGTGGAAAGTTCTGGATCCCTGTGGAAGCACCTGGAAAGTTCTGGAATTTCTGGAATTCCATAAAAAGTTCTGGAATTTTTTCAATTCCATGGGAAGTTCTGGAATTCCGTGAGAAGTTCTGGAAGCACCTGGAAGTTCTGGAATGTTCTGGAATTCCATTGGAGAAGTTCCGGAAGTCCATGAAAAGTTCTGGAATTCCATGGAAAATTCTGGAATTTCTGGGATTACGTGAAAAGTTCTGGAATTCCGTGGAATGTTCTGGAATTTTTGGAATTCCATGAAAAGTTCTGGAATTTCTGGAAGCACCTGGAAGGGTCTGGAAAAGTTCCGGAATTCCATGGAAAATTCTGGATCCATCCAGGAATGTTCTTGGTCCCCTCTGGAAAGTTCTGGAATTCCATGGAAAGTTCTGGAATTCCATGGAAAGTTCTGGAATTCTGTGGAAAATGCTGAAGTTTCTGGAAGCACCTGGAAAGTTCTGGAATGTTCTGGGATTCCATGGAAAGTTCTGGATCCTCCTGGAATGTTCTGGAATTCCAGGGAATGTTCTGGATCCTGAGGGATCCGTCCCAATTCCAGGGGGGAAATCCCAAAATCCCGGATCCCAAAAATCCCCAAAAATCCCAAAATCCCGGATCCCAAAAAAATCCCAAACAGATCCCAAAGAATCCCAAAATCCCGGAAAATTCCTGAAAATCCCAATGGGAATTCTGCAATTCCAGGGGGAAAATCCCAAAATCCTGGAGCCCAAAAATCCAAAGAATCCCAAAATTCCAGGTCCCAAAAAAATCCCAAAGAATCCAAAAATCCCGGAGAATTCCCAAAAATCCTGATGGGAATTCTGCAGTTCCAGGGGGGAAATCCCAAAGAATCCCAAAGAATCCCAAAATCCCGAATCCCAAAAAATCCCAGTGGATCCCAAAGAATCCCAAAATCCCGGAAAATTCCTGAAAATTCCAATAGGAATTCTGCAGTTCCAGGGGGGAAATCCCAAAATCCCGGATCCCAAAATCCTGGAAAATTCCAGAAAATTCCGGAAAATTCCATAAAATTCCCGGAATTCCTGGTCAGGGCTCCTGCTGGGGGGTGGCTCCAGAGAAGATCCTGGTGAGACACCGGCAGCGCCGATTCGCCAATTCTGATGGGAATTCTGCAATTCTGGGGGGAGAATCCCAAATCCCGGATCCCAAAGATCCCAAAATCCTGGAAAATTCCCGGAAAATCCCAGAAAATTCCAGAAAATCCCAGTCAGGGTGCCAGGTGGGGCGCGGCTCCGGAGAAGATCCCAGAAAAGCTCCAATCCCGAAGGAATCCGTCCCAATTCCAGGAGGGAAATCCCAAAATTCCAGATCCCAAAATTCCAGAAAATTCTGGAAAATTCCATAAAATTCCCGGAATTCCCGCTCAGGGCTCCTGGTGCGGCGCGGCTCTGGAGAAGATGCGGGAGAAGCTTCGGCAGCGCCAATTCCGATGGGAATTCTGCAATTCCAGGAGCCCGAAATCCTGGAAAATTCCCAGAAAATCCCAGAAACTTCTGGAAAATTCCATAAAATTCCCGGAATTCGGTCTCAGGGCTCCTGGTGCGGCGCAGCCCCGGAGAAGATGCGGGCGAAGCTTCGGCAGCGCCAATTCCGATGGGAATTCTGCAATTCCAGGAGCCCAAAATCCCGGAAAACTCCAGAAAATGCAGAAAATCCCAGAAAATTCCATAAAATTCCCAGAATTCGGTCTCATGGCTCCTGGTGGGGCGGGGCTCCGGAGAAGATGCGGGCGAAGCGCCGGAGCTGCCGCGCGGCCGAACTCGACTCCCGCTGCAGCCGCCGATTGTTCTGCCGCAGCGACGCCACCTCCGCCTGCAGGAACTCCTTGTCCTGCTTCTCCTAAGGGGGAAAAATATGGAATTGGGGGAAATTCACGGATTTTGGGAAAATTGGAGCGAAAAAATGGGGAATTTTGGTGAAAAAATGGGGTTTCTAGGGCAAAAAATGTGGATTTTTCGGCAAAAAATGGGGATTTTTCGGCCTAAAAATGGGATTTTTTGGAAGAAAAATGAGATTTTTTGGGGAGAATTTTGGGAGGTTTTTGGGATTTGGGTGAAAATAGGGAATTTGGGGGAAATTCTCAATTTTTGGGGAAAAAAATAAGGACTTCTTGGCAAAAAATGGGTTCTGCCGCAGCGACGCCACCTCCGCCTGCAGGAACTCCTTGTCCTGCTTCTCCTGGGGGGGAACAAACGGAATTGGGGGAAATTCACGGATTTTGGGAAAATCGGAGCAAAAAAATGGGGAGTTTTGGTGAAAAAATGGGGAATTTTGGTGAAAAAATGAAGTTTTTAGGGCAAAAAATGTGAATTTTTCGGCAAATAAATGGGGATTTTTTGGAAGAAAAATGAGATTATTTGGGGAGAATTTAAAGAGTTTTTTGGGATTTGGTGGGAAAATGGGAATTTGGAGAAAATTCCTGATTTTTGGGGAAAAAATTGGGACATTTTGGCAAAAAATGGGAAAATTTGGAGATTTTTGGGGATTTGGTTCTGCCGCAGCGACGCCACCTCGGCCTGCAGGAACTCCTTGTCCTGCTTCTCCTGGGGGGAAACAAACGGATTTGGGGGAAATTCACGGATTTTTGGGAAAATCGGAGCGAAAAAATGGGGAGTTTTGGTGAAAAAATGAAGTTTTTAGGTGAAAAAATGGGGGTTTTTAGGGCAAAAAATGTGGATTTTTTGGCAAAAAATGGGGGTTTTTTTGGAATAAAAATGAGATTTTTTGGAAGAAAAATGGGATTTTTTGGAAGGAAAATGAGATTTTTTTGGGGAATTTTTAGGAGTTTTTTGGGAATTTGGGGAAAAATGGGAATTTTGGGAAAATTCCCGATTTTTGGGGGAAAAAAATTGGGACTTTTTGGCAAAAAATGGGGAATTTTGGGGCTTTTTGGGGATTCGGTTCTGCCACAGTGTTGTCACTTCCGCCTGCAGGAACTCCTTGTCCTGCTTCTCCTGGGGGAAAATACGGAATTGGGAGAAAATTCCTGTATTTTGGGAAAATTGGAGCGAAAAAATGGGGAGTTTTGGTGAAAAAATGGGGTTTCTAGGGCAAAAAATGGGGATTTTTCGGCAAAAAAAATGGGGATTTTTCGGCAAAAAAATGGGATTTTTTGGAAGGAAAATGAGATTTTTTGGGGGAATTTTTGGAGTTTTTTGGGAATTTGGGGGAAAATGGGAATTTTGGGAAAATTCCCGATTTTTGGGGAAAAAATTAGGACTTTCTGGCAAAAAATGGGTTCTGACGCAGCGACGCCACCTCGGCCTGCAGGAACTCCTTGTCCTGCTTCTCCTGGGGGGAAAAAATGGGATTTTGGGAAAAATTCCCGGATTTTGGGAAATTCGGAGCGAAAAAATGGGGAGTTTTGGTGAAAAAATGAAGTTTTTAGGGCAAAAAATGTGGATTTTTCGGCAAAAAAATGAAATTTTTTGGAAGAAAAATGAGATTTTTTGGAAGAAAAATGAGATTTTTTGGGGAGAATTTAAAGAGTTTTTTGGGAATTTGGTGGAAAATGGGAATTTGGGGGAAATTCCCGATTTTTTGGGGAAAAAATTAGGACTTTTTGGCAAAAAATGGGTTCTGCCGCAGCGACGCCACCTCCGCCTGCAGGAACTCCTTGTCCTGCTTCTCCTGGGAGGAAACAAACGGATTGGGGGGAAATTCACGGATTTTGGGGATTTTCAGAAAAAAAAAATTGGGAGTTTTGGTGAAAAAATGGGGAATTTTGGTGAAAAAATGGGGTTTCTAGGGCAAAAAATGTGGATTTTTTGGCAAAAAATGGGGATTTTTTTGCAAAACAATGGGATTTTTTGGTAGAAAAATGATATTTTTTGGGGAATTTTTGGGATTTGGGTGAAAAATGGGAATTTGGGGAAAATTCCCGATTTTTTGGGGAAAAAATTGGGACATTTTGGCAAAAAATGGGAAAATTTGGAGATTTTTGGGGATTTGGTTCTGCCGCAGCGTCGCCACCTCCGCCTGCAGGAACTCCTTGTCCTGCTTCTCCTGCGGGGAAAAATGGGATTGGGGGAAATTAATGGATTTTGGGAAAATTAGGGAAAAAAAATGGGGAATTTTGGTGAAAAAATGGGGTTTCTAGGGCAAAAAATGTGGATTTTTCGGCAAAAAAATGGGATTTTTTGGAAGAAAAATGAGATTTTTTGGAAGAAAAACTGAGATTTTTTGAGGAATTTTGGGAGTTTTTTGTGAATTTGGGTGAGAAATGGGAATTTGGGGAAAATTCCTGACTTTTGGGGAAAAAATTAGGACTTTTTGAGAAAAAATGGGTTCTGCCGCAGCGACGCCACCTCCGCCTGCAGGAACTCCTTGTCCTGCTTCTCCTGCGGGGAAAATACGGAATTGGGGGAAATTCACGGATTTTGGGGGAATTTCCCGGATTTTTGGGAATTTTCCGAAAAAAAAATGGAGAATTTTGGTGAAAAAATGGGGTTTCTAGGGCAAAAAATGTGGATTTTTTCGACAAAAAATGGGGATTTTTTGGTGAGAAAATGGGGATTTTTTGAAGGAAAAATGAGATTTTTGGGGGGAATTTTTGGGAATTTTTGGGATTTGGGTGGAAAATGGGAATTTGGGGAAAATTCCCGATTTTTGGGGGAAAAAATTGCGATGTTTGGCAAAAAAATGGGGATTTTAGGGCAAAAATTT
Source organism: Taeniopygia guttata (assembly GCF_048771995.1). NCBI lineage: Eukaryota > Metazoa > Chordata > Aves > Passeriformes > Estrildidae > Taeniopygia > Taeniopygia guttata. The sequence goes on along the minus strand of NC_133059.1, from coordinate 2,787,916 downwards.
GAGATCTTTTTAAGATACTTTCGGGAATTTTTTGGGGTTTTGGAGATTTGGGTGGAAAATGGGAATTTGGGAAATTCCCAATTTTTGGTAAAATTTAAGTGAAAAAATTAGGATTTTCTGTAAAAAAAATGGGATTTTTATGGCAAAAATGCGGATTTGGTGGGAAAAATTTGAGATTTTTCTACGGAATTTTTTTTGAATAATGCTGGTTTTTTAGGGAATAAATTTTATTTTTTTCCAAAAAATGTCATTTTTGGAGGAAAGAATGGATTTTTGGAGGGATTTTTGGGGAAAAAAAATGTGAATTTTTAGGGACTAATCAGAATTTTTTTGTAGGATTAATGCTGATTTTTAGGGAATAATGGGAAATTTTTTTGGAAATAAATGTGGATTTTTATGGGGAAAAAAAGTGAATTTTTAGGGAAAAAAAATCAGAATTTTTAGGGAAAAAAATCCGAATTTTTAGGGAAAAAAAAATCCCAATTTTTAGGGAATAATGTTGGGTTTTTTGGGAATAAATGGGAATTTTTTGGGAAAATGTTATTTTCGGGTGGAAGAATGATTTTTGGAGGGGATTTGGGGGTGAAAAGTGGGGATTTGGGGTTTTTCTCACCTTTTCCAGGTCGCTGTGGAGCTGCTTCAGCATCGCCTCCAATTGGGAAACTTTTCCCGGCAGGTCCAGGGGGGCGGGGCAGGGGCTGGCAGACAAATTTTGGGGGAAAAAATGAAAAAAACAAAACAAAAATTATCCAAAAATTACCCAAAAAAATTTTAAAAATGGTCCCAAAAGCCAGACTGAAAAAAATCCCCATTTTTGCCCCAAATTCCTGCTCTAAACTCACAAAAATCTTCCAAAAAATTGAATTTTTCACCCTAAAATTGCCCCGGATTTTACATTTCCCACCCTGAAATTCCCAAAAAAATTTCAATTTTTGCCCCCCAAATTTAATTTTTACCCAACAAAATCCTCCCAAATTCATTTCTCCCCAAAACTTTTATTTTTTCCCCAAATACAATTTTTTTCCCCCAAATTTCAGGTTTTTCCCCCCCAAATTTAAATTTTTTACCCAAAATTTCAATTTTTTCCCCCCAAAATTCAACTTCCCCCCAAATTTGCATTTTTCCCCCAAAATTCAATTTTTACCCCCAAAATTTAATTTTTACCACACAGAATCCTCCCAAATTCATTTTTTTCCCCAAGAATTCGATTTTTTTACCCCAAAATTCATTTTCCCCCCAAAATTTCAATTTTTCTTCCCCCAAAATTCAACTTCCCCCCCAAATTTGCATTTTTCCCCAAAACTTCAATTTTTTTCTCCAAAATTTAATTTTTACCCCAAAATTTAATTTTTACCCAACAAAGTCCCCCCAAATTCAATTTTTTTCCCCAAGAATTCGATTTTTTCACCCCATAATTTCAAATTTTTTCCCCCAAAATTCAATTTTTACCCGACAAAATCCCCCCAAAATTCAAATTTTTTTCCCCAAAAATTCAATTTTTTTCTCCAAAATTCTTTTTTTTTCTCCAAAAAAATTTCAAATTTTTTCCCCAAAAATCCAATTTTTTTCCCCCAAATTTGGATGTTGGGTACCTGAGTGGGGGGAGGGGCGGCCGGGGGGGTGGGGGAGGGGCGGGGGGCGGCTCCGGGCTCAGGGCGGGATCGCTCAGGGAGAACAGCGAGACGGCGCGCTGCACTGCGGGACCCAAAACAGCCCAAAATTACCCCAAAATCAGCAACAAAATGTCCCAGAAATGTCCCAAAATTATCCCCAAAATGTCCCAAAAATATCCCCAAAATCAGCCCCAAATTACCCCAAAATCAGCCCCAAATCGGACCCAAATCACCCCAAAATCAGCACCAAATCACCCCAAAATCAGCCCCAAATCAGCCCCAAATCACCCCAAAATCAGCCCAAAAACAGCACGAAATTACCCCAAAATCAGCACCAAAACAGCCCGAAATTACCCCAAAATCAGCAACAAAACAGCCCGAAATTATCCCCAAAATCAGCCCCAAATCACCCCAAAATCAGCCCCAAATCACCCCCAAATTACCCCAAAATCACCCCAAAATCAGTCCCAAATTACCCCAAAATCAGCCCCAAATCAGCCCGAAATTATCCCTAAAATCAGCCCCGAATCACCCCAAAATCAACCCAAAATCAGCATGAAATTACCCCACAATCAGCCCAAAATCAGCCCCAAATTACCCCAAAATCAGCCCCAAATTACCCCAAAATCAGCCCAAAATAGCCCCAAAATCAGCCCCAAAATCACCCCAAAATCAGCACCAAATCAGCCCCAAATCACCCCAAAATCAGCCCCAAAATCAGCACCAAATCAGCCCCAAATTACCCCAAAATCAGCCCCAAATCAGCCCCAAAATCAGCACCAAATCAGCCCCAAATTACCCCAAAATCAGCCCCAAATCAGCCCCAAAATCAGCACCAAAACAGCCCCAAATCACCCCAAAATCAGCACGAAAATACCCCAAAATCAGCCCCAAATCAGCCCCAAATTATCCCCAAAATCAGCCCCAAAATCACCCCAAAACAGCCCCAAATCACCCCAAAATCAGCACCAAAACAGCCCCAAATTACCCCAAAATCAGCACGAAAATACCCCAAAATCAGCCCCAAATCACCCCAAAATCAACCCAAAATCAGCATGAAATTACCCCAAAATCAGCACCAAATCAGTCCCAAATCACCCCAAAATCAGCCTCAAATTATCCCAAAATCACTCCAAAATTACCCCAAAATCACCCCAAAATTACCCCAAAATCAGCCCCAAATCACCCCAAAATTATCCCCAAAATTCCCATTTTTATCCCCAAAATTCCCATTTTTTCCCCCAAATTTCCCAAATAATTCCCAAATGTCCCCAAAATCCCCGATTTCGCCCCAAATTTTCCCAAAATCCTCGATTTTCTCCCCAATTTTCCCAAAATCCCCAATTTCCCCAAAATCCCCGATTTTCCTCCAATTTCCCCAAATCCCCAATTTTCCCAAAATCCCCAATTTTCCCAAAATCCCCAATTTTTCCAAAACTCCCGAATTTCCCCAAAATCCCCCAAATTTCCCCCAAACCCCCAAATTTCACCAAAATCCCCGATTTTCCTCAATTTTCCCAAATCCCCAATTTCCCCAATTTGCCCGAAACCGCCACTTTTTGCCCCAATTCCCCCAAAACCGCTGCTTTTTGCCCCAATTTGCCCGAAACCAGCGTTTTTCCCCCAATTTTCCCGAAATCCCCGTTTTTTGCCCCGATTTTCTCTCTCACCCTCGTAGGCTCTGGCCGCGCTCACCAGCGTCGCCCATTCCAGTCCGGCCGCGTCCGGCAGCGGGAACAGCCCCGGCTCCAACCGCGCCGCCGGGCCTGGGGGGGAAATTCCCGAAATTCCAACAATTCCAACAATTCCCAAAAAATTCCCAAAAAATTCCAGCCCGAAATACCCAAAAATCAAAAAAATCTGGGTTAAAAATGAAAAAAAAATCCCGTTTTTCCACCCAAAATCCATCCAAAATCCCATTTTTCTACTCAAAATCCCACCCAAATCCATCAATGCCAAAATTCCCAACAATTCCCAAAAAATTCCCCAAAAATTCCAGCCCAAAATCCAAAAAAACCACAAAAAATGTGGCAGAAAATGCCCCAAAATTCCCATTTTTCCCTAAAATCCCCCAGAAAATCCCATTTTTTTCAACCAAAATCCCCCCAAATCCATCAATCCCAAAAATTCCCAAAATTCCCAAAAATTCCACCCCAAAATCCAAAAAATTCCCATTCTAAAATCCCAACAATCCCAAAAATTCCAAAATCCCCAAAAATTCCCTAAAAATTCTGTCCAAAAATAAAAAAAAAACAGATGAAAATGCTCCAAAAATACCCCAAAAATACCGTTTTTCCCACCCAAAATTCCCATTTTCCAACCCAAATCCATCAATCCCAAAATTCCCAGAATTCCCAAAAAATTCCCAAAAAAATTCCAGCCCAAAATCCCAAAAAATGTGGTTGAAAATGCCCCAAAATTCCCATTTTTCCCCCCAAAATCCCCAAATCCGGCAGCGGGAACAGCCCCGGCTCCAACCGCGCCGCCGGGCCTGGGGAGGGAATTCCCGAAATTCCAACAATTCCCAACAATTCCCAACAATTCCAACAATTCCCAAAAAATTCCAGCCCAAAATGCCCCAAAATCAAAAAAATCCGGGTTAAAAATGACCAAAAAATGCCATTTTTCTGCACAAAATCCCACCCAAAATCCTATTTTTCTGCTCAAAATTCCCATTTTCCAACCCAAATCCATCAAGCCCAAAAATTCCCAAAAACATCCCAAAAAATTCCAGCCCAAAATCCCAAAAATCTGGGTGAAAATGCTCCAAAAACACCCAAAAATCCCCCCCAAAATGCTGATTTTCCAACCCAAATCCATCAATCCCAGAAATTCCCAAAAATCCCCTTTAAATTCCCAAATTTCCAAAAAATCCCCACCAAATCCCAAAAATCCCCCAAAAAAAATTCCAAAATCCCCAAAAATTTCCCAATAAATTCCCAAATTTCCCCCAAAATCCACAAAAATCTCCAAAAATTCCCAGAAAAATAAAAAAAAATTCCCAAATCCCCCAAAAAATCCCAAAAAAATCCCCAAAAATTCCCGGATTTCCCCCCAAACCTCCCCAAAATTCCCGGATTTCCCCCAAATTCCCAAAAAACCCCGAAATTCCGGAATTCCCACCTCGGCTCCCATCGGCCGCTCTCCGCCCGCTCCGGCTGCTGCGGCCGCCGCCCGACGGCTCCGGGAAATTCCCGGAATTCCCGGAACTCCCGGAGTTCCCGGAGCTCTTCCCGAAATTCCCGAAATTCCCGGAATGTTGGGAATTCTGGGGGCTCCGGCGCCGCCCCCCACAGAGACTCTCGTCCGACAGCGTCCGCGGCAGCGGCTGCGGGAAAAAGAGGGAGTACGGAATTACGGAATTACGGAATTCTGGGAATTACGGGGAAATCTGGGAAAATCTGGGAAAATCTGGGAAAATACAGGAAAATAACGGGAAATACAGAAAAATACGGGAAAATCTGCAAAATTCTGGGAAAATCCGGGAATTCCAGGAAAATCTGGGAAAATACAGAAAAATACGGGAAAATCGGCAAAAATCTGGGAATTCCGGGAAATTCTGGGAAAATACGGGAAAATCTGGGGAAATCTGGGAAAATCTGGGAATTCCAGGAAAATCTGGGAAAATCTGGGAAAATCTGGGAAAATAGGGGAAAATCAGGGAAATTCTGGGAAAATAGGGGAAAATCTGGGAAAATATGGGAAAATCTGGGAAATTCTGGGAAAATACGGGAAAATAAGGGGAAATACGGAAAAATACGGGAAAATCTGGGAAAATCTGGGAATTACAGGAAATTCTGGGAAAATCTGGGAAAATATGGGAAATTCTGGAAAAATAGGGGAAAATCTGGGAAAATCCAGAAAATCCAGGAATTCCGGGAAAATCTGGGAAAATCCGAGAAAATATGGGAAATTCCGGGAAAATACAGGAAAATACGGGGAAATCTGGGAAAATCCGTGAAATTCTGGGAAAATACGGGAAAATCTGGGAAAATACGGGAAATTTCAGAAAATTCTGGGAAATCCGTGAAAATATGGGAAATTCTGGGAATTATGGAAAATTCCAGGAAATTCTTGGAAAATCTGGGAAATTCCGGAAAATTACGGGAAAATCCGGGAAATTCCAGGAATATCCGGGAAAATCCAGGAGAATTCGAAAAAATCTGTGAAAATTTGGAAAAATCCGGGAATTTCTGGGAAAATCCGAGAAATTCCGGAATTCCCAAGGGAGGACGGAGGTTGGAATGGTGAGAAATGGAAAATTCCAGATTTTTTTCCAGGAAAAATGAGGAAAATTCACGATTTTTTCCTGTTAAAAATGAGGAAATTCCAGTGTTTTTCTATTAAAAAATGGAAAATTCCAGATTTTTTTCAATAAAAAATGGAAAATTCCGCAGTTTTTTCTATGAAAAAAGGGGAAATTCCAGAATTTTCCCACTAAAATATGGAAAAACTGGAAATTTGGGAATTTTAGGAATTTCATGGGAAAATTCCCAATTTTCCTCATTTTTGGGGCTAAAAAAATCCAAATTGTCACCATTTTTTCCCATTTTTTGGGGCTAAAACTTCAGGAATTTTGGGAATTTCAGGAACTTCGGGAATTTTGGGAATTTCAGGAACTTTGGGAATTTCAGGGAGAAAAATTCAATTTTTTCCCATTTTTGGGGCTAAAAAAATCCAATTTTTCTCCATTTCTGGGGCTAAAAATCGGATTTTTTTGCCATTTTTTTGCCGTTTTTTTGTCTAAAACCTGGGGATTTTTTGCATTTTGGGTCTGGGAATTTCGGGAATGTTGGGAAATTCGGGAATTCCGCTCTCACCGGGGCGGGCTCGGCCTCGGGGCAGGAATTGTCCATCAGGATGAGGCGCTTGAGGTCGTCCTCGATGGAGGATTTCGGGAGGCGCCGGGGGGAGCGAAGGTCCCGCAGCGACGCCCGGAGCCGCGGCTGCCCGAAAACGTTCACCTGCCTGCCGAAAATTCCAAATATTCCATAAAAATCACGGAAAAATCCATCAAAATCCCATTAAAATCCATCAAAATCCCAGAAAAATAAAAAAAATCCCATTAAAATCCCATAAAAACTGATTAAAATCCCGTTAAATCTTATCAAACTTGATTAAAATTCGATTAAAATCCCATTAAAATTCATTCAAAGCCGCGGCTGCCCGAAAACGTTCACCTGCCTGCCGAAAATTCCAAATATTCCATGGAAATCACAGAAAAATCCATAAAAATCCCATTAAAATCCATCAAAATCACAGAAAAATAAAAAAAATCCCATTAAAATCCCATGAAAATCCCATTAAAATCCCCCAAAAATTAATAAATATTACATCAAAATCCCATTAAAATTCCACATAAATCCCTTCAAAATTCAGGAAAATCCCATCAAAATTCATTAAGATAAAAAAATCCATCAAAATTTGATTAAAATCCATAAGAACAAAAAAGTCCCAGCAAAATCCCCCAAATTAAAATTCCCCCAATTTTCCCCCTTTTCCCCAATTTCTCCCAATTTTCTACATTTTTCCCATTTTTCCCCATTTCCCCCATTTTTCCCCATTTTCCCCCCATTTCTCCCCCAATTCCCCCAATTTTTCCCAATTTTTTCCCGATTTCCCCATTTTTTCCCATATTTTCACAAATTTCCCCCATTTCCCCCCGATTTTTCGCATTTTCTCCCCAATTTTTCCCATTTTCCCAATTTTTCCCCAAATTTGCCCAATTCCCCCCATTTTTCCCCATTTCCCCCCCCATTTTTTCCAATTTCCCCCAATTCCCCCATTTTTTCCCCATTTTTCCCCATTTTTTGCACATTTTCCCAAATTTCTCACATTTTTCCCACTTCCCCCATTTTTTCCTCAATTTCCCTCCTATTTTTTCCCATTTTCACCCATTTTTTCCATTTCCCCCAATTTTCCCCAATTTTTTCCAATTTTACCCCAATTTTCCAATTTTTCCCCAATTTCCCCAATTTTTCCCCATTTTCCCCCCAAATTTTTCCCAATTCCCTCCATTTCCCCCCCCAATTTCCCATTTTCCCCAATTTCCCCCAAATTTCCCGATTTTCCCCATTTTCCCCCAATTGTTCCCCATTTTCCCCATTTTTTCAATTATTTCCCCAAATTTCCCAATTTTCCCTCCAATTTTCCCAATTTCCCCCATTTTTTCCCCAACTTTTCCCATTTTCCCCCCGATTTCCCTCAATTTTTGCCACTTTTTCCCAATTTCCCCCCAATTTCCCCCACTTTTTCCCATTTTTCCCAATTTCCCCATTTTTTCCCCCATTTTCTCTCACATTCCGGCCTCTCCCCCGGAGCCTCTCCCGGAGATTTTGGGGCCGAATTTCGGAGCCGCGGGCCCGGGCCTGGAAAATGAAAATTTCACCCCAAAAATGGGAATTTTTACTAAAAATTTGAAAAATTTTTAACCAAGAAATGAGAATTTTGACACAAAAATTAGAATTTTTAATGAAAAAATAGGAAATTTAAACAAAAAAGGGGAATTTTTAACAAAAAAAAGGGATTTTAGATGAAAAAAATGGGAATTCTGGCCCAAAAATTGGCAATTTCACCCCAAATTTGGGTATTTTTATAAAAAAACCAAAAATTTAACAGAGAAAGGGAATTTTTAACCAAAAATTAGGAAATTTTAAGGAAAAATAAGAATTTCAACCCAAATATTGGGAATTTTTACCCAGATTTGGGAATTTCATCCCAAAAATCGGGAATTTCTCCTCAAATTTGGGAATGTTCAACCAAAAAATTGGGAAATGTACTAATAATTAGGAATTTTAACAAAAAATTCTGAATTTTTACAAAAAATGGGAATTTTTACCCCAAAATTTGGGGAAATTGGGGAATTTTCTCTCACCTGGGAATTTTTAACAAAAAAAAGGGGAATTTTTACCCCCAAAATTGGGACTTTTACAAAAATTTGGGAATTATTACAGAAAAAGGAAATTTTTACCCCAGAAATTTGGGAATTTGAGGGAAATTTGGGAATTTTAACTAAAAATGTGGGAATTTTCATGAAAAATGGAAATATTTACTCAAAAATTGGGATTTTTTCAACCAAAAAATTGAGAATTTTTCCCCAAAAAATGGGAATTTTTACTCAAAAATTTGGATTTTTCAATCAAAAAAGGGAATTTTTACCAAAAAAGAGAATTTTTACCAAAATTTGGAGTTTTTACCCCAAAAATGTGGGAATTTTCTCTCACCTGGAGGCGCTGCCGGGTTTGCGTCCAGCCGGGGGCGCCGACAGCTCCGGGGGGGATTTTTGGGAATTCCGGGCGGGATTTGGGGAATTTTGGGGATTTGGGGGATTTTGGGGATTTGGAGAATTTGAGGAATTTTGGGGATTTTGGGGAATTTTGGGAATTCGGGAATTCCGGGAGTCGGCGCCGCTGTCGTCGGCGTCGCTGGAGCTGGAGAGAGGCGGCGACGCCTGCGGAAATTCGGGAAAGTTTAGGGAATTTTGGGGAAATTTTAGGGAATTTTGGGAATTCCAGAAAATTGGGATTCATGGAATTCCCAAAACTCCCCAAAATTTCCAGATGTTTGGGATTTTTAAAGGATTTTTTGGGAATTTTTGTGATTTTTTTGGTGGATTTTGGGGGAATTTTTTTGGTTCTTTGGGGCTTTTTCTTCAGATTTTTAGGGATTTTTTAGGGAATTTTAGGGGGATTTTTTATGAAATTCTGGGGGATTTTTTTGGAATTTTGGGAATTTTAGGAATTCCAAATCCCAAAAATCCCCAAAATTCCCAGATATTTTGGTGGATTTTTTGGGGCATTTGGGGGATTTTTTAGGGAATTTTGGGAATTTCAGAGAATTGGGATCCCATAAAACCAAAAAATCCCCGAAATTCCCGGAATTTTTTGGGGAATTTTTTTTATGCTATTGGGGATTTTTCAGAATTTTCTCTGGGAATTCTGGGAATTTTTCAGGAATTCCCAGATTTTTTTGGGGAATTCCTGAGACTCTTCAGAATTTTTTGGGGAATTCCAGGAATTTTTTGAGACTTTTGGATGATATTTTGGTGGAAATTTGGGGTTTTTTGCTGATTTTTTGGCTTCTTTTGTATTTTTTCTAGGGGGAATTTTTCAGGAATTCCAGGATTTTTTAGGGAATTCCGGGAATTTCGGGGAATTTTTCAGAACTTTTTGGGAATTTTTAAAGAATTTTGGCGGATTTTGAGTTTTTTTGGCGAATTTGGGGGTTTGGGGGGCGGGTTTTGGGATTTTTTGCTTTTTTTTTCAGGAATTCCCAGAATTTTTTTTGGAATTTGGGAATTTTTTGGGAATTTTTTGGGATCTGACCTTGGGGAGGCGTTTCGGGGACTCCTTCGGGCGTTTCCCGGGAATTCGGGACGGAGCCGGGAGGTGCCAGAGCGGCTCTGGAACGGAAATTTGGGAATCTGGGATTTGGGATTTCCCACCAAATTCCCAACTTTTTCATCCATTTTCCTGCCAAATTCCCAAATTTTTCACAGATTTTCCCACCAAAACCCCAATTTCCCCACCAAATTCCCAAATTTTCCGCCAAATCCCCAAATTTCCTTCCCCATTCCCAAATCTCCCACCAAATTCCAAAAATTTTCACCAATTTTCCTGCCAAATTCCCACATTTCCCACCAAATCCTGGATTTTGCTGCCAAATTCCCAAATTTCCCATTAAATTCCCTAAATTTTCACCAAATTGTCCACCAAATCCAGGATTTTCCTGCCAAATCTCCTGCCAAATTCCCAAATTTCCCATTAAATTCCCAAATTTTTCACCAATTTTTCGACCAAATCCAGGATTTTCCCGCCAAATCCCCAAATTTCCCTCCATATTCCCAAATTTTTCACCAACTTTCCCACCAAATTCCCAATTTCCCACTAAATTCCAAAATCTCCGCCAAATTCCCAATTTTTTGACCAATTTTCCCATCTAATGCCAGATTTTCCCGCCAAATTTCCAAATTTCCCCGCCAAATTCCCAGATTTCCCGCAGAATTCCCAATTTCCCTGCCAATTTCCCACATTTCTCTCCAAATTCCCAAATTTTTCACCGAGTTTCCCACAAATCCCAGATTTTCCCACCAAATCCCTGAATTTCCTGTCAAATTCCCAAATTTCTCCCAAATTTCCCGTGAAATTCCCAAATTTTTCACCAATTTTCCCACCAAATCCGCAAATTTCCCTCCAAATTCCCAATTTTTCTGTCTAATTTTTCATGAAATTCCTGATTTTCCCACAAAATTCCCAAATTTTTCACCAGTTTTCCAGCAAAATTCCCAAATTTCCCACCAAACCCCAGCTTTTCCCACCTAACTCCCAAATTTCCCTCCAAATTCCCACATTTTTCACCCATTTTCCCACCATATTCCCCATTTTTCCCACCAAATTCCCAAATTTCCCACCAAATTCCCAAAGTTTTCACCAATTTTCCCACAAATCCCAGATTTTCCCACCAAATCCCTGAATTTCCTGTCAAATTCCCAAATTTCTCCCAAATTTCCCGTGAAATTCCCCAATTTTCCACCAATTTTCCCACCAAATCCGCCAATTTCCCTACAAATTCCCAATTTTTCTGTCTAATTTTTCATTAAATTCCTGATTTTCCCGTGAAATTCCCAAATTTTTCACCAATTTTCCCACCTAACTCCCAAATTTCCCTCCAAATTCCCAAATTTTTCACCACTTTTCCCACAAAATCCCAGACTTTCCCACCAAATCCCTGAATTTCCTGTCAAATCCCCAAATTTCTCCCAAATTTCCCGTGAAATGCCCAAAATTTTCACCAATTTTCCCACCAAATCCGCAAATTTCCCACCAAATTCCCAAATTTTCCCCCAATTTTCCCACCAAACCCACAAATTTCCCTCCAAATTCCCAATTTTTCTTCCTAATTTCCCATTAAATTCCTGATTTTCCCACAAAAATTCCCAAATTTTTCACCAGTTTTCCAGCAAAATTCCCAAATTTCCCTGCCAAATTCCCTCATTTCCCACCGAATTCCCAATTTCCCTCCAAATTCCCAAATTTTTCCCCGATTTTCCCTCCCAATCCCGAATTTTCCGTACCCGCCTTGAGCCTCTCGGTGCCTCCCTCGTGTCCGGCGGCCTCGGAGTGTCCGGAGCTCCCGGAATTCCCGGAATTCCCGGAATTCCCGGAATTCCCGGGCTGCGGCTCCGCCCCCCTCTGCGGCCTGCGGGAAAATCCGGAATTCTGAGGCTGCCACCCCCCGAAAATCCCAATTTTCTGTTTTTTCCCAAATTTCCCCCACTTTTTTCTGATTTTCCGAATTTTTTCCTGAATTTCCCCCCATTTTCCCAATTTCTTTCCCCATTTTTCCCAATTTTCCCACTTTTTCCCCCATTTTTTCCAATTATTTTCCACAATTTTTCCCATTTTTCCCTCATTTCCCCCAATTTTCCCCCATTTCCACCTCCTTTATCCCCATTATTCCAAATTTTTCCCAAATTTCCCCATTTTCCCCCAATTTTCCCAAATCTCCCCCGAATTTTTTCCCATTTCCCCTTATTTTTCCCATTTTTCCCTCATTTCCCCCATTTTTCCCAAATTTCCACCAAATGCCCCAATTATCACCATTTTACACCAATTTTCCCAATTTTCCCCATTTTCCCCCATTTTCCCCATTTCCCCCCAAATTTCCCCCATTTTCCCTCATTTCCCCCAAAATACTCCCTAATTTCCCCAATTTTTCCCCATTTTCCCCAATTTCCCCCCATGTTATCCCAAATCCCCCCATTTTTCCCAATTCTCCCCAAATTTCCCCAATTTTCCCCCAAATTTCCCCATTTTTTCCCACTTTCCCCAATTTTCACCCCTTTTTCCCCAAATGTCCCCAATTTCCCATTTTCCCCCCAAATTTCCCCTATTTTTACCAATTTTGTCTCAAATGTTTCCCATTTTCCCCCCAATTTTCCCCAATTTCCCCCCAATTTCTCTCATTTTCTCAATTTTTTCCCAATTTTCCCCAAATTCCCCCCAATTTTCCCCATTTTCCCAATCCCATTTCCCCCCAATTTTTCCCCACATTTACCCCCTACTTTATCCCAAATTTCCCCCCAATTTCCCCATTTTTCCCCCAATTTCCCCCATTTTTCCCCAAATTTCCCCATTTTATCCCAAATTTTCCCATTTCCCCCAATTTCCCCTCATTTCACCCCGATTTTTTCCCAAATTTTCCCCCAATTTCCTTCCTTTTCCCCAGATTTCCCCCTTTTCTCCCCAATTTCCCCCCAATTTTTTCCCGATTTCCTCAATTTTCCCCAATTCTCCACAAATTTTCCCCAATTTTTCCCTATTTTCCCCCTTTTCCCCAATTTCCCCCATTTTTCCCAATTTTGTCCCAAATGTTTCCCATTTTCCCCCCAATTTTTCCCCAATTTCTCCCATTTTCTCAATTTTCCCCAATTTTCCCCAAATTTCCCCCAATTTTCCCCCATTTTTCCCATTTTTCTCCCCATTTTCCCCCCAAATTTCCCCCCATTTTATCCCAAATTTCCCCCCTAATTTCCCCTTTTTTTCCCAATTTCCCCCATTTTATCCCAAATTTCCCCAATTTTCCCCAAATTTCCCCCATTTTATCCCAAATTTCCCCATTTCCCCCAATTTCCCCTCATTTAACTGCAATTTTCCCCAAATTTTCCCCCAATTTCCTTCTTTTCCCCCAGATTTCCCCTTTTCTCCCCAATTTCCCCCATTTCCCCCCAATTTTTTCCCAATTTCCTTAATTTTCCCCAATTCTCCACAAATTTTCTCCAATTTTTCCCTATTTTCCCCCTTTTCACCAATTTTCCCCCCTTTTCCCGCCATTTTCTCCCATTTCCCCCATTTTTCCCATTTCCCCCCAATTTTCCCCAAATTTCCCCTCAATTTCTCCCATTTTCTCAATTTTTCCCAATTTTCCCCAAATTTCCCCCCAATTTTTCCCCATTTTTCCCAATTTTTCCCCAAATTTCCCCCCCTTTTCTCCCCAATTTTCCCCAATTCTCCACAAATTTTCCCCAATTTCCCCCATTTTTCCCAATTTTGTCTCAAATGTTTCCCATTTTCCCCCCAATTTCTCCCCAATTTCTCCCATTTTCTCAATATTTTCCCATTTCCCCCAAAAATTTTCCCCCATTTTATCCCAAATTTCTCCCCTAATTTCCCCATTTTTTTCCAATTTCCCCCATTTTATCCCAAATTTTCCCTCTAATTTCACCATTTTTCCCCAATTTCCCCCATTTTATCCCAGATTTTCCCATTTCCCCCCTTTTCTCCGCAATTTTTCCCCAATTTTGTCCCAAATTTTCCCCATTTTTCCCAATTCTCCCCCAATTTTCCCCAAATTTCCCCAATTCCCCCCAAATTTCCCCCGTTCCCACCTGTCGGGGGCTCCGCGGGCGCCGCCGGTGCCGGAGAAGCTTCCGGAGCTTTGGCGGAAACCGGAGCCGGAACGGGGCGACTCCGGGAAACTCAGCGGGCTGGGAACGGGAAAATGGGAAATTTGGGAATTTTGGGGAATTGGGGGAAATTGGGAGAATTGGGGGAAAATTGGGGGGAAATTTGGGGGAAAATTGGGGGGAATTTGGGGAATTCCAGAGGAAATGTGGGGATTTTGGGGGGATTTTGGGGGGAATTTTGGGGATTTTTGAGGAATTTTGGGGAGAATTTTGGGAATTTTCGGCAGAATTTTGGGGATTTTTGTGGGAATTTTGGGAAGGATTTTGTGGGAATTTCGTGAGGATTTTGGGGGGAATTTTGTGGACAATTTTGGGAGGAATTCCAGGCATTTTTGGTGACATTTTGGTGGAATTTTGGGGGGATTTTTGGTGGAATTTTGGGGGGAATTTTGGGAATTCCAGGGAAAATTGGGAATTTTGGGGGGAATTTTGGGAGGAATTTTGAGGCCAGTTTTGGGAATTTTATGGGGAATTTCTGGGAATTTTTGGCAGAATTTTGGGGATTTTGTGGGAATTTTGGGAAGGATTTTGTGGGAATTTCGGGAGGATTTTGTGGGGAATTTTGGTGGAATTTTGGAGGAATTTTGGTGAGAATTTGGGGAATTCCAGGGGGAATGTGGGAATTTTGGGGAGAATTTGGGGAATTCCAGGGGGAATGTGGGAATTTTGGGGGGAATTTCGGGAATTCCAGAGGAAATGTGGGAATTTTGGGGAGAATTTCAGGAATTCCAGGGGGAATTTGGGGATTTTGGGAGGAATTTCGGGAATTCCAGAGGAAATGTGGGAATTTTAGGGGTTAATTTCGGGGAATTTTTGCTGGAAATGTGGGAATTTTGAGGAGAATTTCGGGAATTTTTGGTGGAAATGTGGGAATTTTGAGGAGAATTTTGGGAATTCCAGGGGGAAATTGGGAATTTTGGGGAGAATTGGGGGAATTCCAGGGGAAATGTGGGAATTTTGGGGAGAATTTCAGGAATTCCAGGGGGAATTTGGGAATTTTGGGAGGAATTTGGGGAATTTTTGGTGGAAATGTGGGAATTTTGGGGTAATTTGGGAATTTTGGGGAGAAATTGGGGAATTCCAGAGGAAATGTGGGAATTTTGGGGATAATTTCGGGAATTTTTGGTGGAAATGTGGGAATTTCAGGGAGAATTTCAGGAATTTTTGGTGGAAATGTGGGAATTTTGGTGAGAATTTCGGGAATTTTTGGTGGAAATGTGGGAATTTTGGTGAGAATTTCGGGAATTTTTGGTGGAAATGTGGGAATTTTGGGGAGAATTTCGGGAATTCCAGGGGAAATTTGGGAATTTTGGGGAGAATGTCAGGAATTCCAGGGGAAATGTGGGAATTTTGGGGGGAATTCGGGAATTTTGGGGAGAATTTCGGGAATTCCAGAGGAAATGTGGGAATTTTGGGGAGAATTTTGGGAATTTTGGGGAGAATTTCAGGAATTCCAGGGGAAATGTGGGAATTTGGGGAGGAATTTGGGAATTTTGGGGAGAATTTCGGGAATTCTAGGGGAAATTTGGAAATTTTGTTGAGAATTTCGGGAATTCCAGGGGAAATGTGGGAATTTTGGGGAGAATTTCAGGAATTCCAGGGGAATTTTGGGGAGAATTTCGGGAATTCCAGGTGGAATTTGGGAATTTTGGGGAGAATTTCGTGAATTTTTGGTGGAAATGTGGGAATTTTGGATGAATTTTGGTGAGAATTTCGGGAATTCCAGGGAGAATTTGGGAATTTTGAGGAGAATTTTGGGAATTTTGGTGAGAATTTCGGGAATTCCAGGGGAAATGTGGGAATTTTGTGGTAATTTCGGGAATTTTTGCTGGAAATGTGGGAATTCGGTGATAATTCCGGCATTACGCGGCTCCCTCACCGTTTGCCGTGTCCCGGCGGCGGCTCCCGGGGCAGCGCCGGCGGCACCGGGGCCCGTTTGGTGCCGCCGCGGTGCCAGCCCGGCGCGGGGCGGTGCCCGGCCCGGATCGGCGCCGGGATCGGCTCCGGGATCGGCTCCGGGAACGGCTCCGGGTCCGGCGGCGCCTCCGCTCCGGCTGCCAGGCTTTCCGACCAACCCCTGCGGGGACAGCGGGAACGTGTCACCCACGGGACACCCACGGGGACGGGGACACCCACGGGGACACCCACAGGGACAGGGACACCGTGTCACCCATGGGACACCCACGGGACACCCACGGGGACGGGGACACCCACGGGGACACCCACAGGGACAGGGACACCGTGTCACCCATGGGACACCCACGGGACACCCACGGGGACACCCACGGGACACCCACGGGGCACCCACGGGACACCCACGGGGACAGGGACACCGTGTCACCCATGGGACACCCACGGGGACACCCACGGGACACCCACGGGGACACCCACGGGGCACTCACGGGACACCCACGGGGACGGGGACACCGTGTCACCCACGGGGACACCGTGTCACCCACGGGGACACCCACGGGGACAGGGACACGGGACACCCACGGGACACCGTGTCACCCATGGGACACCCACGGGGACAGGGACACCCACGGGGACACCCACGGGGACACCCACGGGACACCCACGGGACACCCACGGGAACGTGTCACCCATGGGACACCCACGGGACACCCACGGGGACACCATGTCACCCACGGGGACACCCACGGGGCAGGGACACCCATGGGGACACCCACGGGGACACCCACAGAGACAGGGACACCCACGGGACACCCACGGGGACAGGGACACCGTGTCACCCACGGGGACACCCATGGGACACCCATGGGACACCCACGGGGACACCGTGTCACCCACGGGACACCCACGGGGACACCCACGGGACAGGGACACCGTGTCACCCACGGGGACACCCACGGGACACCCACGGGGACACCCACGGAGACACTCAGGGGACAGGGACAGGGACACTGTGACACCCACGGGACACCCACGGGGACACCGTGTCACCCATGGGGACACCCACGGGGACACCCACGGGGACGGGGACACCGTGTCACCCACGGGACACCCACGGGGACACCCACGGGGACAGGGACAGGGGACACCGTGTCACCCATGGGACACCCACGGGGACACCATGTCACCCACGGGGACAGGGACAGGGACAAAGGGCACCCAAGTGCCACCAATGACATCCATGACACCCAAGATGGCACCAATGTCATTGAAGACACCCAAGTGCCACCAATGACATCCATGACACCCAAGTGCCACCAATGACCTCCATGACACCCAAGTGCCACCAATGACCTCCATGGCACCCAAGTGCCACCAATGACCTCCATGGCACCCAAGTGCCACCAATGGCACCAAGATGCCACCAATGACATCCATGACATCCAAGTGCCTCCAATGACCTCCATGACACCCAAGGTGGCACCAATGACCTCCATGACACCCAAGTGCCTCCAATGACCTCCATGGCACCCAAATGCCACCAATGGCACCAAGATGGCGCCAATGGCATCGATGGAACTCACAACATCTCAATGGCGCCAAGATGGCACCAATGACCTCCATGGCACCCAAGTGCCACCAATGTCAACCAAGACATCCTGATGGCACCAATGACATCCATGACACCCAAGTGCCACCAATGACCTCCATGACACCCAAGTGCCACCAATGACATCCATGACACCCAAGATGCCACCAATGACCTCCATGGCACCCAAGTGCCACCAATGACATCCATGACACCCAAGTGCCACCAATGACATCCATGACACCCAAGTGCCACCAATGACCCCCATGGCACCCAAGTGCCACCAATGACCTCCATGGCACCCAAGTGCCACCAATGACCTCCATGGCACCCAAGTGCCACCAATGACCTCCATGACACCCAAGTGCCACCAATGACCTCCATGGCACCCAAGTGCCACCAATGGCACCCATGGCACCCAAGTGCCACCAATGACCTCCATGGCACCCAAGTGCCACCAATGGCACCCATGACACCCAAGTGCCACCAATGGCCTCCATGACACCCAAGTGCCACCAATGACCTCCATGACACCCAAGTGCCACCAATGACACCCAAGTGCCACCAATGACCTCCATGGCACCCAAGTGCCACCAATGACACCCAAGTGCCACCAATGACCTCCATGGCACCCAAGTGCCACCAATGACCTCCATGGCACCCAAGTGCCACCAATGTCACCCAGAACATCCAGATGCCACCAATGGCACCAAGATGCCACCGATGGCATCGATGGCACTCATGACATCTCAATGGCACCAATGGCTCCAAGGTGGCACCAATGACCTCCATGACACCCAAGTGCCACCAATGCCATCCATGACACCCAAGTGCCACCAATGTCACCCAGAACATCCAGATGGCACCAATGGCACCAAGATGCCACCGATGGCATCGATGGCACTCACAACATCTCAATGGCACCAAGATGCCACCAATGACCTCCATGACACCCAAGTGCCACCAATGTCAACCAAGACATCTTGATGGCACCAATGGCACCCATGACACCCAAGTGCCACCAATGACATCCATGACACCCAAGTGCCACCAATGGCCTCCATGGCACCCAAGTGCCACCAATGACCTCCATGGCACCCAAGTGCCACCAATGGCCTCCATGACACCCAAGTGCCACCAATGACCTCCATGACACCCAAGTGCCACCAATGACCTCCATGGCACCCAAGTGCCACCAATGACCTCCATGGCACCCAAGTGCCACCAATGGCACCCATGACACCCAAGTGCCACCAATGACATTGAAGACACCCAAGTGCCACCAATGACCTCCATGACACCCAAGTGCCACCAATGACCTCCATGACACCCAAGTGCCACCAATGACCTCCATGGCACCCAAGTGCCAGCAATGGCACCCATGACACCCAAGTGCCACCAATGACCTCCATGGCACCCAAGTGCCACCAATGACCTCCATGGCACCCAAGTGCCACCAATGACCTCCATGGCACCCAAGTGCCACCAATGACCTCCATGGCACCCAAGTGCCACCAATGACATCCATGGCACCCAAGTGCCACCAATGACACCCAAGTGCCACCAATGACCTCCATGGCACCCAAGTGCCACCAATGACATCCGTGACACCCAAGTGCCACCAATGACCTCCATGGCACCCAAGTGCCACCAATGACCTCCATGGCACCCAAGTGCCACCAATGGCACCAAGATGCCACCAATGACCTCCATGACACCCAAGTGCCACCAATGACCTCCATGGCACCCAAGTGCCACCAATGACATCCATGGCACCCAAGTGCCACCAATGACCTCCATGACACCCAAGTGCCACCAATGACCTCCATGGCACCCAAGTGCCACCAATGACCTCCATGGCACCCAAGTGCCACCAATGACCTCCATGACACCCAAGTGCCACCAATGACATCCATGGCACCCAAGTGCCACCAATGACCCCCATGACACCCAAGTGCCACCAATGACCTCCATGGCACCCAAGTGCCACCAATGGCACCCAGAACATCCAGATGGCACCAATGGCACCAAGATGGCACTAATGACATCCATGGCACCCAAGTGCCACCAATGACCTCCATGACACCCAAGTGCCACCAATGGCACCAAGATGGCTCCAATGGCATCGATGGCACTCACAACATCTCAATGGCACCATGATGGCACCAATGCCATCCATGACACCCAAGTGCCACCAATGACCTCCATGACACCCAAGTGCCACCAATGACATCCATGGCACCCAAGTGCCACCAATGACCTCCATGGCACCCAAGTGCCACCAATGACCTCCATGGCACCCAAGTGCCACCAATGTCATCCATGACACCCAAGTGCCACCAATGACCTCCATGGCACCCAAGTGCCACCAATGACCTCCATGACACCCAAGTGCCACCAATGACCTCCATGGCACCCAAGTGCCACCAATGACCCCCATGACACCCAAGTGCCACCAATGGCACCCATGGCACCCAAGTGCCACCAATGACCTCCATGACACCCAAGTGCCACCAATGACCTCCATGGCACCCAAGATGGCACCAATGACCTCCATGACACCCAAGTGCCACCAATGACCTCCATGGCACCCAAGTGCCACCAATGACCTCCATGACAGCCAAGTGCCACCAATGACCTCCATGACAGCCAAGTGCCACCAATGGCACCAAGATGCCGCCAATGGCATTGATGGCACTCACAACATCTCAATGGCACCAAGATGCCACCAATGACCTCCATGGCACCCAAGTGCCACCAATGACCTCCATGGCACCCAAGTGCCACCAATGACCTCCATGGCACCCAAGTGCCACCAATGGCCTCCATGACATCCATGTGCCACCAATGGCACCAAGATGCCACCGTTGGAATCGATGGCACTCACAACATCTCAATGGCATCAAGATGGCACCAATGACATCCATGACAGCCAAGTGCCACCAGTGACCTCCATGGCACCCAAGTGCCACCAATGGCACCCAGAACATCCCGATGGCACCAATGGCACCAAGATGCCACCGATGGCATCGATGGCACTCACGACATCTCAATGGTACCAAGATGCCACCAATGACCTCCATGACACCCAAGTGCCACCAATGGCACCCAGAACATCCAGATGCCACCAATGCCACCAAGATGGCGCCAACCCCAATGCCACCAACCTCCTGGGCGTGCCGTCCTCGTGGGGCGGCACGATGACCACGGTGACGGTGACCGAGGTGCGCAGGAGGTCGATCATCTGCTCGTGGCTCAGCGCCACGGCCGCCACCTTGCAGACCTCCAGGAGGCGGCTGCCGCGGCGCAGCCCGGCCTGCCAGGCGAAGCCGTACTCCTCCACCTCGGCCACGCTGCCGTCGGGGTGCACGTGGAACCCCAACTGGCCCAGCCCGTTCCGCCGCAGCGTCATGTCCACCGTGGCGCAGCCCGGCGTCGTCATCTGAAAAAAAATTCAAGTTTCGTGCCAAAATCGCGCGTTTTTGGGGTGGTTCGGTGATGGTGGTTTGAGTTTTCGTCCGTTTTTGGCGAGCGCTGGTGTTTGAGCGATTCGAGTTTTTTGCTTCTTTGCCAATTCGCTGGTTTTTCACATTTTCTCCATTTTCCTCCTATTTTCCCCCCATTTTTCCCAATTTTCCCCCCATTTCCCCGATTTCTCCCCAATTTTTTCCACATTTCTCCCAAATTTTCCCAATTTTCTCCCCATTTTTCCCAATTTTCCCCCCATTTCCCCTATTTCTCCCCAATTTTTCCCACATTTCTCCCAAATTTTCCCGATTTTCTCCCCATTTCCCCAATTTCTCCCCATTTTTTTCCACATTTCTCCCAAATTTTCTCAATTTTCTCCCCATTATCTCCAATTTTTTCCCAATTTCCCCAATTTACTCCCATTTTCCATTTTTCCTGACTTTTCCCCCATTTGCCCAGATTTTTCCCCATTTTTCTCCATTTTCCTCCTACTTTTCCCCCATTTTTCCCAATTTTCTCTCCATTTCCCCAATTTCTCCAAAATTTTTTCCACATTTCTCCCAAATTTTCCCAATTTTCTCCCCATTATCTCCAATTTTTCCCCCACTTCCCCCAATTTACTCCCATTTTCCATTTTTCCCCACTTTTCCCCCATTTTCCCAGATTTTCCCCATTTTTCTCCATTTTCCTCCTATTTTCCCCCATTTCTCCCATTTTTCCCAATTTTCCCCCCATTTCTCCACAATTTTCCCCCCATTTCCCCAATTTCTCCCAAATTTTCCCCCCATTATCTCCATTTTCCCCCATTTTCCCCCATTTCCCCCAATTTTCTCCCCATTTTCTCCATTTTCCCCCATTTCCCCAATTTCTCCCCAATTTTTTCCACATTTCTCCCAAATCTTCCCAATTTCCTCCCCATTATCTCCATTTTTCCCCATTTTCCCCCATTTCCCCCAATTTTCTCCTCATTATCTCCACTTTTTCCCCATTTCCCCAATTTCTCCCCAATTTTTTCCACATTTCTCCCAAATTTTCCCAATTTCCTCCCCATTATCTCAATTTTTCCCCATTTTCCCCCATTTTCCCGATTTTCTCCCCATGTTCTCCATTTTTCCCCCCATTTTCCCAATTTTCTCCTCAATTTTTCCCACATTTCTCCCAAATTTTCCCAATTTTCTCCCCATTATCTCAATTTTTCCCAATTTTCTCCCCATTATCTCAATTTTTCCCACATTTTCCCCCATTTTCCCAATTTTCTCCCCATTATCTCCATTTTTCCACATTTCTCCCAAATTTTCCCAATTTTCTCCCCATTTTCTCAATTTTCCCCATTTTCCCAATTTTCTCCCCAATTTTTTCCACATTTCTCCCGAATTTTCCCAGTTTTCTCCCCATTATCTCCATTTTTCCCCCACTTTCCCCCAATTTACTCCCATTTTCCATTTTTCCCCACTTTTCCCCCATTTTCCCAGATTTTTCCCCATTTTTCTCCATTTTCCTCCTATTTTTCCCCCATTTTCCCCTATTTTCCCCCCATTTTCCCAATTTCTCCCCAATTTTTCCACATTTCTCCCAAATTTTCCCAATTTTCTCCCCATTTCCCCAATTTCTCCCTAATTTTTTTCCACATTTCTCCCAAATTTTCCCAATTTTCTCCCCATTTCCCCAATTTCTCCCCAATTTCCCCAATTTTTCCCCATTTCCGCCCCATTTCCCCAATTTTCTCTCCATTTTCCCCCATTATCTCCAATTTTTCCCCAATTTTCCCCCATTTCTCCCATTTTTCCCAATTTTCCCCCATTTCCCCAATTTCTCCCCAATTTTTTCCACATTTCTCCCAAATTTTCTCGATTTTCTCCCCATTATCTCCAATTTTTTCCCAATTTCCCCAATTTACTCCCATTTTCCATTTTTCCTGACTTTTCCCCCATTTGCCCAGATTTTTCCCCATTTTTCCCATTTTCCTCCTATTTTCCCCCCATTTTTCCCAATTTTCCCCCCATTTCCCCAATTTCTCCCCAATTTTTTCCACATTTCTCCCAAATTTTCCCGGTTTTCTCCCCATTTCCCCAATTTCTCCCCAATTTCCCCAATTTTTCCCCATTTCCGCCCCATTTCCCCAATTTTCTCTCCATTTTCCCCCATTATCTCCAATTTTTCCCCAATTTTCCCCCATTTCTCCCATTTTTCCCAATTTCCCCCCATTTCCCCAATTTTTCCCCATTTTTTTCCACATTTCTCCCAAATTTTCCCAATTTCCTCCCCATTATCTCAATTTTTCCCCATTTTCCTCCATTTTCCCGATTTTCTCCCCATGTTCTCCATTTTTCCCCATTTTCCCAATTTTCTCCTCAATTTTTCCCACGTTTCTCCCAAATTTTCCTGATTTTCTCCCCATTATCTCCCAAATTTTCCCACATTTCTCCCAAATTTTCCCGATTTTCTCCCCATTTTCTCCATTTTTCTCCCAATTTCCCCAATTTTTCCCCATTTCTCCCCCATGTTTTCCCATTTCCCCCATTTTCACAGATTTTTCCCCATTTCCCATTCCCCCCTTTTTTTCTCAATTTCCCCTATTTTTCCCCATTTCCCCATTTTTCTCTCAATTTTCCCCCATTATCTCCAATTTTCCCCAATTTTCCCCCATTTCTCCCATTTTTCCCAATTTTCCCCCCATTTCTCCCCAATATTTTCCACATTTCTCCCAAATTTTCCTGATTTTCTCCCCATGTTCTCCATTTTTCCCCATTTTCCCAATTTTCTCCCCAATTTTTTCCACATTTCTCCCAAATTTTCCCGATTTTCTCCCCATTATCTCCAATTTTTTCCCCCACTTTCCCTCAATTTACTCCCATTTTCCATTTTTCCCCACTTTTCCCCCATTTGCCCAGATTTTTCCCCATTTTTCTCCATTTTCCTCCTATTTTCCCCCCATTTTTCCCAATTTTCTCTCCATTTCCCCAATTTCTCCCCAATTTTTTCCACATTTCTCCCAAATTTTCCCAGTTTTCTCCCCATTATCTCCAATTTTTTCCCCCACTTCCCCCAATTTACTCCCATTTTCCATTTTTCCTCACTTTTCCCCCATTTTCCCAGATTTTTCCCATTTTTCTCCATTTTTCTCCATTTTCCTCCTATTTTCGCCCATTTCTCCCATTTTTCCCAATTTTCCCCCAATTTTCTCCCCAATTTTTCCACATTTCTCCCAAATTTTCCCATTTTTCTCCCAATTTTCTCAATTTTTCCCCATTTCCCCAATTTCTCCCCAATTTTTCCCACATTTCTCCCAAACTTTCCCAATTTTCTCCCCATTTCCCCAATTTCCCCCCCATTTCCCCAATTTCTCCCCAATTTTCTCCCCATTATCTCCATTTTTCCCCATTTTCCCCTATTTCCTCCAATTTTCTCCCCATTTTCTCCATTTTTCCCCATTTCCCCAATTTCTCCCCAATTTTTCCACATTTCTCCCAAATTTTCCCAATTTTCTCCCCTTTTTTTTCCAAATTTGGAAAAAATTCTCCAATTTTTCCCCAATTTCCCCCAAATTCCTGCTCACCTTCAACCTCTGCACGATCTCCTTGACCTCCTCGGCCGCTCCCTCGGCTCCGTCCGTCCCCGTTCCCGTTTCCGTCGCCGCTCCGACCCTGACGCTGACCAGATCGCCGCGCCCGTGGTAGATCCTCACCGCCGCGCCCTCGGCGCTCCACCCGATCACGTCCCCGGTGCAACAGTTAAAAACCACCTCCTTCCCCTCCAGATCCACCAACACCAAAAACTCCTTGGAAATCCCCAAAACGCACGGCACCTCCGCCCCGCCCCGCCCGAAATCCAGCGCCGAAACGCGCCACGAAACGGCGCCGGCGCTCTCCAACTCCGCCAACGGCCGCGCTTTGGACTTCTCCTTCTTCTTGGAGGCCAAGGAGATGAGGTTGAACTTCCCGGCCGCCTCCAGGGGCGTGTTGGTGACGTAGTTTTCCGCCAGATCCCGCAGATATTCCTGCCGGGTGCGCGTGGCCATGGCGCGGAATTTCTGGGATTTGTGCGCGGCGTTTTCGGCGTTGATGGCTTTGGCCAAGAGGAAGGAGCGGAAGAGGTCGGAGCGGCGGAAGGTGACGCCGGACGGCGGCACCGGGGGGCCGAAGGGTGGGACGTCCTTGGAGCGCGTGACGGCGACGCTGGTTTGGTTTTGGGGGAAAAAAAGGGAATTTTGGGTTTTTTAGGGGATTTTGGGGTTTTAGGGAATTTTGGGGTTTAGGGGATTTTGGGGTTTTAGGGGATTTTGGGGTTTTAGGGAATTTGGGGTTTTAGGGAATTTTGGGTTTTTAGGGGATTTTGGGGTTTTAGGGGATTTTGGGGTTTTAGGGGATTTTGGGTTTTTAGGGGATTTTTGGGGGTTTTAGGGGATTTTTGGGGTTTTTAGGGGATTTTGGGTTTTTAGGGGATTTTGGGGTTTTAGGGGATTTTGGGGTTTTAGGGAATTTTGGGTTTTTAGGGGATTTTGGGGTTTTAGGGAATTTTGGGTTTTTAGGGAATTTTGGGTTTTTAGGGGATTTTGGGGTTTTAGGGAATTTTGGGTTCTTAGGGAATTTTGGGTTTTTAGGGGATTTTGGGGTTTTAGGGGATTTTGGGGTTTTAGGGAATTTTGGGTTTTTAGGGGATTTTGGGGTTTTAGGGGATTTTGGGGTTTTAGGGAATTTTGGGTTTTTAGGGGATTTTGGGGGTTTTAGGGGATTTTGGGGTTTTAGGGAATTTTGGGTTTTTAGGGAATTTTGGGTTTTTAGGGGATTTTGGGGGTTTTAGGGGATTTTGGGTTTTTAGGGGATTTTGGGGGTTTTAGGGGATTTTGGGGTTTTAGGGAATTTTGGGTTTTTAGGGGATTTTTGGGGTTTTAGGGAATTTTGGGTTTTTAGGGAATTTGGGGTTTTAGGGAATTTTGGGGTTTTAGGGGATTTTGGGGTTTTAGGGAATTTTGGGTTTTTAGGGGATTTTGGGGTTTTAGGGAATTTGGGGTTTTTAGGGGATTTTGGGGTTTTAGGGAATTTTGGGTTTTTAGGGGATTTGGGGGGTTTTAGTGGATTTTGGGTTTTTAGGGGATTTTGGGGTTTTAGGGAATTTTGGGTTTTTAGGGGATTTTGGAGTTTTAGGGAATTTTGGGCTTTTAGGGGATTTCGGGTTTTTAGGGAATTTTTTGGGGTTTTAGGGGATTTTGGGGGTTTTAGGGAATTTTGGGGTTTTAGGGGATTTTTGGGGTTTTAGGGAATTTTGGGGTTTTAGGGAATTTTGGGGTTTTAGGGGATTTTGGGGTTTTAGAGAATTTTGGGTTTTTAGGGGATTTTGGGGGTTTTAGGGAATTTTGGGTTTTTAGGGGATTTTGGGGGGTTTTAGGGAATTTTGGGTTTTTAGGGGATTTTGGGGGTTTTAGGGGATTTTGGGGTTTTAGGGAATTTTGGGTTTTTAGGGGATTTTGGGTTTTTAGGGGATTTTTGGAGTTTTAGGGAATTTGGGGTTTTTAGGGGATTTTGGGGTTTTAGGGAATTTTGGGTTTTTAGGGGATTTTGGGGTTTTAGGGAATTTTGGGTTTTTAGGGGATTTTGGGTTTTTAGGGGATTTTTGGGGTTTTAGGGGATTTTGGGGTTTTAGAGAATTTGGGGGTTTTAGGGGATTTTGGGGTTTTAGGGAATTTTGGGTTTTTAGGGGATTTTTGGGGTTTGAGGGAATTTTGGGTTTTTAGGGGATTTTGGAGTTTTAGGGGATTTTGGGGTTTTAGGGAATTTTGGGTTTTTAGGGGATTTTGGGGGTTTTAGGGAATTTTGGCTTTTTAGGGGATTTTGGGGTTTTAGGGGATTTTGGGTTTTTAGGGGATTTTGGGGTTTTAGGGAATTTTGGGTTTTTAGGGGATTTTGGGGTTTTAGGGAATTTTGGGTTTTTAGGGGATTTGGGGTTTAGGGGATTTTGGGGTTTAGGGGATTTTTGGGGTTTTAGGGAATTTTGGGTTTTTAGGGGATTTTTGGGGTTTTAGGGAATTTTGGGTTTTTAGGGGATTTTGGGGTTTTAGGGGATTTTGGGGTTTTTAGGGAATTTTGGGTTTTTAGGGGATTTTGGGGTTTTAGGGGATTTTGGGTTTTTAGGGAATTTTGGGTTTTTAGGGAATTTTGGGTTTTTAGGGGATTTTGGGGGTTTTAGGGGATTTTGGGTTTTTAGGGGATTTTGGGGGTTTTAGGGAATTTTGGGTTTTTAGGGGATTTTGGGGGTTTTAGGGGATTTTGGGTTTTTAGGGGATTTTGGGGTTTTAGGGGATTTTGGGGTTTTAGGGGATTTTTGGGTTTTTAGGGGATTTTGGGGTTTTAGGGGATTTTTGGGTTTTTAGGGGATTTTGGAGTTTTACGGGATTTTGGGGTTTTAGGGAATTTTGGGTTTTTAGGGGATTTTGGGGTTTTAGGGAATTTGGGGTTTTTAGGGGATTTTGGGGTTTTAGGGAATTTTGGGGTTTTAGGGAATTTTGGGTTTTTAGGGGATTTTGGGGGTTTTAGGGAATTTTGGGGTTTTAGGGAATTTTGGGTTTTTAGGGGATTTTGGGGGTTTTAGGGGATTTTGGGTTTTTAGGGAATTTTGGGTTTTAGGGAATTTGGGGTTTTTAGGGGATTTTGGGGTTTTAGGGAATTTTGGGTTTTTAGGGAATTTTGGGTTTTAGGGAATTTTGGGTTTTTAGGGGATTTTGGGGTTTTAGGGGATTTGGGGTTTTTAGGGGATTTTTGGGTTTTAGGGAATTTTGGGTTTTTAGGGGATTTTGGGTTTTTAGGGGATTTTGGGGTTTTAGGGGATTTTGGGTTTTTAGGGGATTTTGGGGTTTTAGGGAATTTTGGGTTTTTAGGGGATTTTGGGGGTTTTAGGGAATTTTTTGAGTTTTAGGGAATTTTGGGTTTTTAGGGGATTTTTGGAGTTTTAGGGAATTTGGGGTTTTTAGGGGATTTTTGGGGTTTTAGGGAATTTTGGGTTTTTAGGGGATTTGGGGGTTTTAGGGGATTTTGGGTTTTTAGGGGATTTTGGGGTTTTAGGGGATTTTGGGTTTTTAGGGGATTTTGGGTTTTTAGGGGATTTTGGGGTTTTAGGGAATTTTGGGTTTTTAGGGAATTTTGGGTTTTTAGGGAATTTTGGGTTTTTAGGGGATTTTGGGGTTTTAGGGAATTTTGGGTTTTTAGGGGATTTTTGGGGTTTTAGGGGATTTTGGGTTTTTAGGGGATTTTGGGGTTTTAGGGGATTTTGGGGTTTTAGGGAATTTTGGGGTTTTAGGGGATTTTGGGGTTTTAGGGAATTTTGGGTTTTTAGGGGATTTTGGGGTTTTAGGGAATTTTGGGGTTTAGGGGATTTTGGGGTTTAGGGGATTTTTGGGTTTTTAGGGGATTTGGGGTTTAGGGGATTTTGGGGTTTAGGGGATTTTGGGGTTTTAGGGGATTTTGGGTTTTTAGGGGATTTTTGGGGTTTTAGGGGATTTTGGGGGTTTTAGGGGATTTTGGGTTTTTAGGGGATTTTGGGGTTTTAGGGAATTTTGGGGTTTTAGGGGATTTGGGGGTTTTAGGGAATTTTGGGTTTTTAGGGGATTTTTGGAGTTTTAGGGAATTTTGGGTTTTTAGGGGATTTTGGGGTTTTAGGGGATTTTTGGGGTTTTAGGGAATTTTGGGTTTTTAGGGGATTTTGGGTTTTTAGGGGATTTTGGGTTTTTAGGGGATTTTGGGGTTTTAGGGAATTTTGGGTTTTTAGGGGATTTTGGAGTTTTAGGGGATTTTGGGTTTTTAGGGGATTTTTTGAGTTTTAGGGTATTTTGGGGTTTTTAGGGAATTTTGGAGTTTTAGGGGATTTTGGGTTTTTAGGGGATTTTGGGTTTTTAGGGAATTTTGGGTTTTTAGGGGATTTTGGGTTTTTAGGGGATTTTGGGTTTTTAGGGGATTTGGGGGTTTTAGGGAATTTTGGGGTTTTAGGGGATTTTGGGTTTTTAGGGGATTTTGGGGTTTTAGGGAATTTTGGGTTTTTAGGGGATTTTTGGGGGTTTTAGGGAATTTTGGGTTTTTAGGGGATTTTCGGGTTTAGGGGATTTTGGGGTTTTAGGGAATTTTGGGGTTTTAGGGAATTTTGGGTTTTTAGGGGATTTTTGGGGGTTTTAGGGGATTTTGGGGTTTTAGGGAATTTTGGGTTTTTAGGGGATTTTGGGGTTTTAGGGAATTTTGGGTTTTTAGGGGATTTTGGGGTTTTAGGGAATTTTGGGGTTTTAGGGAATTTTGGGTTTTTAGGGAATTTTGGGTTTTTAGGGGATTTTGGGTTTTTAGGGGATTTTGGGTTTTTAGGGGATTTTGGGGGTTTTAGGGGATTTTGAGGGTTTTAGGGGATTTTGGGGTTTTAGGGGATTTTGGGGTTTAGGGGATTTTTGGGGTTTTAGGGAATTTTGGGTTTTTAGGGGATTTTGGGGTTTGAGGGGATTTTGGGTTTTTAGGGGATTTTGGGGGTTTTAGGGGATTTTTGGGTTTTTAGGGGATTTTGGAGTTTTAGGGAATTTTGGGTTTTTAGGGGATTTTGGGTTTTTAGGGGATTTTGGGGTTTTAGGGGATTTTGGGGTTTAGGGGATTTTGGGGTTTTAGGGAATTTTGGGTTTTTAGGGAATTTTGGGGTTTTAGGGGATTTTGGGGTTTAGGGGATTTTTGGGTTTTTAGGGGATTTTGGGGTTTTAGGGAATTTTGGGTTCTTAGGGGATTTTGGGGTTTTAGGGAATTTTGGGTTTTTAGGGGATTTTTGGGGTTTTAGGGAATTTTGGGTTTTTAGGGGATTTTGGGGTTTTTAGGGAATTTTGGGTTTTTAGGGGATTTTGGGGTTTTAGGGAATTTTGGGGTTTTAGGGAATTTTGGGGTTTTAGGGGATTTGGGGTTTTTAGGGGATTTTGGGGTTTTAGGGGATTTTGGGGTTTTAGGGGATTTTGGGTTTTTAGGGGATTTTGGGGGTTTGGTTGAGTTGGGTTTTTATGAGGTCTGGGATTGGGCAGGGTTTGGGTTGGGTTTTGGGGATCTTCCAAACAAGTTTTGGGATCCTTCAACCAATTTTTGGGATCTTCCAACCAACTTTTGGGATCCTTCAACTCTTGGGATCCTCCAATTTCCTTATTTTGTACCGATTTTGGGATTTTGCAAATTTTTACTAATTTTTGCTCATTTTTTAATCAATTTTTGGGAATTTTTTGCAAATTTTGGGGAATTTTTGCTCATTTTTTACCAGTTTTTGGTATTTTTTGAGAATTTTTGGGATTCCTGATGAGATCGGAATTTTCAGAAAGTTTTGTCATTTATGGGAATCTTCTGAAAAATTTGGTTATTTTTTGCAACTTTTGGGGAAATTTTGCTCATTTTTTATCAATTTTTGGTATTTTTTGGCAATTTTTTTCAAATGTTTGGCAATTTTTGCAAATTCTTGCTAATTTTTCAGATTTTTTGCAAACTTTTGGGAATTTTTGCAAATTTTGGGCAACTTCTTACAAAATTGTGGGAATTTTTGGAACGTATTCATAAATTTTTGCTAATTTTTAGGAATTTTAGGGTATTTTTTACAAATTTTTGGCATTTTTTGGGAATATTTGATATTCCCAGCTCCCGGGACTGGCAGATCTGATTAGATCGGCATTTTCAACAAGTTTTGGTTACTTTTTGCAAATTTTTGGGAATTTTTTAACCATTTTTTTGGTTTTTTTCCGGATTTCTTGCGAATTTTGGCCAATTTTTGCTCATTTTTAGGAATTTCGGGGAATTTTTTACGAAGTTTTGGCATTTTTTGGGAATATTTGATATTCCCAACTCCCGTGACTGGCAGATCTGATAAGATCAGCATTTTCAACAAGTTTTGGTTACTTTTTGCAAATTTTTGGGAATTTTTTACCAATTTTTGGGGTTTTTTCCGAATTTCTTGCAAATTTTGGCCAATTTTTTACCGATTTTTGGTATTTTTGGGTAATTTTTTCCCACCTGTAGGAGACGTTGTCGGAGCAGGGCTGGTGGGCGCGGACGATGATGAAGACGTGCTGGAAGTGCGAGCGGACGTTCTGCGGCGTGAACGGCAGCGCGCCCGGCTCTTGGAAGATGATGGTGACGATGTCGTTGCCGATGTGGCGCTTCCGGAGGAGCTGGGATGGGATTTTTTTTTCCCAAAAAAAAATTGGGAATGGGTGGGATGTAAATTTGGGATGGTTCAAGCAAGTTTTGGGATTGTTCAGATCTTGGGAGGTTTTAATCCTTGGGATCGGCCAAGCAAGTTTTGAGATGCTCCAATTTTTGGGATCCTCCAACTCTTGGATCTCCCAACCCTTGGGATCCTCCAACTCTTGGATCTCCCAACCTTTGGGATCCTCCAACCCTTGTGATCCTCCATCTTCTGGGACCATCCAACCCTTGGGATCCTCCAACTTCTGGGACCACCCAACCCTTGGAATCAACCAACCAACTCTTGGAATTCTTCAACCCTTGGGATCCTCCAACTTATGGGACCACCCAACCATTGGGATCCTCCAACTCTTGGATCTCCCAACCTTTGGAATCCTCCAACTCTTGGATCTCCCAACCTTTGGTACCCTCCAACTCTTGGATCTCCCACCCAACCCTTGGGATCCTCCAACTCTTGGATCTCCCACACATGGATCTCCCACCCAACCCCCGGGATCCTCCAATTTCTGGGAACGCCCAACCATTGGGATTCTCCAACTCTTGGAATCAACCAATCCTTGGCATCCTCCAACTCTTGGGATCCTCCAAATCTTGGGACCTTTGGGATCCTCCAAATCTTGGGACCTTTGAGATCCTCCAACTCTTGGATCTCCCAACCAATCCTTGGGATCCTCCAACTCTTGGGACCATCCAAACCTTGGATCTCCCAACCCTTGGGATCTTCCAGCTCTTGGGTCTCCCACTCTTGGATCTTCCACCTCTTGGAATCCTTCAACCCTTGGATCCTCCAACCAATTCTTGGAATCCTTCAACCCTTGGGACACCCAACTCTTGGAACCACCCAACCCTTGGGATCCTCCAACCAATTCTTGGAATCCTTCAACCCTTGGATCCTCTACCCAACCCTTGGGATCATCCAACCCTTGGGATCATCCAACCCTTGGGATCATCCAACCCTTGGGATCATCCAACTCTTGGGATCCCCCAACCAATTCTTGGAATCCTTCAACCCTTGGGACCACCCAACCCTTGGGATCATCCAACTCTTGGGATCCCCCAACCAATTCTTGGAATCCTTCAACCCTTGGGACCACCCAACCCTTGGAACCATCCAACCCTTGGGATCCTCCAACCAATTCTTGGAATCCTTCAACCCTTGGGACACCCAACCCTTGGGACACCCAACCCTTGGAACCACCCAACCGTTGGGATCTCCCGATCTCCACGGACGGAATCCCTGGAGAAGCCGCGGCGGCTCGGGCGGTACCTGCTGGCGGTTGTTGGGCGTGTAGGGCAGCATGGTGGACACGTGGAACATGATCTCGTAGTCCTGGTAGGTGGTGTAGAGCGAGTGCGTCCCCGTGGAATCGGCTGCGGAAAACGGGAAAAGCGGAGACGGTGAAATCCCAAAAATCGGGGACGGTGAAATCCCGAAAATTGGGGACAGTGAAATCCCGAAAATCGGAACCGGTGAAATCCCGAAAATTGGGGACAGTGAAATCCCGAAAATCGGAACTGGTGAAATCCCGAAAATCGGAACTGGTGAAATCCCGAAAATTTGAGACAGGGAAATCCCAAAAACGGAACTGGTGAAATCCCCAAAATCGGAACCGGTGAAATCCCAAAAATCTAAGATGGTGAAATCCCGAAAATCAGGGACGGTGAAATCCCGAAAATCGGAACTGGTGAAATCCCGAAAATTTGAGACAGTGAAATCTCCAAAATCGAAACCACTGAAATCCCAAAAACGGAGCTGGTGAAATCCCGAAAATCGGAACTGGTGAAATCCCGAAAATCTGAGATGGTGAAATCCCAAAAATTTGAGACAGTGAAATCTCCAAAATCGAAACCGGTGAAATCCCAAAAATCGGAACCGGTGAAATCCCGAAAATCGGAACTGGTGAAATCCCAAAAACCTGAGACAGTGAAATCCCAAAAATCGGGGACGGTGAAATCCCGAAAATCTGAGACGGTGAAATCCCGAAAATCGGAACCGGTGAAATCCCGAAAATTTGAGACAGTGAAATCTCCAAAATCGGAACCGGTGAAATCCCGAAAATCTGAGATGGTGAAATCCCAAAAATCGAGGACAGTGAAATCCCAAAAAGCAGAGACGGTGATATCCCAAAAATCGGAGCTGTGAAATCCCGAAAATCTGAGACGGTGAATTCCCGAAAATCGAGGACAGTGAAATCCCAAAAATTGGAACGCATCCCAAAAATCCCTCCTGGTGTCCAGCAGGGACCACCCAACCCCTGGGATCTTCCAACCAATATTTGGGACACTTCACGGCTTGGGATTTCCAAACTCCTGGAATCCTTTAAATTTTGGAATCCTTCAACATTTGGGATCTCCCAACCCTTGGGTTCCTTCAACCTTTGGGATCTCCCAACTCTTGGAATCTCCCAACTCTTGAGATCCTTCAACCCTTGAGTTCCTCCAACTTTTGGGATCTCCCAAACTCTCAAAATCCTTCAGCTTTTGGGATCTCCCAACCCTTGAGATCCTTCAACCTTTGGGATCTCCCAAACTTTCGAAATCCTGCAAATTTTGGGATTTCCTGGTGAAATGCCGGGAAGGTGCCCAGACTCACTCTTGGTGTCGAGCTGTGCCGCGTACTTGGTGAAGGACCTCAGGGTGACCTTCTCGCCCAGGAGGTTCCAACCTTTGGGATCTCCCAACCCTTGGAACCCCCAAACTCTTGGAATCCTTCAACCCTTGAGTTCCTTCAACCTTTGGGATTTCCCAAACTCTCAAAATCCTTCAACTTTTGGGATCGCTCAACCCTTGGGATCTCCCAAACTCTTGGGTTCCTTCAACCTTTGGAATCTCCCAACTCTTGGAATCTCCCACATCTTGAGATCCTCCAAGTTTTGGGATCTCCCAAACTCTCAAAATACTTCAACCTTTGGGATTTCCCAACCCTTGAGATCCTCCTACTTTTGGGATCTCCCAACTCTTGAGATCCTTCAACTTTTGGGATCTCCCAACTCTTGGAATCTCCCACATCTTGAGATCCTTCAACCCTTGAGATCCTCCAAGTTTTGGGATCTCCCAAACCCTTGGAATCCTTCAACTTTTGGGATCTTCCAACCCTTGGAATCCTCCAACTTTTGGGATTTCCCGGTGAAATCCCGGTGAAACGCCGGGAAGGTGCCCAGACTAACTCTTGGTGTCGAGCTGCGCCGCGTACTTGCTGAAGGACCTCAGGGTGACCTTCTCGCCCAGGAGGTTCCGACCCTTGGGATCTCCCAACCCTTGGAATCCTTCAACCCTTGGGATCTCCCAACTCTTGGAACCCCCAAACTCTTGGAATCCTTCAACCCTTGAGTTCCTTCAACCTTTGGGATTTCCCAAACTCTTGGAATCTCCCACATCTTGAGATCCTCCAACCCTTGGGATCCTTCAACCTTTGGGATCTCCCAAACTCTCAAAATCCTTCAACCTTTGGGATCTCTCAACCCTTGGGATCTCCCAACCCTTGGGTTCCTTCAACCTTTGGAATCTCCCAACTCTTGGAATCTCCCACATCTTGAGATCCTCCAAGTTTTGGGATCTCCCAAACTCTCAAAATACTTCAACTTCTGGGATCTCCCAACTCTTGAGATCCTTCAACTTTTGGGATCTTCCAACCCTTGGAATCTCCAACATCTTGAGATCCTTCAACCCTTGAGATCCTTCAACCTTTGGGATCTCCCAGCTCTTGGAATCTCCAACATCTTGAGATCCTTCAACTTTGAGATCCTTCAACTTTTGGGATCTCCCAAACTCTTGAAATCCTCCAAATTTTGGGATTTCCCGGTGAAGTCCCGGGAAGGTGCCCGGACTCACTCTTGGTGTCGAGCTGCGCCGCGTACTTGGTGAAGGACCTCAGGGTCACCTTCTCGCCGAGCAGCGCCAGGAACTCGTCGAGCGCGGGCCCGGCGGCCTCGTTGTTGTACATCTCCTCCTCCGAGCTCTGCCCGGCCTTGCAGTACAGGATCCCCACCTTGCGCCGCCGGCACAGCTGCGGCATCGGGATTTGGGATTTGTGGGGTTTGTGGGGTTTGGGGTTTGGGGTTTGTGGGGTTTGGGGTTTGGGATTTATGGGATTTGGGATTTGTGGGGTTTGTGGGGTTTTTTGGGGTTTGGGTTTGGGGTTTGGGGTTTGGGATTTGGGGTTTGGGGTTTGGGATTTGGGGTTTGGGGTTTGGGGATTTGGGGTTTGGGATTTATGGGATTTGGGATTTGTGGGGTTTGGGATTTGGGATTTATGGGGTTTGGGGTTTTGGAGATTGGGGATTTATGGTATTTGGGGTTTGGGATTTATGGGATTTGGGTTTTGGGATTTGGGATTTTTGGGGTTTGGGGTTTGGGGTTTTGGGGATTTGGGGTTTGGGATTTATAGAGTTTGGGATTTGTGGGATTTGGGGTTTGAGATTTATGGGGTTTGGAGTTTGGGGATTTGGGATTTATGGGGTTTGGGATTTGTGGGGCTTGGGGTTTGGGATTTATGGGGTTTGGGGTTTGGGATTTATGGGGTTTGGGGTTTGTGGGGTTTGGGGTTTGGGGTTTATGGGATTTGGGATTTGGGATTTATGGGGTTTGGGGTTTGGGTTTGGGGTTTGGGGTTTGTGGGGTTTGGGATTTATGGGGTTTGGGGTTTGGGATTTATGGGATTTGGGGTTTGGGATTTATGGGATTTGCGGTTTGGGAATTATGGGGATTGGGGTTTGGGATTTATGGGATTTGGGGTTTGTGGGGTTTGGGATTTGGGGTTTGCGGTTTGGGATTTGGGGTTTGGGATTTATGGGGTTTGGGGTTTGGGATTTATGGGGTTTGGGTTTTGGGATTTATGGGGTTTGGGGTTTGGGGTTTGGGATTTATGGGGTTTGGGGTTTGGTATTTATGGGATTTGGGGTTTTGGGGAATTGGGGTTTATGGAGTTTGGGATTTATGGGATTTGGGGTTTGGGGTTTGGGGTTTGGGATTTATGGGATTTGGGGTTTAGGATTTATGGTATTTGGAGTTTGGGATTTATGGGGTTTGGGATTTGGAATTTTGGGGTTTGGGTTTGGGGTTTGGGTTTGGGGTTTGGGGTTTGGGGTTTGGGATTTGGAATTTTGGGGTTTGGGTTTGGGGTTTGGGGTTTGGGGTTTGGGGTTTGGGATTTATGGTTTGGGGTTTGGGGTTTGGGGTTTGTGGGGTTTGTGGGGTTTGGGATTTATGGGATTTGGGGTTTGGGATTTATGGGATTTGGGGTTTGGGATTTATGGGGTTTGGGGTTTGGGGTTTGGGGTTTATGGGGTTTGGGATTTGGGGTTTGGGTTTGGGGTTTGGGATTTATGGGGTTTGGGATTTGTGGGGTTTGGGATTTGGGATTTATGGGGTTTGGGGTTTGGGATTTGTGGGATTTGGGGTTTGGGATTTGGGGTTTGGGGTTTGGGTTTGGGGTTTGGGGTTTGGGGTTTGGGGTTTGGGGTCTGGGGTTTGGGATTTATGGGGTTTGGGGTTTGGGGTTTGGGGTTTGGGATTTGGGGTTTGGGGTTTGGGGTTTGGGGTTTGGGGTTTGGGATTTGGGGTTTGGGGTTTGGGATTTATGGGGTTTGGGGTTTGGGATTTATGGGGTTTGGGATTTATGAGGTTTGGGGTTTGGGATTTATGGGGTTTGGGGTTTGGGATTTATGGGGTTTGGGGTTTGTGGGGTTTGGGGTTTGGGGTTTGGGGTTTGGGGTTTGGGGCTTGGGATTTATGGGGTTTGAGGTTTGGGATTTATGGGGTTTGGGGTTTGGGATTTATGGGGTTTGGGGTTTGGGGTTTGGGGTTTGGGGTTTGGGGTTTGGGGTTTGGGATTTATGGGGATTGGGGTTTGGGGTTTGGGGTTTGGGATTTGGGGTTTGGGGTTTGGGGTTTGGGGTTTGGGGTTTGGGATTTGGGGTTTGGGGTTTGGGATTTGGGATTTGGGGATTTGGGATTTGGGGTTTGGGGTTTGGGATTTGGGATTTGGGGATTTGGGTTTGGGGTTTGGGGTTTGGGGTTTGGGGTTTGGGGTCTGGGGTTTGGGATTTGGGATTTGGGGATTTGGGTTTGGGGTTTGGGGTTTGGGGTTTGGGGTTTGGGGTTTGGGGTCTGGGGTTTGGGATTTGGGGTTTGGGGTTTGGGATATTTGGGGTTTGGGGTTTGTGGGGTTTGGGATTTATGGGGTTTGGGGTTTGTGGGGTTTGGCATTTTGGATTTATGGTATTTGGGGTTTGGGATTTATGGGATTTGGGGTTTGGGATTTGGGGGATTAAGGGGATTTTTGGGGTTTGGGGTTTGTGGGATTTGGGGTTTGGGATTTGTGGGGTTTGGGGTCTGGGATTTATGGGGATTGGGATTTTTGGGGTTTGGGGTTTGTGGGGTTTGGGGTTTGGGGTTTGGGATTTATGGGGTTTGGGATTTATGGGGTTTGGGGTTTGGGGTTTGGGGTTTGGAGTTTGGAGATTTGGGGTTTATGGAATTTATGGGGTTTGGGATTTATGGGGTTTATGGGATTTGGGGTTTGGGATTTATGGGGTTTGGGATTGATGGGGTTTGGGGTTTGGGATTTATGGGGTTTGGGGTTTGGGGTTTGGGGTCTGGGGTTTGGGATTTGGGATTTGGGGTTTGGGGTTTGGGGTCTGGGGTTTGGGATTTGGGATTTGGGGTTTGGGATTTGGGGTTTGGGGTTTGGGGTTTGGGGTTTGGGATTTGTGGGGTTTGGGGTTTGGGGTTTGGGATTTCTGGGATTTGGGGTTTGGGGTTTGGGATTTGGGATTTATGGGGTTTGGGGTTTGGGGATTTGTGGGATTTTGGGGTTTGTGGGATTTGGGATTTGGGAGTTTGGGGATTTGGGGCTTTGGGAAGGTTTGGGGTGGTTGGAGCAGTTTTGGGATGGAGAAATGAAACCCCCTCAAGCCTTGGAATGCGGCAAATCCGGAAACTCCCAAAACCCAAAAAAATCCCTAAAAAATCCAAAAAAATTCTGGAAAAATCCTATAAATTCCCAAAATATTTCCTAAAATTCCCAGAAATTCCCAAAAAAATCACTGAAAATTCCCAAAAAATCCCCAAAATCCCAAGAATCCTTCAAGTCTTAAGACCGTTCTACCCTTGGAATGCGCCAAAGCCCAATACCCCAAAAACCCCCAAAAAATACCATAAAAAATCCTAAAAAAAACTGGAAAAATCTTATAAATTCCCAAAAAAATCTAAAAAAATCCAAGAAATCCCCAAATTCCAATAAGATCCTCTAAAGTTATCAGAAAATCACAAAAAAAAAATCCCAAAAAATCAACTAATAATCCCAGAAAATCACCAAAAAATCACTGAAAAATGCCAAAAAATGACGGAAAATTCCCCAAAAATTCCCAAAAATTCCCGGAAAAATCCTATAAATTCCCAAAAAATCTAAAAAAATCCAAGAAATCCCCCAAATTGCAATAAGATCCTCTAAAGTTATCAGAAAATCACAAAAAAAAAATCCCAAAAACTCAACGAGTAATCCCAGAAAATCACTAAAAAAATCAACGAAAAATGCCAAAAAATGATGTAAAATTCCCAAAAAAATTCCCAAAAATTCCCGGAAAAATCCTATAAATTCCCAAAAAATCTAAAAACATCCAAGAAATCCCCCAAATTCCAATAAGACCCTCTAAAGTTATCAGAAAATCACAAAAAAAAAAATCCCAAAAAATCCCAGAAAAATCACCAAAAATTCAACGAAAAATGCCAAAAAATGACGTAAAATTCCCAAAAAAATTCCCAAAAATTCCCGGAAAAATCCTATAAATTCCCAAAAAATCTAAAAAAATCCAAGAAATCCCCAAATTCCAATAAGATCCTCTAAAGTTATCAGAAAATCACAAAAAAATAATCCCAAAAAATCAACTAATAATCCCAGAAAATCACCAAAAAAATCACCGAAAAATGCCAAAAAATGACGGAAAATTCCCCCAGAAATTCCCAAAAATTCCCGGAAAAATCCTATAAATTCCCAAAAAATCTAAAAAAAAATCCAAGAAATACCCAAATTCCAATAAGACCCTCTAAAGTTATCAGAAAATCACTAAAAAAATCCCAAAAAATCTCAAAAAATCACCAAAAAATCACCGAAAAATGCCAAAAAATGACAGAAAATCCCCCAAAAATTCCCGGAAAAATCCTATAAATTCACAAAAAATCTAAAAACATCCAAGAAATCCCCCAAATTCCAATAAGATCCTCTAAAGTTATCAGAAAATCAAAAAAAAAATCCCAAAAAATCAACAAGTAATCCCAGAAAATCACCAAAAAATCACAGAAAAATGCCAAAAAATGATGTAAAATTCCCCAAAAAATTCCCAAAAAATTCCCAAAAATTCCCGGGAAAATCCTATAAATTCCACAAAATTCTAATAACATCCAAGAAATCCCTGAATTCCAATTAGACCCTCTAAAGTTATCAGAAAAACCCCAAAAAAAATCCCATAAAATCCCAAAAAATCACCAAAAAATCACCGAAAAATGCCAAAAAATCACGGAAAATTCCCCAAAAAAATTCCCAAACAATTCCCAAAAATTCCCGGAAAAATCCTATAAATTCCAAAAAAATCTAAAAACATCCAAGAAATCCCTGAATTCCAATAAGGTCTTCTAAAGTTATCAGAAAATCACCAAAAAAAAATCCCAAAAAATCAACGAGTAATCCCAGAAAATCACCAACAAATCACGGAAAATTCCCCAAAAAATTCCCAAAAAATCCCGGAAAAATCCTATAAATTCCCAAAAAATCTAAAAAAATCCAAGAAATCCCCCAAATTCCAATAAGACCCTCTAAAGTTATCAGAAAATCACTAAAAAAATCCCAAAAAATCCCAGAAAATCACCAAAAAATCACCGAAAAATGCCAA
This sequence comes from Taeniopygia guttata, assembly GCF_048771995.1. Taxonomy (NCBI): domain Eukaryota; kingdom Metazoa; phylum Chordata; class Aves; order Passeriformes; family Estrildidae; genus Taeniopygia; species Taeniopygia guttata. The sequence goes on along the minus strand of NC_133059.1, from coordinate 2,747,789 downwards.
AAAATGACGGAAAATTCCCCAAAAAATTCCCAAAAATTCCCAGAAAAATCCTATAAATTCCACAAAATTCTAAAAACATCCAAGAAATCCCTGAATTCCAATAAGACCCTCTAAAGTTATCAGAAAAACCCCAAAAAAACCCAAAAAAATCCCAGAAAATCACCAAAAAATCACCGAAAAATGCCAAAAAATCACAGAAAATTCCCCAAAAAATTCCCAAAAAATTCCCAAACTTCCCGGAATTCTCACCCCCTGCTCGTCCAGCTTGAGGAGCTGCTCGGGGACCTTGGGCGAGGCCAGGGCCAGGCGCAGGCAGTGGATGTTGAGCTCGGGCAGGAGGAATTCCAGCAGCTCCCGCGCCGGGATCCCGCGCCCCGATCCCGCCTTGGCCGTGCTGGGGGTGGCGTCCTCCAGGATGGACCCGCGCAGCGTCGCCAGCTGCGGGAGGAATTTGGGGTGAAAACGCGGGAATTTGGGAAAATTGGGGTTTGGTAGAAAAATTCGGGGGGTTTAGGACAAAAATCGGGGGGATTTGAGCCAAAAATTGAGGGATTTGGCAATGAAATTGAGGAATTTTGGGTCAGAGTCGACATCAGAATTGTGGAAAGTTTATACTAAAAGTGATGAATTTGAGCCCAAAATTGGGGGAATTTTAGCCCAAAATTGAGGGAGTTTTAGCCCAAAATTGGGAGAATTTTAGCCCAAAATTCAGGGATTTGGCATCAAAATTGAGGAATTTTGGGTCAGAATCGACATCAAAATTGTAGAAAGTTTATATTAGAAGTGATTAATTTTAGCCCAAAATTGGGGTGATTTGAGTCCAAAATTGAGGGAATTTTAGCTCAAAATTGGGGGAGTTTTAGCCCAAAATTGAGAGAATTTTAGCCCAAAATTCAGGGATTTGGCAACGAAATTGAGGAATTTTGGGTCAGAATCGACATCAGAATTGTGGAAAATTTATACTAAAAGTGATTAATTTTAGCCCAAAATTGGGGTGATTTGAGCCCAAAATTGGGGGAATTTTAGCCCAAAACTGGGGGAGTTTTAGCCCAAAATTGAGAGAATTTTAGCCCAAAATTGAGGGATTTGGCACCGAAATTGAGGAATTTTGGGTCAGAGTCGACATCAAAATTGTGGAAAGTTTATACTAAAAGTGATGAATTTTAGCCCAAAATTGGGGTGATTTGAGCTCAAAATTGGGGGAATTTTAGCCCAAAATTGGGGGAGTTTAAGCGCAAAATTGGGGGAATTTTAGCCCAAAACTGGGGGGGTTTTAGCCCAAAATTGAGAGAATTTTAGCCCAAAACTGGGGGGGTTTTAGCCCAAAACTGAGAGAATTTTAGCCCAAAATTGAGGGATTTGGCATCAAAATTGAGGAATTTTGGGTCAGAATCGACATCAGAATTGTGGACAATTTATACTAAAAGTGATTAATTTTAGCCCAAAATTGGGGTGATTTGAGTCCAAAATTGGGGGAATTTTAGCCCAAAATTGAGGGAGTTTAAGCCCAAAATTGAGAGAATTTTAGCCAAAAATTGAGGGATTTGGCACCGAAATTGAGGAATTTTGGGTCAGAGTCGACATCAAAATTGTGGAAAGTTTATACTAAAAGTGATTAATTTTAGCCCAAAATTGGGGGAATTTTAGCCCAAAATTGGGGGAGTTTTAGCCCAAAATTGAGAGAATTTTAGCCCAAAATTCAGGGATTTGGCACCGAAATTGAGGAATTTTGGGTCAGAATCGAAATCAGAATTGTGGAAAGTTTATACTAAAAGTGATGAATTTTAGCCCAAAATTGGAGTGATTTGAGCCCAAAATTGAGGGAATTTTAGCTCAAAATTGGGGGAGTTTTAGCCCAAAATTGAGAGAATTTTAGCCCAAAATTCAGGGATTTGGCACCGAAATTGAGGAATTTTGGGTCAGAGTCGACATCAAAATTGTGGAAAGTTTATACTAAAAGTGATAAATTTTAGCCCAAAATTGGGGTGATTTGAGCCCAAAATTGGGGGAATTTAGCCCAAAATTGGGGGTGATTTGAGCCCAAAATTGCAGGAATTTTAGCCCAAAATTCAGGGATTTGGCACCGAAATTGAGGAATTTTGGGTCAGAATCGACATCAAAATTGTGGAAAGTTTATACTAAAAGTGATTAATTTTAGCCCAAAATTGGGGTGATTTGAGTCCAGAATTGGGGGAATTTTAGCCCAAAATTGAGAGAATTTTAGCCCAAACTTAAGGGATTTGGCACCGAAATTGAGGAATTTTGGGTCAGAGTCGACATCAGAATTGTGGAAAATTTATACTGAAAGTGATTAATTTTAGCCCAAAATTGGGGTGATTTGAGTCCAAAATTGGGGGAATTTTAGCCCAAAATTGGGGGAGTTTTAGCCCAAAATTGAGAGAATTTTAGCCCAAAATTCAGGGATTTGGCATCAAAATTGAGGAATTTTGGGTCAGAGTCGACATCAGAATTGTGGACAATTTATACTAAAAGTGATGAATTTTAGCCCAAAATTGGGGTGATTTGAGTCCAGAATTGGGGGAATTTTAACCCAAAATTGAAAGAATTTTAGCCCAAAATTCAGGGATTTGGCACCGAAATTGAGGAATTTTGGGTCAGAGTCGACATCAAAATTGTGTAAAATTCATACTAAAAGTGATGAATTTTAGCCCAAAATTGGGATGATTTGAGTCCAAAATTGGGGGAATTTTAGCCCAAAATTGGGGGAGTTTTAGCCCAAAATTGGGAGAATTTGAGCCCAAAATTCAGGGATTTGGCATCAAAATTGAGGAATTTTGGGTCAGAATCGACATCAGAATTGTGGAAAATTTATACTAAAAGTGATGAATTTTAGCCCAAAATTGGGGTGATTTGAGTCCAGAATTGGGGGAATTTTAGCCCCAAATTGGGGGAGTTTTAGCCCAAAATTGGGAGAATTTTAGCCCAAAATTCAGGGATTTGGCATCAAAATTGAGGAATTTTAGCTCAAAATTGACACCAAAATTGAGGGAAATCAATCCTAAAATTGAGGAATTTGAGCCCAAAATTGAGAAAATTTTATCTGAAAATTGTGGGGAATTTAGCCTAAAATTGAGGAATTGTGTCCCAAAATTGAGGGAGTTTTAGTCCAAAATTGTGGGGATTTTAGCCCAAAATTCAGAGATTTTGATCCCAAAATTGTGGGGATTTTAGCCTAACGTGATATTTTGATCCCAAAATGGTGGGAATTTGAGCCCAAAATTGGGGGGATTTGACCCCAAAATCAGCACCAAAATTGTAGAAAATTTATCCTGAAAGTTAGGGAATTTTAGCCCAAAATTGAGGGAATTTTATCCCAAATTTAGGGGAATTTGAGCCCAAAATTTTGGAATTTTATCCCACAATTCAGGGGATTTTGGACCTGGCTGGTGCAGAAGATGAGGCGCTGCTGGAACTGGGGGCCCAAAATCCCAATTTTTTGGGGTATTTTAGGGGGATATTTTGGGGTTTTTGGGGGGATTTTTTGGGATAATTTATTTTTGTTTTCGGGGTGTTTTTGGGGTGTTTTTGGGGGATTTTGGACCTGGCTGGTGCGGAAGATGAGGCGCTGCTGGAACTGGGGGCCCAAAATCCCAATTTTTTGGGGTATTTTAGGGGGATTTTTTTGGGGTTTTTTGGGGGGATTTTTTGGGGTTTTTTGGGGGGATTTTTTTGGGATAATTTTTTTTTGTTTTTGGGGTGTTTTTGGGGTGTTTTTGGGGGGTTTTGGACCTGGCTGGTGCAGAAGATGAGGCGCTGCTGGAACTGGGGGCCCAAAATCCCAATTTTTTGGGGTATTTTGGGGGGATTTTTTGGGGGTTTTTTGGGGGGATTTTTTTGGGGATAATTTATTTTTATTTTCAGGGTGTTTTTGGGGGGTTTTGGACCTGGCTGGTGCGGAAGATGAGGCGCTGCTGGAACTGGGGGCCCAAAATCCCAATTTTTTGGGGTATTTTAGGGGGATTTTTTGGGGAATTTTGGGGGGATTTTTTTGGCGTTTTTTGGGGGGATTTTTTTGGGATAATTTTTTTTGTTTTCAGGGTGTTTTTGGGGTGTTTTTGGGGGGTTTTGGACCTGGCTGGTGCGGAAGATGAGGCGCTGCTGGAACTGGGGGCCCAAAATCCCAATTTTTTGGGGTATTTTAGGGGGATTTTTTTTGGTTTTTGGGGGATTTTTTTGGGGGGGTTTCAGGGGATTTTTTGGGGATTTTTTTGGGGTTTTGGGCTGGTTTTGGGGTAGTTTTGCGTGGTTTTGGGTGGTTTTTTGAGGATTTTTTGTGGTTTTTTGGGGTTTTTTGGGGGGATTTTTTTGGGATAATTTTTTTTTGTTTTCGGGGTGTTTTTGGGGTGTTTTTGGGGGGTTTTGGACCTGGCTGGTGCGGAAGATGAGGCGCTGCTGGAACTGGGGGCCCAAAATCCCAATTTTTTGGGGTATTTTAGGGGGATTTTTTTTGGGGTTTTTGGGGGGATTTTTTTGGGATAATTTTTTTTTGTTTTCGGGGTGTTTTTGGGGTGTTTTTGGGGGGTTTTGGACCTGGCTGGTGCGGAAGATGAGGCGATGCTGGAACTGGGGGCCCAAAATCCCAATTTTTTGGGGTATTTTAGGGGGATTTTTTGGGGTTTTTTTGGGGGGATTTTTTTGGATAAATTTTTTTTGTTTTCGGGGTGTTTTTGGGGTGTTTTTGGGGGGTTTTGGACCTGGCTGGTGCGGAAGATGAGGCGCTGCTGGAACTGGGGGCCGTGCTCCGAGGGCTCCTCCAGCCGCTCCCGCCGGACGCTGGCGGCCACCGGGCCCAGCCGCTCGTCCACGCCGAAGTAGTTGGAATGTTCTGGGGAAAAAATGGGAAAAAATGGGAAAAAATGGGAAAAATGGGAATTTTGGGAGTGAAAATGGGAAAAAATGGGGGGGAAATTGGGAAAAATGGGAATTTTGGGGGGGCAAAGGGAGAAAAAAAACTCTTGGGAAAAAAAAAATCCCAAAAAAAATTTCAAAAAACTTTCTGAAAAATAAAAAAAAAAAATCAAAAAGAAATCCAAAAAAATCTCAAAAACAATCACAAAAAATCAAAACAATCTCCCAAAAAATTAAAAAAATATAGGGAAAAATCCTCCAAAGAATCCCCAAAAAATCCCCTAAAAATTCACAAAAAATTCCCCAAAACATCCCAAAAATTTTTAAAAATTAAAAAAAAATTTAAAAACAATCCAAAAAAATCCCCAAGAAATCCCCTAAAAATTCCCCCAAAATGCCAAAAAAAATTCCAAAAATTACCCCAAAATCCAAAAAATCCAAAAAAAATCCCAAAAAATCCCAAAAAATCCCAAAAAATTCCTAGAAAAATTATCTAAAAATTAAACAAAATTTTTAAAAATTCCAAAAAAAATCCTGAAAATTCCCCCAAAATTCCCCAAAAAAATCCCACAAAAATCCCACAAAAATTCCCCAAAAAAATTCCCCAAAAATATCCCAAAAATCCCCTACAAATCCCTTTAAAATACCATGAAAATCTTTTAAAAATTCCAAAAAAACTCTAAAAAATTCCCCAGAAATGAAGAAAAATCTCTAAAAATCCTCAAAAAAACCTCTAAAAATTCCCAAAAAATCACCAAAAAAATCACCAAAAATACCCAATAAAATCCCAAAAAATCACCAAAAAAATCCCAAAAAAATCCCGAAAAATCCTAGAAAAATTCTTTAAAAATTCCCAATAAATTACCGAAAAATTCCCAATAAATTACCGAAAAATTCCCAATAAATTACCGAAAAATTCCCAATCAATTCCCCCAAAAATCCCCAAACCCCTGAATTCCCAAACCTTTTCCAAGGAAGTATTCCCGGTAGTAGGTGGCTCCGAGGTCCGCGTGCTCCACGCCGTAACTCCCGACCCTCTCGGGGTTCCTCCGCTGCTCCCCAAAATCCCAAAAATCCCAAAAAATTCCCCAATAATCCCACAAAAATTCCCAAAAATCCCACAAAAAATTCTCTGCAAAATCCTCTAAAAATTAAAAAAAAAAAATCCCAAAACAATTTTCAAAAAAATCCCCCAAAAATTCCCAAAAAATCCCCAAAAAAATTCCTAGAAAAAGTCTCTAAAAATTAAACAAAAATAAAAAAAATTCCAAAAAAATCCTGAAAATTCCCACAAAATTCCCATAAAATTTCCTCAAAAAAATCCAAAAAAATCCCAAAAATCCCCTAAACAATCCCTTTCAAATCCCCTAAAAATCTTTTAAAAATTCCAAAAAAACTCTGAAAAAAATCCCCAAAAATGAAGAAAAATCTCTAAAAATCCTCAAAAAAACCTCTAAAAATTCCCAAAAAATCACCAAAAAAATCACCAAAAATTAAAAAAAAATCCCAAAAAATCACCAAAAATTCCCCAAAAAATCCTAAAAAAATTATTTAAAAATTCCCAATAAATTACCGAAAAATTCCCAATAAATTCCCCCAAAAAAATCCCAAAAACCTGAAATCCCAGACCTTTTCCAAGGAAGTATTCCCGGTAGTAGGTGGCTCCGAGATCCGCGTGCTCCACGCCGTAACTCCCGACCCTCTCGGGGTTCCTCCGCTGCTCCTTGGGGAATTCCAGGACGGAAACGCCGGCGTTGCTCACCTTGGCTCCATTCCCGCATTCCACGAAAAACCCGGAATTCGGCGGCGCCGAAAACGCCGATTTGGCAAAACTGACGTCGCGCTCTCCGCCGCCGCCGCCGATCTCGTTGCGGAAGTGGGGACAGCTCAACAACAACTCGTTGCTGGTGTTGTCCCCCAGATCCCTCTCCAGGTTTTCCTTGGAATTCTGATCCTCGGCGCCGGGAAACGCCGGATCGGCGCCGGCCGAGGCGGCCGAGGCGCCGGTGGTGGTGTTGCGGCGCCGCGTCGACGCCGAGCGCGCCGAAACGGCCTCGAACAAAATGCTCTGGACGTCGAAATGGGCGAAGCCTTTCCGGCAAATCCACGATTTCGGCGCCTCGGGAATTCGGGAATCTTCGGCGGCGTCGGCGGCGTCGTGCCGGGAGTTGCGGAGCTTTTTGAAGATGGACTCGTCGGTTTTGAGGCAGCGGCGCCGGGGCTTTTCCTTGGGGTGCTGCTCCCGAATTTCATCCCGGATTTCATCCCGAATTTCCTCTTGGCTTTCGTCGTCGCGGTTTTCCGGTTTTCTGGCGGAAAATTCGGGTTTTTTCGCCCGGAATTCGTCGAGCATCTGGAAGAAACTTTGCTCGGGGATTCCTTGGACGTCGATGGAGGAGGTGCTGCCGTATTCCCGGAAAAATCCGGCGGCAAGGCCGGAATTGCCGCGGATCTCCGGGATTTCCTCGGCGTCGCACTCGCTCAGCGTGGCTTCGCTGCTGCTGCGCTGGCGCAGGGGGATCCCCAAAATTCCCTCCTGGAATTCCAACTCCTTGGAGTTGGGGAGGAAGCGGCGGTGGAAGGGTTTGAGGGAGGGCTGGGAGGGAGGGAAATTCCGGGAGTTTTTGGGAATTTCTGGGGAATCTCTGGAGCGCGGGGGCCACTCGGCCACGCGGGCGCGGACGCCCATTTTGGGCAGGGCGGGGATTTCGGAGCGCTGGGAGCTCATGGCGGCGGCCACGCCGGAATCAAGGCCGGAATGAGGGGAAATTCGGGAATTCCGGGAGGAAATTTGGGAATTCCGGGGTGGGAGCGGAGCAGCGGCGGCGGCGGCGCATGGTGGGAGGGCTGTGGGAGGAAAAAAAGAGGGTTAAGGGGGAAAATTGGTAAAAAAATGGTGGGGTTGGTAAAAAAAATTCCAGAATTTCTTAAAAAATTACAGAATTTCTTAAAAAATACCAAATTGCCAAAAAAAATCCTGGAATTCTCAAAAAAAAAAAAAAGGAATTGCTAAAGCACTCCTGGAATTCCCAAAAAAAAAAACCTGGGATTGATAAAAAAATAAAGGAATTGCAAAAAAAAATCCTGGAATTGGCAAAAAAAAAATCCTGGAATTGCCAAAAAAAATTAAGGAATTGGCAAAAAAAAACCCTGGAATTGACAAAAAAAAAATCCTGGAATTTCCAAAAAAATTAAGGAATTGGTAAAAAAAATCCTGGGATTGCAAAAAGAAAAAATCTTGGAATTGTCAAAAAAAAATAAAGGAATTGACAAAAAAATAAAGGAATTGCAGAAAAAATCCTGGAATTCCCAAAAAAAAAAATATCCTGCGATCGATAAAAAAATAAAGGAATTGCAAAAATAAAATCCTGGAATTGACAAAAAAACTCCTGGAATTGCAAAAAAAAATAAAGGAATTGACAAAAAAAATTAAGGAATTAGCAAAAAAAATCTTGGAATTGCAAAAAAAAAATCCTGGAATTGCAAAAATAAAAGAATCTTGGAATTGTCAAAAAAAATCCTGGGATTGGCAAAAAAAATAAAGGAATTGACAAATAAAAAAGGAATTGCAGAAAAAAATCCTGGAATTGGCAAAAAAAAAATTAAGGAATAGACAAAAAAAAAGGAATTGCAGAAAAAAATCCTGGAATTGGCAAAAAAAATCTGGAATTGACAAAAAAAAGAAAAGAATTGGCAAAAAAAAAATCCTGGAATTCTCAAAAAAGAAAAAAATCCTGGAATTGACAAGAAAAAATAAAAGAAATTGCCAAAAAATAAAGGAATTTTAAAAAAAAATCCTGGAATTGCAAAGAAAAATCCTGGAATTGTATAAAAAATGCTGGAATTTCCTAAAAAAAAATCAGAATTCCCCCCAAAAATTCCAGAATTTCAAAAAAAATACCAAATTCCCAAAAAAACCCTGGAATTCTCCAAGAAAAACCCCCAAGCCCAACCCCTGCAATGGGGTGGGAGCTCCTCCTGTCACAAGGGCAGGAGCTCGTTAACGAGGGACTCCTTAATGAGGGATTAATTAATGAGGGATTAATTAATGAGGGACTCCTTAATGAGGGATTAATTAATGAGAGATTAATTAATAAAGGACTCCTTAATGAGGCATTAATTAACGAGGGACTCATTAATGAGGGATTAATTAACGAGGGACTCGTTAATGAGGGGCCCCAAGGGGAACTGAGGAGGGGGCGAAGGGAGATTGGAGAAAAACACGAATTTCACCCCAAAATCCAACCCCAAATCCCTCCAGGAGCCACAAAATTCCCAAAAAATTCTCATTTTTTCCTCTCAAAATCCACCCCAAACCCCTCAGGAACCCCAAAAATCTCAATTTTCCCTCAAAATCCAACCCAAAACCCTTTAGGAACCCCAAATTCCCCCAAAAATCAGAATTTTTACCTCAAAATTAGACCCTAAATCCCCTCAGGAACCCCAAATTCCCCCTAAATCTCAATTTTTACCTCAAAATTTAACCCTAAATCCCCACAGGAACCCCAAATTCCCCCTAAATCTCAATTTTTACCTCAAAATCCAACGCCAAATCCCCTCAGGAGCCCCAAAACCCCTCAGGAACCCCAAATTCCCCCAAAAATCAGAATTTTTTCCCACAAATTCCATCCCCAAAACCACTCAGGGACCCCAAATTCCCCTCAGGAACCACAAAATTCCCACAAAATTCAAAAATTTTCCCCTCAAAATCCAACCCTACATCCCCTCAAAACCCCAAAATCCCAATTTTTACCTCAAAATCCAACCCTAAATCCCCTCAGGAACCCCAAAAACCTCAATTTTTACCTCAAAATTCAATCCTAAATCCCCTCAGGAACCGCAAGTTCCCCTCAGGAACCACAAAATCAAAAACCATCACAATTTTCCCCACAAAATCCAACCCTAAAACCCCTCAGGACCCCCAAAAATCCCAATTTTTACCTCAAAACACAGCTCCAAACCCCTCAGGAACCCCAAAAATCCCAATTTTTACCTCAAAGCACAGCTCCAAACCCCTCAGGAACCCCAAAAATCCCAATTTTTACCTCAAAATTCAATCCTAAATCCCCTCAGGAACTACAAATTCCCCTCAGGAACCACAAAATCAAAAACCATCACAATTTTCCCCACAAAATCCAACCCTAAAACCCCTCAGGAACCCCAAAACCCTCAATTTTTACCTCAAAACCCACCCCAAACCCCTCAGGAACCACAAAAATCCCGATTTTTACCTCAAAGCACAGCTCCAAACCCCTCAGGAACCCCAAAAATCCCAATTTTTACCTCAAAATTCAATCCTAAATCCCCTCAGGAACCACAAAATCAAAAACCATCACAATTTTCCACACAAAATCCAACCCTAAATCCCCTCAGGAACCCCAAAAATCCCAATTTTTACCTCAAAACCCACCCCAAACCTCTCAGGACCCCCAAAAATCCCAATTTTTACCTCAAAGCACAGCTCCAAACCCCTCAGGAAGCCCAAAAATCCCAATTTTTACCTCAAAACACAGCTCCAAACCCCTCAGGAACCCCAAAAATCCCAATTTTTACCTCAAAGCAGACACCAAACCCCTCAGGACCCCCAAAAATCCCAATTTTTACCTCAAAACACAGCTCCAAACCCCTCAGGAACCCCAAAAATCCCAATTTTTACCTCAAAGCAGACACCAAACCCCTCAGGACCCCCAAAAATCCCAATTTTTACCTCAAAACACAGCTCCAAACCCCTCAGGAACCCCAAAAATCCCAATTTTTACCTCAAAATTCAATCCTAAATCCCCTCAGGAACCGAAAATTCCCCTCAGGAACCCCAAAACCCTCAATTTTTACCTCAAAACCCACCCCAAACCCCCTCAGGAACCCCTAAATCCCCTCAGGAGCCCCAAAATCCCTATTTTTCCCTCAAAATCCAACCCTAAATCCCCTCAGGAACCCCAAAAATCCCAATTTTTACCTCAAAACCCACCCCAAACCCCTCAGGAACCCCAAACCCCTCAATTTTTACCTCAAAACACACCCCAAACCCCTCAGGAACCCCAAAAACCTCAATTTTTACCTCAAAACCCACCCCAAATCCCTCAGGAACCTCAAAAATCCCAATTTTTACCTCAAAACCCACCCCAAATCCCTCAGGAACCTCAAAAATCCCAATTTTTACCTCAAAACGCACCCCAAACCCCTCAGGAACCCAAAAATCCCAATTTTTACCTCAAAACCCACCCCAAACCCCTCAGGACCCCCAAAAATCCCAATTTTTACCTCAAAACCCACCCCAAACCTCTCAGGAACCCCAAAAATCTCAATTTTTACCTCAAAATTCAATCCTAAATCCTCTCAGGAACCAAAAATTCCCCTCAGGAACCCCAAAAACCTCAATTTTTACCTCAAAATTCAATCCTAAATCCCCTCAGGAACCGCAAATTCCCCTCAGGAACCACAAAATCAAAAACCATCACAATTTTCCCCACAAAATCCAACCCCAAAACCCCTCAGGAACCCCAAAATTCCCAATTTTTACCTCAAAGCACAGCTCCAAACCCCTCAGGAACCCTAAAAATCCCAATTTTTACCTCAAAACCCACCCCAAACCCCTCAGGAACCCCAAAATCCCAATTTTTACCTCAAAACCCACCCCAAACCCCTCAGGAACCCCAAAAATCCCAATTTTTCCCTCAAAACCCGCCCCAAACCCCTCAGGACCCCCAACAATCCGAATTTTTACCTCAAAACTCAGCTCCAAACCCCTCAGGAACCCCAAAAATCCCAATTTTTCCCTCAAAACCCGCCCCAAACCCCTCAGGACCCCCAACAATCCGAATTTTTACCTCAAAGCACAGCTCCAAACCCCTCAGGAACCCCAAAAATCCCAATTTTTACCTCAAAACACAGCTCCAAACCCCTCAGGAACCCCAAAAATCCCAATTTTTACCTCAAAACACAGCTCCAAACCCCTCAGGAACCCCAAAAATCCCAATTTTTACCTCAAAACCCACCCCAAACCCCTCAGGAACCCCAAAAATCCCAATTTTTACCTCAAAACCCACCCCAAACCCCTCAGGAACCCCAAAACCCTCAATTTTTACCTCAAAACCCACCCCAAACCCCTCAGGAACCCCAAAAACCTCAATTTTTACCTCAAACTTCAATCCTAAATCCCCTCAGGAACCGCAGATTCCCCTCAGGAACCACAAAATAAAAACCAACACAATTTTCCCCACAAAATCCAACCCTAAAACCCCTCAGGAACGCCAAAAATCCCAATTTTTACCTCAAAACCCACCCCAAACCCCTCAGGAACCCCAAAAATCCCAATTTTTCCCTCAAAACCCACCCCAAACCCCTCAGGAAACCCAAAAATCCCAATTTTTACCTCAAAACCCACCCCAAACCCCTCAGGAACCCCAAAAATCCCAATTTTTACCTCAAAGCACAGCTCCAAACCCCTCAGGACCCCCAAAAATCCCAATTTTTACCTCAAAACCCACCCCAAACCCCTCAGGAACCCCAAAAATCCCAATTTTTACCTCAAACTTCAATCCTAAATCCCTTCAGGAACCGCAGATTCCCCTCAGGAACCACAAAATAAAAACCAACACAATTTTCCCCACAAAATCCAACCCTAAAACCCCTCAGGAACCCCAAAAACCTCAATTTTTACCTCAAAACCCGCCCCAAACCCCTCAGGAACCCCAAAAATCCCATTTTTTACCTCAAAGCCCACCCCAAACCCCTCAGGACCCCAAAAATCCCAATTTTTACCTCAAAACACAGCTCCAAACCCCTCAGGACCCCCAAAAACCTCAATTTTTACCTCAAAACCCACCCCAAACCCCTCAGGACCCCCAAAAATCCGAATTTCCCCCTCAGGACCCCCAAAAATCCGTTTCCCGCCCCCCCGGCCCCTCCCCTCCCTCAGGGCTCGCGCCCCTCAGAACTACAACTCCCGGCAGCCCCCGCGGCCCCCGGCACAAAAACCCCCCGGGGGGACTCCCGAGCGTTCCGGGGCCTCCCGACGCCGCCGCCTTCGCTTTTTGAAGGCCTCCAAAACCTTCCCGCAGCCTTTTCCAAACGGGCCTTACCGGAAAACGGCGGAAATCGGCGGCGGCAGCGCACCGGGTCCCCCCGTCCCGCCGCCCCCGGTGCCCGCCGGGGGTCTGAGGGCTGAGGGGAAAGGGGGGGGGGGGATGTTGGTTGTCACTCACCGGCGGCGCGAGCGCTGCGGCCAATGGGGGGGCGCGGCGGAAGCGGCGCGAGCGCCCCGGCCAATGAGGGGGGGCGGCGCGAGCGCACCGGCCAATGAGACCCCCGCACCCCCCCCCCGGTTCCTCTCGGTGGAAGCGTCTCCGGCGGATCTGGCGGAAAGGGCCGAGCGAGGCCCGAGCGAGGCCGAAGGGGGGGGGCGGGGCTTAAGGAAAAGGCGGGAAGACCTCCGGGCCGCTAGAGGGCGCTGCACGGTTGGTGTGAGGGGGGAGCGTCTTAAAGGCGCAGGACACGTTTTGAGTGTGTGGGGGGGGGGGATCCCCGGAATTTGGGGGTGTCCCCCCTCTAAATTGGGGGCGCCGCAGGGAAAATGGGGAGTCTTTGACTCCAAAATGGGGTTTCGCCCGAAATGAATGGGGGAATAATAAAATGGGAGCCCCAAAACTGGGGATACCCCCCCGCCCCCCCCCCCGAATAAATGGGACCAGCCCAAAGATGGGATCCCCTCAAAACTGGGGATCCCCCCCTAAATTGGGACCCCACCCCCAACTGAGGATCCTCCCCCCAAACTGGGATTCCCCCCCCCCAAACTGGGGTTTCCCCTCTAAAATGGGATTCCCCCCCCCCCAAACTGGGAATCCCCCCCAAACTGGGACCCCCCGAAACTGGGATTTCCCCTCTAAACTGGGATTTCTCCCCCCAAACTGGGATTTCCCCCTCGAAACTGGGAATCCCCCCCAAACTGGGATTTCTCCCCCCAAACTGGGATTTCTCCCCCCAAACTGGGATTTCTCCCCCGAAACTGGGACACCCCCCCCGCCCGTCTGGGAGGCCCCGCCCCTCTCCCTCAGCCCTCTCATTTACATACGGCTGCGCCTGGACCAATCAGCGGCCACGGCAGCGCCGCGTGCAGCCAATCAAAGCGTTCGCCACAAGCCCCCGCTCGGCGCGGACGCGCGGCCAATCAGAGGAGAGGACGGAGAGCTTTATTTGCATATAGGCGTGTGGGGCGTGCCCGAGCTTATTTGCATACAGCGCGGGAATATTTGCATGGAGGGCACTCATTTGCGTAGAGCGCGGGTTCATTTGCATACAAGGCGCGCCCCGCGGGGGTTTCGGACGGGGGACCCCCAAAACCCCTCCAGGACCCCCCCAAATCCTCCCAGGTCCCCCCAAATCCTCCCAGGACCCCCCAAAATCTCCCCAAAATTCCCCCAAATCCTCCCAGGTCACCCCAAAATCCTCCCAGGTCCCCCAAATCCTCCCAGGATACCCCCCAACCTTCTCAGGACCCCCCAAAATCACCCCAAAACCTCCTCAGGATCCCCCCAAACCCTTCAGGACCCTTCAAAATCTTCCCAGGACCCCCCAAATCCTCGGGATCATCCCCGGGAGAATTCCGGGGCACAGATCCTTTGGGATCCCCCAAATCCTGGGGATGATCCTGGGGGTCCATCCCCCAAATCCCTGGGATCATCCTGGGACTGGTTCCCTCAAAATCTGGGATCATCCCGGGACCGGATCCCTCAAAATCTGGGATCATCCCAGGACTGGATTCCCCAAAATCTGGGATCATCCTGGGACTGGATCCCCCAAATCCCAGGACCGGATCCCCCAAATCCCTGAGATGATCCCACAACTGGATCCCCCAAACCCCGGGATCATCCCAGGGGTGGATCCCCCAAATCCCTGAGATTATTCCCAGGACCGGATCCCCCAAATCCCTGAGATCATCCCCAGGATGGATGCCCCAAAATCTGGGATCATCCTGGGACTGGATCCCCCAAATCCCCGGGAACATCCCAGGACCAGATCCCCCAAATCCCTGAGATGATCCCAGGAGTGGATCCCCCAAATCCCAGGACCGGATCCCCCAAATCCCTGGGATCATCCCCGGGATCATTCCCAGGATGGATCCCCCAAACTCCAGGATCACCCCAGGACCGGATCCCCCAAATCCCTGGGATCATCCCCGGGATCATTCCCAGGATGGATCCCCCAAACTCCAGGATCACCCCAGGACTGGATCCCCCAAATCCCTGGGATCATCCCAGGCCATGAATCCCAAATCCCCCCAGACCCCCCAAACCCCCCAAACCCCATTGGATCCCGTCAGATCCCATCGCATCCTGATGGATCCCGATGTTCCGATGGATCCCAATGGATCCCTCGGGATCGTGGTAGCATCGACTGATGTAGACACTCTGCCCGTCAATCCCGATGGATCCAATGGATCCCGATGGATCCAATGGGTCCGATGGATCCCCATGGATCCCGATGGATCCCGATGGATCCCGATGGATCCCGATGGAACCCGATGGACCCAATGGCTCCAATGGATCCAATGGATCCCAACGGATCCCAATGGATCCCAATTGATCCCAATGGATCTCAGTAATGGCGGCTGACGTAGACGCTCTGCCCGTCGATCCCGATGGATCCAATGGCTCCAATGGCTCCAATGGCTCCAATGGCTCCAGTGGATCCCAATGGATCCCGCTGGATCCCTCGGGATCTCAGTAGTGCCGGCTGACGTAGACGCTCTGCCCGTCGAACTCGTCGCCGCCGAGGCAGCGCAGGAGGAAGTGGCCGAGGTCGGGCGCCGAAATCTCCCGGGAGGCTCCGGGGCCGCCGGCGGCTCCGACCGTCACCTCGTAGTCGCCGGTCAGCGGCCGCTCCGCTGCCGGCCCCAAATCACAATTAGCACTTTTTTATCATTTATCCCAGTTTTCCCGATTTATCCCAGTTTTTCCCAGTTTTTCCCTTTTTTCCCATTTTTTCCCCTTTTTTCCCCTTGTTTTTACTCATTTTTCACCCATTTTTTGGCGATTTTTCCCCATTTTTTCCTGTTTTTTGCCCCATTTTCCTCCCAATTTTCCCATAAATTTTCTCCCAATTTCCCCCCATTTTTTCCAATTTTCTCAATTTTCCCCCCAATTTTCTCAAAATTTTCCCCATTTTCCCCCACTTCTTCTCAATTTCCCCTCATTTTCCCCATTTTCCCCAATTTTCCCCATTTTCCCCATTTCCCCCCACTTCTCCCCAATTTCCCCTCATTTTCCCCCATTTCCCCCCTTTCCCCCCATTTCCCATTAAATTTCCCCCATTTTCCTCCCATTTTCCCCCAATTTTTCCCCAATTTCCCCCAATTTAATCCCCACTGCCTCCCAAATTTTTCCAAATTTTCCCCCAAAATTTCCCCCCATTTCCCCCCATTTCCCTCAATTTTCCCCCAAATTTTCCCCATCCTTTCCCCCAAATTCCTCCCAAATTCCCCCCAATTTTACCCCATTTCCCCCAAAATTTTTCCCCATTTCCCCCCATTTGCCCCCAAATTTTCCCCATTTTTCCCCCAAAATTCCCCCAATTTCCCCCCATTTCTCCCAAATTTTCCCAATTTTTGCCCCAAATTCCCCCCAATTTACTCCCATTTTCCCCCCAAATTTTCCCCATCTTTCCCCCCAAATTCCCCCCAAATTCCCCCAATTTTTCCCCCATTTCCCCCCAATTTTTCCGCATTTTTTCCCCATTTCCACCCAAAGTTCCCCAATTTCCCCCAAAATTTTCCCTGTTTTTCCCCCCAATTTTCCCCGATTTCCCCCCCAAATTTCCCCAAAATTTCCCTGTTTCTTCCCCTATTTACCCCCATTTTGCCCCCAATTTTTGCCCCAAATTCCCCCAAAATTTCCCCCCCTTCCCTCAATTTTCCCCCAAATTTTCCCCATCTTTCCCACCAAAATTCCCCCAATTTCCCCAATTTTTCCCCCTGAATTTCCCCAAATATTCCAAATTTTTCCCTCATTTTCTCCCCGATGTTTTTCCCGATTTTCCCTAATTTTCCCCCCAATTCCCCCCCCAATTTTCCCCAATTTCCCCCAAATTTTGCCAATTTTTCCCCTTCTTTTTGGTCACTTTTCACCCAATTTCTCCCCATTTTTTCCCCAATTTTTCCCCATTTTTTCCCCAAATTTCCGCCCAAATCTCCCCCATTTTTCCCCCAATTTCCCCCCAATTTCCCCCATATTTCCCCCCAGGAATTTTCCCAAAACCCGCAGAATTCCCCCCAAATTCCGTACCGGCGATGTGCGGGGGCATAACGAGCACGGAGCGCAGCGGCGCCGCGCGGAGGATCCGCTCCGGCTTTTCCCATTCGCACTCCGTTCTCCCCCCAAATTTCCCCCTTTTCTTCCCCAATTTCCCCCAAAATTCCTTCCAAATTCCCCCAAAATTCCCCCCAAATTTTCCCTCTTTCTTCCCCTATTTTCCCCCATTTTTCCCACAAATTTTCCCCAAAATTTCCCCAAAATTTCCCCCTATTTCCCTCAATTTTCCCCCAAATTTTCCCCATCTTTCCCCCCAAATTCCTCCCAAATTTCCCCAAATTTTCTCCATTTTTCCCCCATTTCCCCCCAAATTTTTTCCCATTTTCCCCCATATCTCCCAAATTTTCCCCATTTTTGCCCCCAAATTCCTCCCAATTTTCTCAAATTTTCCCCCATTTCCCCCCAAAATTTCCCCAAAATTTTCCCCCATTTCCCCGTCCTTTCCCTCAATTTCCCCCCAAATTTTCTCCCTTTTTCCCCCCAAATTCCCCCAAATTTTCTCCAATTTTCCCCCATTTCCCCCCAAATTTTCCCCAGTTTCCCCCAAAATTTTCCCTGTTTTTTCCCCCAAATTTCCCCCCCAAATTCCCCCCAATTTCCCCATAAATTTTCCCTGTTTTTCCCAATTTTCCCCCCAATTTTTCCCCATTTTCCCCCCAAATCTCCCCAATTTTTTTTCCCATTTTTTCCCCCATTTTTTCCCCAATTTTCCCCCCATTTTCCCCCATATTTCCCCCCGGGAATTTTCCCAAAACCGGCGGAATTCCCCCCAAATTCCGTACCGGCGATGTGCGGGGGCATGACGAGCACGGAGCGCAGCGGCGCCGCGCGGAGGATCCGCTCCATGCGCCGGTGCTCCTCGGTCACTGCCCGGAGCCGCTCCGGGACCCGCTCGGGCTCCCACAGCAGGAACGCTGCGGGGAAAGGGCTCAGGGACCCCTCCCCAAATTTTGGGGGTGTTTGGGACATTTTGGGGCGATTTTGGGGGTTTTGGGGGAAGATTTTATGGGGCATTCCAAGGGGTTTTGGGGAGATGTGCTCGGGCTTCCACAGCAGGAACCCAAGGGATTTAGGGACCCCCGACCCAAAATTTCGGAGGATTTAGGGACCCCTCCCCAAATTTTGGGGGGGTTTAGGGACCCCTCCCCAAATTTTGGGGGTGTTTGGGACATTTTGGGGCGATTTTGGGGGTTTTTGGGGGAGGTTTTTGGTGGTTCTGGAAGGGTTTTGGGGGGATGTGCTCCAGCTCCCACAGCAGGAACCCAAGGGATTTAGGGACCCCCGACCCAAAATTTCGGAGGATTTGGGGACCCCCGACCCAAATTTCTGTAGGGTTTAAGGGACCCCTCCTCAAAATTTTGGAGGATTTAGGGACCCCTCCCCAAATTTTGGGGGGTTTTGGGGGGATTTTGACGAGTTTGGGGTGGGTTTTGAGGGGTTTTGGGGTGACCGGTGCTCCTCGGTCACTGCCCGGAGCCGCTCCGGGACCCGCTCGGGCTCCCACAGCAGGAACGCTGCGGGGAAAGGGCTCAGGGACCCCTCCCCAAATTCGGGGCGACCCCTCCCCAAATTTTGGGGGATTTCGGGGGATTTTGAGGCGATTTTGGGGGTTTTTGGGGGAGGTTTTTGGTGGTTCAGGAAGGGTTTTGGGGAGATGCACTCGGGCTCCCACAGCAGGAACATTGCGCTGAAAGGGGTTTAGGGACCCCTCCCCAAAATTTTGGAGGATTTAGGGACCCCTCACCAAAATTTTGGGGGATTTAGGGACCCCTCCCCAAATTTTTGGGGAGTTTTGGGGGGATTTTGGGGCTATTTTGGGGGTTTTTGGGGGAGATTTTATGGGGGACTCAGAGGGGTTTTGGGGGGAAGCGCTGCAGAGAACGCTGAGCCCAGGGGGTTTAGGGACCCCTCCTCAAAATTCTGGGGGATTTAGGGACACCTCACCAAATTTTTAGGGACCCCTCCCCAAATTTTGGGGGGTTTTGGGGGGAATTTTGGGGGATTTTGGGGGTTTTTCAGGCATTCCGAGGGGTTTTGGGGTGACCGATGCTCCTCGGTCACCGCGCGGAGCCGCTCCGGGACCCGCTCGGGCTCCCACAGCAGGAACGCTGCGGGGAAAGGGCTCAGGGACCCCTCCCCAAATTCCGGGGGGACCCCTCCCCAAATTTTGGGGGTGTTTGGGACATTTTGGGGCGATTTTTGGGGGGTTTTTGGGGGAGGTTTTTGGGGGACTCAGAGGGGTTTTGGGGAGAAGCGCTGCAGAGAACGCTGAGCCCAGGGGGTTTAGGGACCCCTCCCCAAAATTTTTTTGGGGTTTAAGGACCCCTCCCCAAAATTTTGAAGGATTGAGGGACCCCTCCCCAAATTTTGGGGAGTTTTGGGGGGATTTTGGGGCTGTTTTGGGGGTTTTTGGGGGAGATTTTATGGGGCATTCCAAGAGGTTTTGGGGGGAAGCACTGCAGAGAACGCTGAGCCCAGGGGGTTTAGGGACCCCTCCCCAAATTTCTGTGTGGATTTAGAGACCCCTCCCCAATTATTAGGGACCCCTCCCCAAATTTTGGGGGGATTTCGAGGGGTTTTGGGGCGATTTTGGGGGTTTTTGGGGGAGATTTTATGGGGGATTCCGAGGGGTTTTGGGGAGATGCGCTCGGGCTCCCACAGCAGGAACGCTGCGCTCAAAGGGGTTTAGGGAGCCCTCCCCAATTTTTTTGTGGGGTTTAGGGACCCCTCCCCAAATTCGGGGAGACCCCTCCCCAATTTTTGGGGGGATTTGGGACATTTTGGAGCGATTTTTGGGGGGTTTTGGGGGAGATTTTTTGGGGGACTCAGAGGGGTTTTGGGGGGAAGCGCTGCAGAGAACGCTGTGCCCAGGAGGTTTAAGGACCCCTCCCCAAATTTTTTGTGGGGTTTAAGGACCCCTCCTCAAAATTTTGAAGGATTGAGGGACCCCTCCCCAAATTTTGGGGAGTTTTGGGGGATTTTTGGGCGATTTTGGGGGTTTTGGGGGAGATTTTATGGGGCATTCCGAGGGGTTTTGGGGAGATGCGCTCAGGCTCCCACAGCAGGAACCCAAGGGATTTAGGGACCCCCGACCCAAAATTTTGGAGGATTTAGGGACCCCTCCCCAAATTTTGGGGGTTTAGGGACCCCTCCCCAAATTTTTGTGGGGTTTAGGGACCCCTCCCCAAATTTTGGGGAGTTTTGGGGGGATTTTGGGGCGATTTTGGGGGTTTTGGGGGAGATTTTATGGGGGACTCAGAGCGGTTTTGGGGGGAAGCGCTGCAAAGAACGCTGAGCCCAGGGGGTTTAGAGACCCCTCCCCAAAATTTGAAGGATTTAGGGACCCCTCCCCAAAATTTTAGGGACCCCTCCCCAAATTTTGGGGGGTTTTGGGGGGATTTTGGGGGATTTTGGGGGTTTTTGAGGCATTCCGAGGGGTTTTGGGGTGACCGATGCTCCTCGGTCACCGCGCGGAGCCGCTCCGGGACCCGCTCGGGCTCCCACAGCAGGAACGCTGCGGGGAAAGGGCTCAGGGACCCCTCCCCAAATTCGGGGCGACCCCTCCCCAAATTTTGGGGGTGTTTGGGACATTTTGGGGCGATTTTTGGGGGTTTTTGGGGGGAGATTTTTTGGGGCATTCCGAGGGGTTTTGGGGGGAAGAGCTGCGGATCCTGCGGCAGGAACGCTGAGCCCAGGGGGTTTAGAGACCCCTCCCCAAAATTCTGGAGAACCCACCCCAAATTTTAGGGACCCCTCCCCAAATTTTGGGGGGATTTCGGGGGATTTTGGGGAGTTTGGGGGCGGTTTGAGGGGTTTTGGGGTGACCGATGCTCCTCGGTCACCGCGCGGAGCCGCTCCGGGACCCGCTCGGGCTCCCACAGCAGGAACGCTGCGGGGAAAGGGCTCAGGGACCCCTCCCCAAATTCGGGGAGACCCCTCCCCAAAATTTTGGGGGATTTCGGGGGATTTTGAGGCGATTTTGGGGGTTTTTGGGGGAGGTTTTTGGTGGTTCTGGAAGGGTTTTGGGGAGATGCGCTCGGGCTCCCACAGCAGGAACCCAAGGAATTTAGGGACCCCCGACCCAAAATTTTGGAGGATTTAGGGACCCCTCCCCAAATTTTGGGGGGATTTTGGGGGATTTTGAGGCGATTTTGGGGGGTTTTGGGGGAGATTTTATGGGGGATTCCGAGGGGTTTTGGGGGCAGCAGGAACACTAAACCCAAGAGATTTGGGGACCCCCGACCCAAATTTCTGTAGGGTTTAGGGACCCCTACTCAAAATTTTGGAGGATTTAGGGACCCCTCCCCAAATTTTGGGGGTGTTTGTGACATTTTGAGGCGATTTTGGGGGTTTTTGGGGGAGATTTTATGGGGGATTCCGAGGGGTTTTGGGGAGATGCGCTCAGGCTCCCACAGCAGGAACGCTGCGCCCAGGGGGTTTAAAGACCCCACCCCAAAATTTTTGTGGGGTTTAGGGACACCTCCCTAAATTTTAGGGACCCCTCCCCAAATTTTGGGGGTTTTTGGGACATTTTGGGGCGATTTTTGGGGGTTTTGGGGGAGATTTTATGGGGGATTCCGAGGGGTTTTGGGGAGATGCGCTCGGGCTCCCACAGCAGGAACCCAAGGGATTTAGGGACCCCCGACCCAAAATTTCGGAGGATTTAGGGACCCCTCCTCAAATTTTTGGAGGATTTAGGGACCCCTCCCCAAATTTTGGGGAGTTTTGGGGGGATTTTGGGGCGATTTTGGGGGTTTTGGGGGGAGATTTTATGGGGGACTAAGAGGGGTTTTGGGGAGATGCGCTCGGGCTCCCACAGCAGGAACGCTGAGCCCAGGGGGTTTAGGGACCCCTCCCCAAAATTTTTGTGGGGTTTAGGGACCCCTCCCCAAATTTTTTGTGGGGTTTAGGGACCCCTCCCCAAATTTTGGGGGTGTTTGGGACATTTTGGAGCGATTTTTGGGTTTTTTTGGGGCAGATTTTATGGGGGATTCCGAGGGGTTTTGGGGGGAAGCGCTGCGGCTCCCTCGGCAGGAACGCTGAGCCCAGGGGGTTTAGGGACCCCTCCCCAAATTTTTTGTGGGGTTTAGGGACCCCTCCACAAATTTTAGGGACCTCTCCCCAAATTTAGGGGGGATTTCGGGGGGATTTTGGGGAGTTTGGGGGCGGTTTGAGGGGTTTTGGGGTGCCCGATGCTCCTCGGTCACCGCGCGGAGCCGCTCCGGGACCCGCTCGGGCTCCCACAGCAGGAACGCTGCGGGGAAAGGGCTCAGGGACCCCTCCCCAAATTCGGGGAGACCCCTCCCCAAATTTTGGGGGGATTTCGGGGGGTTTTGGGGCGATTTTGGGGGGTTTTTGGGGAGATTTTATGGGGGATTCCGAGAGGTTTTGGGGGGAAGCGCTGCAGAGAACGCTGAGCCCAGGGGGTTTAGGGACCCCTCCCCAATATTTTTTTGGGGTTTAGGGACCCCTCCCCAAAATTTTGAAGGATTGAGGGACCCCTCCCCAAATTTTGGGGGGATTTTGGGGCGATTTTTGGGGTTTTTTGGGGGAGATTTTATGGGGGATTCCGAGGGGTTTTGGGGAGATGCACTCGGGCTCCCACAGCAGGAACCCAAGGTATTTAGGGACCCCGACCCAAAATTTTGGAGGATTTAGGGACCCCTCCCCAAATTTTGGGGGGATTTAGGGACCCCTCCCCAAATTTTGGGGGTGTTTGGGACATTTTGGGGCGATTTTTGGGGGGGTTTTGGGGGTGATTTTATGGGGGATTCCGAGGGGGTTTGGGGGCAGCAGGAACACTGAGCCCAAGAGATTTGGGGACCCCCGACCCAAATTTTTGTAGGGTTTAGGGACCCCTCCTCAAAATTTTGGAGGATTTAGGGACCCCTCCCCAAAATCTGGGGGTTTTTGGGGGAGGTTATTTGGGGAGATGTGCTCAGGCTCCCACAGCAGGAACGCTGTGCCCAGGGGGTTTAGGGACCCCTCCCCAAATTTTTGGGGGGTTTAGGGACCCCTCCCCAAATTTTATGGACCCCTCCCCAAATTTTGGGGAGTTTTGGGGGGATTTTGGGGCTGTTTTGGGGGTTTTTGGGGGATTTTGGGTGGTTCTGGAAGGGTTTTTGGGAGATGCGCTCGGGCTCCCACAGCAGGAAGCCAAGGGATTTAGGGACCCCCGACCCAAAATTTTGGAGGATTTAGGGACCCCTCCCCAAATTTTTGGGGGGTTTAGGGACCCCTCCCCAAATTTTGGGGGATTTAGGGACCCTCCTCAAAATTTTGGGGGGTTTTGGTGTGTCCTGAAGGGTTTTGGGGGGATTTTTGTTAATTTTTGGGGGGATTTTTTGGGGTTTTTTGGGAATTTTTGGGGGGATTTTTTGGGACTTTTTTCTGTTGATTTTGATAATATTTTTGGGAATTTTTTTTGGGAATTTTTGGGAATTTTGGGGGTCTCACCGGACAGACACAGCACCACTTTGGGCTGGATTTGGGGGAATTTTAGGTGATTTTTGGGCGATTTAAAGGGAATTTTTTAGGATTTTTGGGGGGAATTTTTTGTGAATTTTTTTAGGAATATTTTGGGAATATTTTTTGGAAATTTTGGGGAATTTTTGGGGAATTTTTAGGGTCTCACCGGACAGACACGCCACCGCTTTGGGCTGGATTTGGGCGGTTTTCGGTGATTTTGGGGCGATTTAAAGGGATTTTTTTATGATTTTTGGGGGAATTTTTTAGGGAATTTTTTTGGGATGATTTTGGGAATATTTTTTGGAAATTTTGGGAATTTTTTGGGAATTTTGGGGGTCTCACCGGACAGACACGCCACCACTTTGGGCACTCCGTTCTCCACCAGCGCCTCCACGATGGTTTTGGTGGCGTCCGACAACATCGTGGTCGGGGCTGAGAATTTGGGCATTTTTGGGCATTTTTGGGCATTTTTGAGATGGTTTTGGGGGCCCTTTTGCCTTTTTCCCATTTTTCCCATTTTTCCCCCCATTTCTTCCTTCATTTTCCCCCTTTTTTTCCCATTTATTCCCAATTTTTCCCACTTTATTCCCATTTTTCCCATTTATTCCCAATTTCCCCCCCTTTTTGCCTATTTATTCCCAATTTTCCCTCTTTATTCCAATTTTTCCCACTTTATTCCCAACTTCTCCACTTTTTTCCCATTTATTCCCAATTTTCCCACTTTATTCCCAATTTTTCCCACTTTATTCCCAATTTCCCCCTTTTTTCCCATTTATTCCCAATTTTCCCACTTTATTCCCAGTTTTTCCCATTTTATTCCCAATTTCCCCCCTTTTTTCCCATTTATTCCCAATTTTTCCCACTTTATTCCCATTTTTTCCCATTTTTCCCATTTATTCCAAATTTCTCCCCCTTTTTCCCATTTATTCCAAAGTTTTCTCACTTTTTTCCCATTTATTCCCAATTATTCCCGTTTATTGCAAATTTTTCCCATTTTCCTTCCCCTTTTTCCCACCCCACACCCAAAGGGGGGGTGGGGGAGGGGCTGGGGGGGGGTCCCAAAATGGGGTCAAAGGTCAATGGGGGAGTGTCAAAGGGGAGGTGGGGGAGAGGCGGGGGGGTCCCCAAAACGGGGTCAAAGGTCAATGGGGGAGGGGTCAGGGGGGTGGGGGAGGGGTGAAGGTGAATTGGGGAAGGTCTGAGGGTGGGTGGGGGAGGGTCGGGGTGGGTGGGGGAGGGTGCGAGGTGGGTGGGGGAGGGGTGAAGTTGAATTGGGGAGGGGTCTGAGGGGAGTGGGGGAGGGTCCCAGGGCTGGGTGGGGGAGGGTCCGACGGGGAGGGTCCCAGGGGGGGTGGGGGAGGGTCAGGCTGAATTGGGGAGGGGTCCCGGGGGAGGGTGGGGGAGGGGTGAAGTTGAATTGGGGAGGGGTCCCAGGGTGGGTGGGGGAGGGTCAGATGGGGATGGGGGTTGGTCAGGGGTGGGTGGGGGAGGGTCAGGCTGAATTGGGGAGGGTCCGGTCCGAGGAGTGGGTGGGGGAGGGGTGAAGTTGAATTGGGGAGGGGTCCCAGGGGTGGGTGGGGGATGGTCAGAGGTGGGTGGGGGAGGGGTGAGGGTGAATTGGGGAGGGGTCCCAGGGTTGGGTGGGGGAGGGTCTGAAGTGGGGGAGGGTCAGAGGTTCAGGGTGGGGGAGGGTCAGAGGGGGGTGGGGGTTGGTCAGATGGGGATGGGGGAGGGTCCCAGGGTTGGGTGGGGGAGGGTCAGGCTGAATTGGGGAGGGGTCCGGGGTGGGTGGGGGAGGGTCGGGATGGGTGGGGGAGGGGCAGAGGGGTGGGGGAGGGTGAAGTTGAATTGTGGAGGGTCAGGGTGAATTGGGGAGGGTCCGGGGTGGGTGGGGGAGGGTCAGGCTGAATTGGGGAGGGTCCGGGCAGGGTGGGGGAGGGTCAGGGTGAATTGGGGAGGGGTCCCAGGAGGGTGGGGGAGGGTCAGAGGTGGGGGAGGGTCCCAGGGGAGGGTGGGGGAGGGTTAGGCTGAATTGGGGAGGGTCAGGCTGAATTGGGGAGGGGTCCCAGGGTGGGTGGGGGGGTTGGGTGGGGGAGGGGTGAAGTTGAATTGTGGAGGGTCAGGCTGAATTGGGGAGGGGTCCCGGGGGGGTGGGGGAGGGGTGAAGTTGAATTGGGGAGGGTCAGGGTGAATTGGGGAGGGGTCCCAGGGGTGGGTGGGGGAGGGTCAGGCTGAATTGGGGAGGGTCAGGCTGAATTGGGGAGGGTCAGGGGTGGGTGGGGGAGGGGTGAAGTTGAATTGGGGAGGGTCAGGGTGAATTGGGGAGGGTCCGGGGTGGGTGGGGGAGGGTCAGGCTGAATTGGGGAGGGGTCCCAGGGGTGGTGGGGGAGGGGTGAAGTTGAATTGGGGAGGGTCAGGCTGAATTGGGGAGGGTCAGGGTGAACTGGGGAGGGTCAGGCTGAATTGGGGAGGGGTCCCAGGAGGTGGGGGAGGGTCCGTTCCGTACCGAGGTCCCCGCCGGTGCCGATGACGATCAGCGCCCCCCGCTGGCCGCGCGCCGCCTCCCGCACCGCGCGCGGGTCCCGCGCGTCCCCCACGAGCACCCGCGAGGGGCGCGGCCCGGGCGGCAGCCGGGAGGGGTCCCGCACCAGCGCCGTCACCTCCAGACCTGGGGGACCCCGAAAATGGGCACAGGGTACCCCAAAATATCACACACGGCACCCCAAAAATCGGCACAGGGCACCCCAAAAATCAGCACAAACAGCACCCCAAAAATCACACACGGCACCCCAAAACTCATCACACCCCAAATTCCTGCCGGGGATACCCCAAAACCCCCCCAGGACCCCCCAAATTCCCTCCAGGACCCCCCAAAATCCGCCCAGGATCCCCCAAAATCTGCCTGAGACCCCCAAATTCTCCCCAGGACCCCCCAAAATCTGCCTGGGACCCCCCAAAATCCCCCCAGGACCCCCCAAAATCCATCCCAGCACCCCAAAAATCAGCACACCCGGAACCCCAAAAATCACTCACGGTACCCCAAAAATCAGCGCAGTCGGCACCCCAAAAATCAGCACAGGGCACCCCAAAAATGGGCACACGGCACCCCAAAAATGGGCACACGGCACCCCAAAAATCAGCACAGTCGGTACCCCAAAAATCAGCACACGGAACCCCAAAATTGTCACACGGCACCCCAAAAATGGCACCCACGGAACCCCAAAAATGGGCACAGTCGGTACCCCAAAAATCAGCTCAGGGCACCCCAAAAATGTCACACACGGTACCCCAAAATTCATCACAGGGCATCCCAAAAATCAGCACAGCCGGAACCCCAAAAATCAGCACAAACAGCGCCCCAAAAATCAGCACAGGGCGCCCCAAAATGGGCACACGGCACCCCAAAAAGGCACCCACGGCACCCCAAAAATGGCACACACGGAACCCCAAAAATGGGCACACGGCACCCCAAAAATCAGCACAAACAGCGCCCCAAAAATCACACACGGCACCCCAAAAATGTCACCTCCGGCACCCCAAAAATGGGCACAGGGCACCCCAAAAATGGGCACAGGGCACCCCAAAAATGGGCACACGGCACCCCAAAAATCAGCTCAGCCGGAACCCCAAAAATCAGCACACACGGAACCCCAAAATTGGTACACGGCACCCCAAAAATGGGCACACGGAACCCCAAAATTGGGCACAGGGCACCCCAAAAACCCCCAAACCCCAAAATCTGCCTGGGACCCCCAAATTTCCCTAAGGACCCCCCCAAAACCCCCCCAGGGACCCCTCAAAACTCCAACGCCCCAAACCCCCCCAGGACCCCCCAAAATCCATCCCAGCACCCCAAAAATCACACACGGCACCCCAAAAATCAGCACACCCCGAGTTCCTGACAGGGACACCCCAAAACCCCCCCAGGACCCCCCAAAATCCCCCCAGGAGCTCCCAAAATCCATCCCAGCACCCCAAAATTCATCACATGGCACCCCAAAAATCAGCACACACGGCACCCCAAAAATCCCCACACCCCGAGTTCCTGCCGGGGATACCCCAAAACCCCCCCAAGGGACCCCAAAACCCCCCCAGGACCCCCCAAAATCCCCCCAGGAGCCCCCAAAATCCATCCCAGCACCCCAAAAATCACACACGGCACCCCAAAAATCCCCACACCCCGAATTCCTGCCGGGGATACCCCAAACCCCCCCAGGGACCCCAAAACCCCCCCCGGACCCCCCAAAACTCCAACGCCCCAAACCCCCCCAGGACCCCCCAAAATCCATCCCAGCACCCCAAAAATCACACACGGCACCCCAAAAATCAGCACACCCCAAATTCCCTTCAGGACCCCCCAAAATCCACCTGGGACCCCCAAATTCTCCCCAGGACACCCCAAAATCCATCCCAGGACCCCCCAAAACCCCTCTCAGCCCCCCCAAATCTATCCCAGCACCCCAAAATCTCCCCAGGACGCCCCAGAATCCGCCCAGGACCCCCCAAACCCCCCCAGGACCCCCCAAAATCCATCCCGGCCCCCCCAAAATCCATCCCAGCACCCCAAAAACCCATCCCAGGACCCCCCAAAACCCCCCCAGGACCCCCCAAAATCCCCCCAGGACCCCCAAAATCCCCCAGGACCCCCCAAAACCCCCCAGGAACCCCCAAATTCCCTCCAGGACCCCCCAAAACCCCCCAGGACCCCCGAAAATCCCCCCAGGACCCCCCAAAATCCGCCTGGGACCCCAAAATTCCTTCCAGGACCCCCCAAAATCTGCCCGGCACCCCCAAATTCCCCCCAGGACACCCCAAAATCCCGTCCCGACCCCCCAAAACCCCTCCCAAGGCTTTATCAGCCCCCCCAAAACCCCTCCCAGCCCCCCCAAAACCTCCCCAGGACCCCCCAAATCCATTCTAGCACCCCCAAACCCCTCCCGGCTCCCCAAAACGCCCCCAGGACCCCCCAAAATCTCACCAGGACTCCCCAAAATCCCCCAGGAACCCCCAAAATCCCTCCCAGCCCCCCCAAAACCCCCCCAAGACCCCCCAAAATCCCTCTCAGACCCCCCAAAATCCCCCCAAGACCCCCCAAACCCCCCCAGGAACCCCCAAAATCCCTCCCAGCCCCCCCAAAACCCCCCCAAGACCCCCCAAAATCCCTCTCAGACCCCCCAAAATCCCCCCAGGGCCCCCCAAAATCCCCCAGGACCCCCCAAAATCCCCCCAGGACCCCCCAAAATCCCCCCAGGACCCCCCCAAACCCCCCCAGGACCCCCCAAAACCCCTCCCGGACCCCCCAAATCCCCCTCAGGACCCCCCAAAATCCCTCCCGGCCCCCCCAAATCTATCCCAGCCCCCCAAAAACCCCTCCCAGCCCCCCAAACCCCACCCAGGGCATTATCAGCCCCCCCCAAATCCCCCCCGCCCCCCCAGATAAGCCTTATCAGCCCCCCCAGTTCTGCCGCACCCCAAAACCGTCGGAATTTCCCCCAATTCTCTGGGAACCCCAAATTCTAAAGGACCCCAAATTCCGGAGACCCCAAATTTATGGGAACCCCCAAATTCCCAAAGACCCCAAATTCCGGAGACCCCAAATTTATGGGACCCCCCCAAATTCCCAAGGAACCCCAAAACTCAGAGACCCCCAAAATCCCTCAATTCCCAGTGAACCCCAAATTTCTGGGACCCCCCCAAAACCCAGGGAACCCCAAAACGAAGGGAACCCCAAATTTCTCGGACCCCCCCAAATTCCCAGGGACCCCAAATTTCTGGGACCCCCCCCAAATTCCCAGGGACCCCAAATTTCCAGGACCCCCCTCAATTCCCAATGAACCCCAAAACTCAGGGAACCCCAAATTTCTGGCCCCCCCCAAAACCCAGGGACCCCAAATTTCTGGGACCCCCCCAATTCTCACGGAACCCCAAATCCCTTAAGGAACCCCAAAAACTCTTCAATTACCAGAGAACCCCAAATTCCAGAGAACCCCAAATTTCCAGGACCCCCCCCCCAATTCCCAGTGAACCCCAAAACTCAGGGAACCCCAAATTTCTGGAACACCCCCAAATCTCCAGGGAACCCCAAATTCCGGAGACCCCAAATTCCCGGGGACTCCCCCAAATTCCAGGGAACCCCAAATTTCTGGGACCCCCCAAATTCCCAAGGACCCCAAATTCCAGTGAACCCCAAAACTCAGAGATCCCCAAAGTCCCTCAATTCCCAGAGAACCCCAAATTTCTGGGACCCCCCCAAATTCCAGTGAACCCCAAAACTCAGAGATCCCCAAAGTCCCTCAATTCCCAGTGAACCCCAAATTTTTTTTTTCTGGGACCCCCCAAATTCTCAAGGACCCCAAATTTCTGGGACCCCCCAAACCCAGGGAACCCCAAATTCCCAGGACCCCCCCCAATTCCCAGTGAACCCCAATTCCAGGGAACCCCAAATTTCTGGGACACCCCCAAATCCTCAGGGAACCCCAAAACCCAGTGACCCCAAATTCCGTTTTTGGGGTCCCCCCCAATTCTTCCTCATTTCGGGGTCCCCCCCGTCCCCATTTTTGGGGTCCCCCGTCCTCATTTTTGGGGTCTCCGTACCCATTTTTGGGGTCCCCGATCCCATTTTTGGGGTCCCCGTGACCATTTTAGGGTCTCGATCCCATTTTTGGGGTCCCCGTTCCCATTTTTGGGGTCCCCCTGCCCATTTTTGGTGTCCCCGATCCCACTTTTGGGGTCCCCGTGCCCATTTTTGGGTTCCCCGATCCCATTTTTGGGGTCCCCGTTCCCATTTTGGAGTCCAGATCCCATTTTTGGGGTCCCCGTGCCCGTTTTTGTGGTCCCCGTTCCCATTTTTGGGGTCCCCGATCCCGTTTTTGGGGTCCCCGTTCCCATTTTTGGGGTCCCCTTACCCATTTTGGGGTGTCCCGTACCCATTTTGGGGTCTCGATCCCATTTTTGGGATCCCCGATCCCATTTTTGGGGTCCCCGTTCCCCTTTTTGGGGTCCCGGTGCCCATTTTTGGGGTCCCCGATCCCATTTTTGGTGTCCCAGATCCCATTTTTGGGGTCCCCGATCCCGTTTTTGGTGTCCCTGTGCCCATTTTTGGTGTCCCAGATCCCATTTTTGGTGTCCCCGTGCCCATTTTTGTGGTCCCCGATCCCATTTTTGGGGTCCTCGATCCCATTTTTGGTGTCCCCATTCCCATTTTTGGGGTCCCCGTGCCCATTTTTGGGGTCCCCGTTCCCATTTTTTGGGTCTCCGTTCCCATTTTTAGGGTCCCCGTACCCATTTTTGGGGTCCCGATCCCATTTTTGGTGTCCCCGTACCCATTTTTGGGGTGTCCCGTACCCATTTTTGGGGTCCCCGTGCCCATTTTTGGTGTCCCGTTCCCATTTTGGGGTGTCCCGTACCCATTTTGGGGTCCCCGTGCCCGTTTTTGGGGTCCCCGTTCCCATTTTTGGGGTCCCCGTACCCATTTTTGGGGTGTCCCATACCCATTTTGGGGTCCCCGTTCCATTTTGGGGTCCCCGTGCCCATTTTTGGGGTCCCCGTTCCCATTTTTGTGGTCCCCGTGCCCATTTTTGGGGTCCCCGTGCCCATTTTTGGGGTGCCCGATCCCATTTTTGTGGTCCCCGTTCCCATTTTTGTGGTCCCCGATCCCATTTTTGGGGTCCCCGATCCCATTTTTGGGGTCCCCGTACCCATTTTAGGGTCCCCGATCCCATTTTGGGGTCCCCGTTCCCATTTTGGGGTCCCCGTGCCCATTTTTGGGGTCCCGTGCCCGTTTTTGGGGTGTCCCGTTCCCATTTTGGGGTCCCGTACCCATTTTTGGTGTCCCCGATCCCAGTTTTGGGGTCCCCGTGCCCGTTTTTGGGGTCCCCGTTCCCATTTTTGGGGTCCCCGTACCCATTTTTGGGGTCCCGGTGCCCGTTTTTAGGGTCCCTGTGCCCGTTTTTGGGGTCCCCGTGCCCGTTTTTGGGGTCCCGGTGCCCATTTTTTGGGGTCCCCGTGCCCATTTTTGGGGTCCCGTGCCCGTTTTTGGGGTGTCCCGTACCCTGTTCCAGCGCCAGCTTCAGCGTGGCCCGCCCGGTTCTACCGGTGGCTCCGAAAATCACGATCTTCATCCCCGGACCGAACCGGACCGAACCGGACCGAACCGGGACCGGGACCAAGATTCGAACCGGGACCGGGACCGGGACCGAGACTCGAACCGGGATCGGGTTCGGAACCGGGATCGGCTCCGGGACCTCTGCGATCGCTCCGGGGAGTTCTGCTGCGGGACTGGGAGGGACTGGGACAAACTGGGAGGGAACTGGGAGGGACTGGGAGGGACTGGGAGGGACTGGGAGGGACTGGGATGGACTGGGAGGGACTGGGATGGAACTGGGAGGGAACTGGGACAAACTGGGAGGGACTGGGAGGGACTGGGAGGGACTGGGGGGGACTGGGAGGGAACTGGGAGGGACTGGGAGGGACTGGGAGGGAACTGGGAGGGACTGGGATGGAACTGGGAGGGACTGGGAGGGACTGGGAGGGAACTGGGAGGGAACTGGGATAAACTGGGAGGGACTGGGATGGACTGAGGGGGAACTGGGAGGGAACTGGGAGGGACTGGGAGGAACTGGGAGGGACTGGGAGGGACTGGGAGGGACTGGGAGGGACTGGGAGGGATTGGGAGGGACTGGGAGGGACTGGGAGGGAACTGGGATGGACTGGGAGGGACTGGGAGGGACTGGGAGGGACTGGGAGGGAACTGGGATGGACTGGGAGGGACTGGGAGGGACTGGGAGGGACTGGGAGGGACTGGGCGATCCCAGTTCAGACCCGATCCCAGTTCAGACCTGATCCCAGTCCCTAATTTATCCCAGTCCATATCTGATCCCAGTCTCTATTTGACCCCAGTCCCTATTTTATCCCATATTGCCCCACACAATCCCCGCTCCCGAAGGCCGAACCGTGAGGGGAAAGGGGGCGAGGAAAGGGCGGGACCGTGAGGGGAAAGGGGCGAGGAAATGGCGGGACCGTGAGTTAAAAGGGGGCGAGGAAAGGGCGGGACCGTGAGGGGAAAGGGGCGAGGAAATGGCGGGACCGTGAGGGGAAAGGGGCGAGGAAAGGGAAAACCGTGAGGGGAAAGGGGGCGAGGAAATGGCGGGACCGTGAGGGGAAAGGGGGCGAGGAAAGGGCGGGACCATGAGGGGAAAGGGGGCGAGGAAAGGGCGGGACCGTGAGGGGAAAGGGGCGAGGAAATGGCGGGACCGTGAGGGGAAAGGGGCGAGGAAAGGGCGGGACCGTGAGGGGAAAGGGGCGAGGAAAGGGCGGGACCGTGAGGGGAAAGGGGCGAGGAAATGGCGGGACCGTGAGGGGAAAGGGGGCGAGGAAAGGGCGGGACCGTGAGTTAAAAGGGGGCGAGGAAATGGCGGGACCGTGAGGGGAAAGGGGCGAGGAAATGGCGGGACCGTGAGGGGAAAGGGGGCGAGGAAAGGGAAAACCGGGAGGGGAAAAGGGGCGAGGAAAGGGAAAACCGGGAGGGGAAAGGGGGAAAGGAAAGGGAAAACCGGGAGGGGAAAAGGGGCGAGGAAAGGGAAAACCGTGAGGGGAAAGGGGGCGAGGAAAGGGAAAACCGTGAGGGGAAAGGGGCGAGGAAAGGGCGGGACCGTGAGGGGAAAGGGGCGAGGAAATGGCGGGACCGTGAGGGGAAAGGGGCGAGGAAATGGCGGGACCGTGAGGGGAAAGGGGGCGAGAAAAGGGCAGGACCGTGAGGGGAAAGGGGCGAGGAAAGGGCGGGACCGTGAGGGGAAAGGGGCGAGGAAATGGCGGGACCGTGAGGGGAAAGGGGGCGAGGAAAGGGCGGGACCGTGAGTTAAAAGGGGGCGAGGAAATGGCGGGACCGTGAGGGGAAAGGGGCGAGGAAATGGCGGGACCGTGAGGGGAAAGGGGGCGAGGAAAGGGAAAACCGTGAGGGGAAAGGGGGCGAGGAAAGGGCGTGACCGTGAGGGAAAAGGGGCGAGGAAAGGGCGGGACCGTGAGGGGAAAGGGGGCGAGGAAAGGGAAAACCGTGAGGGGAAAGGGGCGAGGAAATGGCGGGACCGTGAGGGGAAAGGGGCGAGGAAATGGCGGGACCGTGAGGGGAAAGGGGCGAGGAAAGGGAAAACCGTGAGGGGAAAGGGGCGAGGAAAGGGAAAATAGTGAGGGGAAAGGGGCGAGGAAATGGCGGGACCGTGAGGGGAAAGGGGCGAGGAAAGGGAAAACAGTGAGGGGAAAGGGGCGAGGAAATGGCGGGACCGTGAGGGGAAAGGGGGCGAGGAAATGGCGGGACCGTGAGTTAAAAGGGGGCGAGGAAAGGGCGGGACCGTGAGGGGAAAGGGGCGAGGAAAGGGCGGGACCGTGAGGGGAAAGGGGCGAGGAAAGGGAAAATCGTGAGGGGAAAGGGGCGAGGAAATGGCGGGACCGTGAGGGGAAAGGGGGCGAGGAAAGGGCGGGACCGTGAGGGGAAAGGGGCGAGGAAAGGGCGGGACCGTGAGGGGAAAGGGGCGAGGAAAGGGCGGGACCGTGAGGGGAAAGGGGGCGAGGAAATGGCGGGACCGTGAGTTAAAAGGGGGCGAGGAAAGGGCGGGACCGTGAGGGGAAAGGGGCGAGGAAATGGCGGGACCGTGAGGGGAAAGGGGCGAGGAAATGGCGGGACCGTGAGGGGAAAGGGGGCGAGGAAAGGGCGGGACCGTGAGGGGAAAGGGGCGAGGAAAGGGCGGGACCGTGAGGGGAAAGGGGCGAGGAAAGGGCGGGACCGTGAGGGGAAAGGGGGCGAGGAAATGGCGGGACCGTGAGTTAAAAGGGGGCGAGGAAAGGGCGGGACCGTGAGGGGAAAGGGGCGAGGAAATGGCGGGACCGTGAGGGGAAAGGGGCGAGGAAAGGGAAAACCGTGAGGGGAAAGGGGCGAGGAAATGGCGGGACCGTGAGGGGAAAGGGGGCGAGGAAAGGGCGGGACCGTGAGGGGAAAGGGGCGAGGAAAGGGCGGGACCGTGAGGGGAAAGGGGCGAGGAAATGGCGGGACCGTGAGGGGAAAGGGGCGAGGAAATGGCGGGACCGTGAGGGGAAAGGGGCGAGGAAATGGCGGGACCGTGAGTTAAAAGGGGGCGAGGAAAGGGCGGGACCGTGAGGGGAAAGGGGCGAGGAAATGGCGGGACCGTGAGGGGAAAGGGGCGAGGAAAGGGAAAACCGTGAGGGGAAAGGGGCGAGGAAATGGCGGGACCGTGAGGGGAAAGGGGGCGAGGAAAGGGCGGGACCGTGAGGGGAAAGGGGCGAGGAAAGGGCGGGACCGTGAGGGGAAAGGGGCGAGGAAATGGCGGGACCGTGAGGGGAAAGGGGCGAGGAAATGGCGGGACCGTGAGGGGAAAGGGGCGAGGAAATGGCGGAACCGTGAGGGGAAAGGGGCGGGGAAAGGGCGGGACCGTGAGGGGAAAGGGCCGAGCTCAGGCCAAGGGCGGAACTGTGAGGGGACGCTCTGTGCGGCGGCGCTCTGCAAACAGAACTGCCACGGACTGGGAATGAACGGCAAAGAAATCAGTAAGTCTGAAAGTTTTATTTGCTATCAAATACATCGCAGCCACCCAGCCCCACACAATCCCCATCCCACCGCTCTAAACTGGGATCCCACTTCTCCCAGTCTCCTCCTATACCCATCTCAGCCTGGCAGCTGTGGAATCGAGTGAGTTTGGTGTGAGATTCAGGTTTTTTTTGAGGTGGGATTGAGTCTCTGAGGGTTAAAATTCAGTTGTTTTCAGTGGGATGTGAGTGGTTTTGAGGTGAAAGATCGATCCCTCTTGGCTTTCGGAGCACAGAGAGGTGGAGAACAGAAAACAATGCAGGTAAACACAAAAGGAGAAGCAGCCAGGTGTGTTCCCAACATGGATCACAGGGAATGTGGGTCACCAGGGCTGTGCCCAGTGTGGGTCCTCCAGTGTGGGATGGAGTTTAGCTCTTCTCGCACTCGGGGCACTCGCAGGGCTTCTCTTACTGGTGACTCCGTTGGTGTCGGGTCAAGTGAGAGCTCCTGGAGAATCTCTTCCCACACTTGGAACATTCGTAGGGCCTCTCCCCAGTGTGGATGCGCCGGTGCCTGGTGAGGTGGGAGTTGTGCCTGAATCCCTTCCCACAGTCGGGGCAGCAGAAGGGCCTCTCCTCTGTGTGACTCTGATAGTGCCGGAGGAGATGGGAGTTTCTGTTAAACCTCTTCCCACACTCAGAACACTCGTAGGGCCTCTCCCCGGTGTGGAACCTCTGGTGCCTGATCAGGCTGGAGCTGTCTGAAAATCTCTTCCCACACTTGGAACACTCGTAGGGCCTCTCCCCGGTGTGGATCCTCTGGTGCGTGATCAGGTGGGAGCTGTGTGAGAATCTCTTCCCACACTCAGAACACTCGTAGGGCCTCTCCCCAGTGTGGATCCTCTGGTGCACAATCAGACTGGAGCTCTCGGTGAAGCTCTTCCCACACTCAGAACACTCGTAGGGCCTCTCCCCAGTGTGGCTCCTCCGGTGCTTGATGAGGTCTGAGTTACTCCTGAATCCCTTCCCACAGTCGGGGCAGCAGAAGGGCCTCTCCTCTGTGTGACTCTGATAGTGCCGGAGGAGACAGGAGCTGGTCGGAAACCTCTTCCCACACTTGGAACACTCGTAGGGCCTCTCCCCAGTGTGGATCCTCTGGTGCTTGATCAGGCTGGAGCTCTGTGAGAATCTCTTCCCACACTCCCCACACTCGTAGGGCCTCTCCCCAGTGTGGATCCTCTGGTGCATGATCAGTTTGGAGCTGCAACTGAAGCTCTTCCCACACTCCCCACACTCGTAGGGCCTCTCCCCAGTGTGGATCCTCTGGTGCATGATCAGCTCGGATCTCCATGTGAAGCTCTTCCCACACTCGGAGCACTTGTGGGGCTTCTCCCCATCATGGAGCTGCTCAGGGACCCCCAGCTCCGAGCTCTGGCTCCATCTCCGGCCGCCTCCCCGGCCCAGGGTGGGTCTTTCCCCCTCAGATCCCCGCGATCTGCCTTTGCAGCCCCTCCTCGTGCGGGATCTCCGGGGCTTTTCCTCCCCGTCGGGTTCCTGCGCCCTGGAGCCGCTCAAAACGGCCTCTCCCACCAGGTTCTGCCGCGGGGATTTGTCCTCCCTGCTCTCCATCCTCAGCTCCTGCCCTGGGGGAGGAAGGACAAGGAGAGGCTCTTCCTCTTCCTCGCAGCCTCCCAGGGGCTGGGAATGGGAATCCTGGTTTGGGGAAAACAAGGGATGAGCACGTGGAGTTGGAAGCTCCTCTGCCCCAGTCCATCTCTGGAAGTCCCTGCCCTCCTGGGCTCCATAAAAACCTCCCGAACACCGAGATCCAGCCCTGAAAAAGCCTCCCGGGAGTTCCCCGTCCCTGCTGCCTCCCCTTTGCTGTTCGGGGCTCCCCCCTGTCCCAGCTGCTGGGGTCACGCTTGGATTGGGGGTCCCCCTTCTCCTCACTGCCCGCCCTCCCCAGGCTGCCGGGAGTCCCAGCGATCCCAAAAGCTCCCCCCTCTTGGCTCTCCCCATCCAGGGGTGCCGGGGCTGTTTGGGCTCCCGGGCTCCCTTCTCCCCTCCTTCTCTGCTCTGGGCTGCCGGGGCTCCAAGGAGTCCCCCCAAGGGGCCTTTTCCGCTCCGCTTCGCAGTTCTTCCTTCTCCAAACATCCCCCCAAAAAACCCAACCCAGGCACCCCCCGGGAGATCGGGCCCGAGCTCCCCCTCCCCGCTCACCTGCGGGATGGGGGGCGATGATCCCACAGGTGGGGGCTGCGACTTCAGGCAGGGCTCGACCGCGTGATTCTCTCTGCTCTGTTCGATCCGCTTTGTCCCTCCTCTTCCTCTTCCTGCCGCTCCTCCTCTTCCATCCCCTTTCCTCCTCCTCCTCCTCCCTAAGCCCACCTCCCGCTCCTCCTCCATCCCTGCCCTTCCCTCCCTCCCCTTCCTTCCCCTCCTCCCGCTCTCTAATCCCGCCGCCTCCTCCTCCCTCATCCCTCATCTTCCATCGCTCCTCCTCCTCCTCCTCCTGTGTCCCGTCCCCTCCCGCCTGTCCTCCTTTATCCCTTCCCTTCCATCCCCCCTCCTCCTTCCCCGTCCTCCCCCTCGCTATCCCCACCTCCTTCTCCTCCTTCATCCCTCCCCTCCTCCTCCTCTTCTCTATCCCCACCTCCTTCTCCTCCTCCATCCCTTCTCGCACAAACACCGGGAACCCCCACGTCCACCCCGGCCGCCCCCAAACCCTCCCAGGACTCCCCCAAAACCTCCCAGGACTCCCCCAAAACCCTTCCAGGACTCCCCAAAACCCTTCCAGGACTCCCCAAAACCCTTTCAGGACTCCCCCAAAACCCTCCCAGGACTCCCCCAAACCCTCCCAGGACTCCCCCAAACCCTCCCAGGACTCCCCCAAACCCTCCCAGGACTCCCCCAAAACCCTTTCAGGACTCCCCCCAAATCCCTTTCAGGACTCCCCCAAACCCTCCCAGGACTCCCCCAAAACCCTCCCAGGACTCCCCCAAACCCTCCCAGGACTCCCCAAAACCCTCCCAGGACTCCCCCAAAACCCTTTCAGGACTCCCCCAAAACCCTCCCAGGACTCCCCCAAAACCCTTTCAGGACTCCCCCAAGCCTCCCCAGGATCTCCTCCAATCCCCCCAGACTCCTCCAAACTCCCCACAGGACTTCCCAAATCCCCTCAGGGCCCCCCAAAACCCTCCCAGGATGCCCCAAGCCTTCCCAGGACTCCCCCAAACCCTTTCAGGACTCCCCAAAACCCTCCCAGGACTCCCCCAAACCCTCCCAGGACTCCCCAAAACCCTTTCAGGACTCCCCCAAAACCCTTTCAGGACTCCCCAAATCCCTTTCAGGACTCCCCAAACCCCTCCCAGGACTCCCCCAAACCCTCCCAGGACTCCCCCAAACCCTCCCAGGACTCCCCCAAACCCTCCCAGGACTCCCCCAAACCCTTCCAGGACTCCCCCAAACCCTCCCAGGACTCCCCCAAAACCCTTTCAGGACACCCCAAATCCCTTTCAGGACTCCCCCAAAACCCTTCCAGGCCTCCCCCAAGTCTCCCCAGGATCTCCTCCAATCCCCCCAGACTCCTCCAAACCCCCCACAGGACTTCCCAAATCCCCTCAGGACACCCCAAAACCCTCCCAGGATGCCCCAAGCCTTCCCAGGACTCCCCCAAATCCCTCCCAGGACTCCCCCAAACCCTCCCAGGACTCCCCCAAACCCTCCCAGGACTCCCCCAAACCCTCCCAGGACTCCCCCAAACCCTCCCAGGACTCCCCCAAAACCCTTTCAGGACTCCCCCAAAACCCTCCCAGGACTCCCCCAAAACCCTCCCAGGACTCCCCCAAACCCTTCCAGGACTCCCCCAAACCCTCCCAGGACTCCCCCCAAACCCTCCCAGGACTCCCCCAAACCCTCCCAGGACTCCCCCAAACCCTCCCAGGACTCCCCCAAAACCCTTTCAGGACTCCCCCACGCCTCCCCAGGATCTCCTCCAATCCCCCCAGACTCCTCCAAACCCCCCCCAAGACTTCCCAGATCCCCTCAGGACACCCCAAAACCCTCCCAGGATGCCCCAAGCCTTCCCAGGACTCCCCCAAACCCTTTCAGGACTCCCCCAAATCCCTTTCAGGACTCCCCCAAATCCCTCCCAGGACTCCCAAAACCCTCCCAGGACTCCCCAAAACCCTTTCAGGACTCCCCCAAGCCTCCCCAGGATCTCCTCCAATGCCCCCAGACTCCTCCAAACTCCCCACAGGACTTCCCAGATCCCCTCAGGACACCCCAAAACCCTCCCAGGACTCCCCCAAACCCTCCCAGGACTCCCCCAAAACCTCCCAGGACTCCCCCAAACCCTCCCAGGACTCCCCCAAACCCTCCCAGGACTCCCCCAAAACCCTTTCAGGACTCCCCCAAGCGTCCCCAGGATCTCCTCCAATCCCCCCAGACTCCTCCAAACCCCCCACAGGACTTCCCAAATCCCCTCAGGACACCCCAAAACCCTCCCAGGATGCCCCAAACCCTCCCAGGACTCCCCCAAACCCTCCCAGGACTCCCCCAAAACCCTTTCAGGACTCCCCCAAACCCTTCCAGGACTCCCCAAAACCCTCCCAGGACTCCCCCAAAACCCTCCCAGGACTCCCCCAAACCCTCCCAGGACTCCCCCAAAGCCTCCCAGGACTCCCCCAAAACCCTCCCAGGACTCCCCCAAAACCCTTTCAGGACTCCCCCAAAACCCTTTCAGGACTCCCCCAAACCCTCCCAGGACTCCCCCAAACCCTCCCAGGACTCCCCCAAGTCTCCCCAGGATCTCCTCCAATCCCCCCAGACTCCTCCAAACCCCCCCACAGGACTTCCCAAATCCCCTCAGGACCCCCCAAAACCCTCCCAGGATGCCCCAAGCCTTCCCAGGACTCCCCCAAATCCCTTTCAGGACTCCCCAAAACCCTTTCAGGACTCCCCCAAACCCTTTCAGGACTCCCCCAAAACCCTTCCAGGACTCCCCCAAGTCTCCCCAGGATCTCCTCCAATCCCCCCAGACTCCTCCAAACCCCCCCCCAGGACTTCCCAGATCCCCTCAGGACCCCCCAAAACCCTCCCAGGACTCCCCCAAACCCTCCCAGGACTCCCCCAAACCCTCCCAGGACTCCCCCAAAACCCTTTCAGGACTCCCCCAAACCCTCCCAGGACTCCCCAAAACCCTCCCAGGACTCCCCCAAAACCCTTTCATGACTCCCCCAAAACCCTTCCAGGACTCCCCCAAGTCTCCCCAGGACCTCCTCCAATCCCCCCAGACTCCTCCAAACCCCCCACAGGACTTCCCAAATCCCCTCAGGACCCCCCAAAACCCTCCCAGGATGCCCCAAGCCTTCCCACGCCCCCCCAAAATGCCCCAGCCCATTTTGGGGTGCAGCGGGTGCTTTATTACATTTGTACAACGGCGGCGCTGGGGCCCCCCCGGCTGTCTATGGCTTGTGCTGGGGGAGAGAAGGCGGCTGGGACCCCAAATTTGGTGTTTTGGGCAGGCCAGGACCCCAAAGTCGGGTTTTGGGGTAGGCAGGATCCCACAATTAGCGTTTCGGGGAAACCAGGACTCCAGATTTGGATTTTGGGGAAGCCAGGGCCCCGAGATTGAGGTTTGGGGGGACCAGGACCCCAAAACCGAGGTTTGGGGTGGAGCTTGGACCCCCACATTCGAGTTTGGGGAGGCCTGCACCCCAAAATCGGGGCTTGGGACTCCCAACCCAGGGCTCGTGATGGGGGTGGGACCCCAAAATATAGATTTTTGGAGGAGGCCAGGACCCCAAAATGTGGGTTTTTTGGGGGGCCAGAAGCCCAAAGTGGGGGTTCGAGGGGGTCACTTCCGCCGGGGCCGGTCGGGGTCGCGCCGGGGGAGCCCCTCGTCGGTGGAGGAGGTGGTGAGGAGGCCTTGGTGCCACCGGGCCAGCTCGGCGTGTTCCTGAGCGCTGGCGGCCAGCGCCCGCAGCCAGCCCTGCATGTCCTCCTGGAGGGCAAAACGGGGTCAGGGACACCGAAACGGGGTCAGGGACATCCAAAACGGGGTCAGGGACACCGAAAATGGGGTCAGGGACACCGAAAATGGGGTCAGGGACACTGAAAATGGGGTCAGGAACACCGAAAACGGGCTCAGGGACACCGAAAATGGGGTCAGGGACACCGAAAATGGGGTCAGGGACACTGAAAATGGGGTTAGAGACACCAAAAATGGGGTCAGGGACACTGAAAATGGGGTCAGGGACACCGAAACAGGGTCAGGGGCACCAAAAATGGGGTCAGGGACACTGAAAATGGGGTCAGGGACACCGAAAATGGGGTCAGGGACACCGAAAACGGGCTCAGGGACACCGAAAATGGGATTAGGGACACGATTAGGGACACCAAAAATGGGGTCAGGGACACTGAAAACAGGCTCAGGGACACCAAAAATGGGGTCAGGGACACCGAAAATGGGGTTAGGGACACCGAAAATGGGGTCAGGGACACCGAAAATGGGGTTGGGGACACCGAAAATGGGGTAGGGGACACTGAAAATGGGGTAGGGGACACTGAAAATGGGGTCAGGGACACTGAAAATGGGGTCAGGGACACCGAAAATGGGGTTAGGGACACTGAAAATGGGGTCAGGGACACTGAAAATGGGGTCAGGGACACCGAAAATGGGGTTGGGGACACCGAAAATGGGGTCAGGGACACTGAAAATGGGGTTAGGGACACCGAAAATGGGGTCAGGGACACTGAAAACGGGCTCAGGGACACTGAAAATGGCCTTAGGGACACGATTAGGGACACCAAAAATGGGGTCAGGGACATCAAAAACGGGGTTAGGGACACTGAAAATGGGGTGAGGGACACCGAAAATGGGTTTAGGGACACCGAAAATGGGGTCAGGGGCACTGAAAATGGGGTCAGGGACATCAAAAATGGGGTCAGGGACACTGAAAATGGGGTCAGGGGCACCAAAAATGGGGTCAGGGACACCGAAAATGGGGTCAGGGACACCAAAAATGGGGTTAGGGACACCAAAACGGGGTTAGGGACACCGAAACGGGGTCAGGGACACCGAAAACGGGGTCAGGGACACCGAAAATGGGGTCAGGGACACCAAAAATGGGGTTAGGGACACCGAAAACGGGCTCAGAGACACCGAAAATGGGGTTAGGGACACCGAAAATGGGGTCAGGGACACTGAAAATGGGATTAGGGACACTGAAAACGGGGTCAGGGACACCGAAAATGGGGTCAGGGGCACTGAAAATGGGGTCAGGGACACTGAAAATGGGGTCAGGGACACCGAAACGGGGTCAGGGACACCGAAACGGGGTCAGGGACACCGAAAATGGGGTCAGGGACACCAAAAACGGGGTCAGGGACACTGAAAATGGGGTTAGGGACACCAAAAATGGGGTCAGGGACACTGAAAATGGGGTCAGGGACACCGAAAATGGGGTTAGGGACACCAAAAATGGGGTCAGGGACACCGAAAATGGGGTTAGGGAACTGAAAATGGGGTCAGGGACACCGAAAATGGGGTCAGGGACACCGAAAATGGGGTCAGGGACACTGAAAATGGGGTCAGGGACACTGAAAATGGGGTCAGGGACACCGAAAATGGGGTCAGGGACACTGAAAACGGGGTCAGGGACACCGAAAATGGGGTCAGGGACACCAAAAATGGGGTCAGGGACACCAAAAATGGGTTTAGGGACACAAAAAATGGGGTTAGAGACACTGAAAACGGGGTCAGGGACACTGAAAATGGGGTCAGGGACACTGAAAATGGGGTCAGGGGCACCAAAAATGGGGTCAGGGACGCTGAAAATGGGGTCAGGGACACCGAAAATGGGGTCAGGGACACCGAAAATGGGGTCAGGGACACCGAAAATGGGGTCAGGGACACCAAAAATGGGGTCAGGGACACTGAAAATGGGGTCAGGGATACCAAAAATGGGGTTATGGACACGAAAAATGGGATTAGGGACACCGAAAATGGGGTCAGGGACACCGAAAATGGGGTTAGGGACACCAAAAATGGGGTCGGGGCACAGAAAATGGGGTCAGGGACACCGAAAATGGGGTCAGGGACACTGAAAATGGGGTTAGGGACACCAAAAATGGGGTCGGGGCACAGAAAATGGGGTCAGGGACACCAAAAATGGGGTCAGGGACACCGAAAATGGGGTCAGGGACACCGAAAATGGGGTCAGGGACACTGAAAATGGGGTTAGGGACACCAAAAATGGGGTCGGGGCACAGAAAATGGGGTCAGGGACACCAAAAATGGGGTCAGGGACACCGAAAATGGGGCCAGCAACACTGAAAATGGGGTCAGGGACACCGAAAATGGGCTCAGGGACACCGAAAATGGGGTCAGGGACACCGAAAATGGGCTCAGGGACACCGAAAATGGGGTCAGGGACACCGAAAATGGGGTCAGGGACACTGAAAATGGGGTTAGGGACACCAAAAATGGGGTCGGGGCACAGAAAATGGGGTCAGGGACACCAAAAATGGGGTCAGGGACACCGAAAATGGGGCCAGCAACACTGAAAATGGGGTCAGACACCCCAAAAATGGGTTTTGGGACATGAAAAATGGGGTCTAGGACCTCGAAAAT
Source organism: Taeniopygia guttata (assembly GCF_048771995.1). Taxonomy (NCBI): domain Eukaryota; kingdom Metazoa; phylum Chordata; class Aves; order Passeriformes; family Estrildidae; genus Taeniopygia; species Taeniopygia guttata. The sequence continues at coordinate 2,703,977 of NC_133059.1, read as the reverse complement.
GGGGTCAGGGACACAGAAAATCGAGTTAAGGACCCCAAAAATGAGGTTAGGGACACCAAAAATGGGGTCAGGGACACCGAAAATGGGGTCAGGGACACCGAAAATGGGGTCAGGGACACCGAAAATGGGGTCAGGGACACCGAAAATGGGGTCAGGGACACTGAAAACGGCGTTAGGGACACCAAAAATGGGGTCAGGGACACAAAAAATGGGGTCAGGGGCACCAAAAATGGGGTCAGGGGCACCAAAAATGGGGTTAGGGACACCGAAAATGGGGTCAGGGACACTGAAAATGGGGTCGGGGACACCGAAACGGGGTCAGGGACACCGAAAATGGGGTCAGGGACACCGAAAATGGGGTCAGACATGCCAAAAATGGGGTCAGGGACACCGAAAATGGGGTCAGGGACACTGAAAACGGGGTCAGGGACACTGAAAATGGGATTAGGGACACTAAAAATGGGGTCAGGGACATCAAAAATGGGGTCAGGGACACTGAAAATGGGATTAGGGACACTAAAAATGGGGTCAGGGACACTGAAAATGGGTTTAGGGACACCAAAAATGGGGTCAGGGACACCGAAAATGGGGTCAGGGACACTGAAAATGGGGTCAGGGACACCGAAAATGGGGTCAGGGACACCGAAAATGGGGTCAGGGACACCGAAAATGGGGTTGGGGACACCGAAAATGGGGTCAGGGACACCGAAAATGGGGTCAGGGACACCGAAAATGGGGTCAGGGACACTGAAAATGGGGTCAGGGACACCGAAAATGGGGTCAGGGGCACCAAAAATGGGGTGAGGGACACCGAAAATGGGGTTAGGGACACCAAAAATGGGGTCAGGGACACCGAAAATGGGGTCAGGGACACCGAAAATGGGGTGAGGGACACTGAAAATGGGGTCAGGGACACCGAAAATGGGGTCAGGGACACCGAAAATGGGGTCAGGGACACCGAAAATGGGGTCAGGGACATCAAAAACGGGGTTAGGGACACTGAAAAGGGGCTCAGGGACACCGAAAATGGGGTTAGGGACACTGAAAATGGGGTCAGACACCCCAAAAATGGGGTCAGGGACACTGAAAATGGGTTTAGGGACACTGAAAATGGGGTCAGGGACACCGAAAATGGGGTCAGGGACACTGAAAATGGGTTTAGGGACACTGAAAATGGGGTCAGGGACACCGAAAATGGGGTCAGGGACATCAAAAACGGGGTTAGGGACATCAAAAACGGGGTTAGGGACACCGAAAATGGGGTCAGGGACACCGAAAATGGGGTCAGGGACACTGAAAATGGGGTTAGGGACACCAAAAATGGGGTTAGGGACACCGAAAATGGGGTCAGGGACACCGAAAATGGGGTCAGGGACACGGAAAATGGGGTCAGGGACACCGAAAATGGGGTCAGGGACACTGAAAATGGGGTCAGGGACACCAAAAATGGGGTCAGGGACACCGAAAATGGGGTTAGGGACACGGAAAATGGGGTCAGGGACACTGAAAATGGGGTCAGGGACACGGAAAATGGGGTCAGGGACACCGAAAATGGGGTCAGGGACACCAAAAATGGGGTCAGACACCCCAAAAATGGGGTCAGGGACACTGAAATGGGGTTAGGGACACCGAAAATGGGGTTAGGGACACCGAAAATGGGCTCAGGGACACCGAAAACGGGGTTAGGGACACCAAAAACGGGGTCAGGGACACCAAAAATGGGGTCAGGGACACCAAAAATGGGGTTAGAGACACCAAAAATGGGGTCAGACACCCCAAAAATGGGGTCAGGGACACCGAAAATGGGGTCAGGGACACCGAAAATGGGGTTAGGGACACCGAAAATGGGGTCAGGGACACCGAAAATGGGGTCAGGGACACCGAAAATGGGGTCAGGGACACTGAAAATGGGTTTAGGGACATCAAAAATGGGGTTAGGGACACCAAAAATGGGGTCAGGGACACCAAAAATGGGGTCAGGGACACTGAAAATGGGGTCAGGGACACAAAAAATGGGGTCAGGGACACTGAAAATGGGGTCAGGGACACCGAAAATGGGGTTAGGGACACCAAAAATGGGCTTAGGGACACCAAAAATGGGGTCAGGGACACTGAAAATGGGGTCAGGGACACTGAAAATGGGGTTAGGGACAGTGAAAATGGGGTCAGGGACACCGAAAATGGGGTCAGGGACACTGAAAATGGGGTCAGGGACACTGAAAATGGGGTCAGGGACACCGAAAATGGGGTCAGGGACACTGAAAATGGGGTCAGGGACACCGAAAATGGGGTCAGGGACACTGAAAATGGGGTCAGGGACACCGAAAATGGGGTTAGGGACACCGAAAATGGGGTCAGGGACACTAAAAACAGGGTCAGGGACACTGAAAATGGGGTCAGGGACACCGAAAATGGGGTCAGACACCCCAAAAATGGGGTCAGGGACACCAAAAATGGGGTCAGGGACACCGAAAATGGGGTCAGGGACATCAAAAATGGGGTCAGGGACACCGAAAATGGGGTCAGGGACACCGAAAACGGGCTCAGGGACATCAAAAATGGGGTCAGGGACACCGAAAACGGGGTCAGGGACACCGAAAACGGGGTCAGGGACACTGAAAATGGGGTCAGGGACACTGAAAATGGGGTCAGGGACACCAAAAATGGGGTCAGGGACACCAAAAATGGGGTCAGGGACACCGAAAATGGGGTCAGGGACACTGAAAATGGGTTTAGGGACACCAAAAATGGGATTGGGGACCCATCAAAATCAACATGAGACCACCACAAAACCACCACGAAACCCCCCCAAATCACCATCAGACCCCCCAAAATCACCATCAGACCCCCCAAAATCACCATCAGACCCCCCAAATCACCATCAGACCCCCCAAAATCACCATCAGACCCCCCAAAATCACCACCCCACCCAACCCCCAAATCACCAACCCAAAAGCACCATCAGACACCCCAAAACCCTCCAGAGACCCCCCAAAGCTGCACCTCGTCCTTGGCCTGCAGCAGGAACTCGCTCCCGTCGCCGGTCCTACAAGACAGGGACATTGTCACCGTGTCCCCCTGGACTTTGGGGCCTCAGAGCCACCAAAGTCAGCAGGAGATCCCAAAAATTGTGTCGGACACCCCAAAAGGAGCATCAGAACCACCAAGATCAAGACGAGATCCCAAAAATCACATCAGAGACCCCAAAAACGACATCGGAGATCCCAAAAGCGACATCAAACCCACCCAAATAAAACAGGAGACCCCAAAACGGGTGTCAGAGCCACCAAAACCAGCAGGAGAACCCAAAAATGACACCAGAGACCCCAAAAGTGTCATCGGACATCCCAAAAACCGACCAACCCCAAAACTCACTTGAGCTTGAAGACGTTCTTCTTCTTCTTGTAGTCGTTGGCCACCTCGGCGGTGGCGCGGTGGAGGCTCAGCAGGGGCTCCCCGCCGTGGGTGGCCCCGGCCGCGGGACCTTTGGCGTCCTTGTAGAAGCCCAGGTCGCCCTTGGCCAGGACGCAGTAGAGGTTCACCCACGACCTGCTCGTGGTGGGACGTGGGGTGACCACCAGGTTTTAGGAAAAGCTGAGTTTTGGTGGGCCCCCAAATTTTGGTGGTTTGTTGGATGAACGTTCTTATCTTTGATTAATTCCCAGATTTTGGTCAATGTCCTTCACTGGGGAGCCGCAGCTCGTGGTGGACACCCAAATTCTGGTGGGTCCTCTCCATAGATGGACACCAAACCCTTGGAGAAAGCCCAACCCTTGGTGGACCCTCCAACCACTGGTGAATCCCCAGATTTTGGGGAATTCCAAGTCCTGGTGAAACCCCAACCACTGGTGAACCTCCAACCCTTGGGGGACCCTCTTCATGGATGAACCCAACCCAACCCTTGGAGAACTCCCTCCACTGATGTCCCCCTAACCCTTGGTGAAGCTTCAACCTTTGGAGAACTCCAACCCTTGGTGAACCCCCAACTCTTGGGGAACCCCAACCCTTGGAGAACCCCCAACTCTTGGGGAACCCCAGCCACTGGAGAACCCCCACCTCTTGATGAACCCCTTCCATTGATGAACCCCCAACCCTTGGAGAACCCTCAACTCTTGGAGAACCCCAACCCTTGGAGAACCCCAACTCTTGGTGAACCCCCAACTCTTGGAGAAGCCCCAACTCTTGGTAAACCCCAACCCTTCGAGAACCTCCAACTCTTGGGGAACCCTTTCCACTGATGAGCCCCAACCCTTGGAGAAACCCCAAATTCTGGTGGATCACTGATGATCCCCAACACTTGGTGAACCCCCAACTCTTGGGGACCCCTTCCATTGATGAACCCCCAACCCTTGGAGAACCCTCAACTCTTGGAGAACCCCAACCCTTGGAGAAGCCCCAACTCTTGGGGAACCCCAACTCTTGGAGAACCCCAACCCTTGGAGAACCCCCAACACTTGGGGAACCCCAACCCTTGGAGAACCCCCAACACTTGGAGAACCCCCAACTCTTGCTGAACCCCCAGATTCTGCTGGACCATTGATGAACCCCAACTCTTGGAGAACCCCTAACTCTTGATGAACCCCTTCCACTGATGAACCCCAACCCTTGGAGAACCCCCAACCCTTGGAGAAGCCCCAAATTCTGGTGGATCACTGATGATCCCCAACACTTGGAGAACCCCCAACTCTTGGGGAACCCCAACACTTGGAGAACCCCCAACCCTTGGAGAACCCCCAACTCTTGATGAACCCCTTCCACTGATGAACCCCCAACCCCTGGAGAACCCCCAACTCTTGGGGAACCCGAACCCTTGGAGAACCCCCAACTCTTGGGGAACCCCAACCCTTGGAGAACCCCCAGCTCTTGGAGAACCCCAACCCTTGGAGAACCCCCAACCCTTGGAGAACCCCCAACTCCTTGGGAACCCCAACCCTTTGAGAACCCCCAACTCTTGATGAACCCCTTCCACAGGCAAACCCGAACCCTTGGAGAACCCCCAACCCTTGGAGAAGCCCCAAATTCTGGTGGATCACTGATGAACCCCAACACTTGGTGAACCCCCAACTCTTGGAGAACCCCAACCCTTGGAGAACCCTCAACTCTTGGGGAACCCCTTCCACAGGCAAACCCGAACCCTTGGAGAACCCTCAACTCTTGGGGAATCCCAACTCTTGGAGAACCCTCAACTCTTGGGGAACCCCAACCCTTGGAGAACCCCCAACTCTTGATGAACCCCTTCCACTGATGAACCCCAACCCTTGGAGAAGCCCCAAATTCTGGTGGATCACTGATGATCCCCAACCCCTGGAGAAGCCCCAACTCTTGGGGAACCCCAACCCTTGGAGAACCTCCAACTGTTGCTGAACCCCCAGATCCTGCTGGACCATTGATGAACCCCAACTCTTGGAGAACCCCCAACTCTTGGGGAACCCCAACCACTGGAGAACCCCCAACTCTTGGGGAACCCCTTCCACAGGCAAATCTGATCCCTTGGAGAACCCCAAGCTCTTGGAGAACCCTCAACTCTTGGGGAACCCCTTCCACAGGCAAACCTGAACCCTTGGAGAACCCCCAACTCTTGGTAAACCCCAACACTTGGAGAACCCCCAACTCTTGGTAAACCCCAACACTTGGAGAACCCCTTCCATTGATGAACCCCCAACCCTTGGAGAAGCCCCAACTCTTGGAGAAGCCCCAACTCTTGGAGAAACCCAAACCCTTGGAGAACCCCCAACTCTTGGAGAACCCCAACCCTTGGAGAACCCCCAACACTTGGAGAACCCCCAACTCTTGGGTAACCCCAACCCTTGGAGAACCCCCAACTCTTGATGAAGCCCTTCCACTGATGGACCCCAACCCTTGGAGACCCTCCCCCAGACCTGTTGGACGCCTTCTTGCCGGCACCGTCCAGCTCGTGCTTGCGCAGCAGGAACCCCTCGTGTGTCACCGTGTGGGTGGGCGGTGGTGGCGGTGGTGGCGCGCTGCCCTGCGCCGGCGCCGACCGCGAGCGCCGCGGTTCCCCCGGGCCCTGCGCCGAGTCCCGGGGGCGCGGCCGCCGCCGCGGCTTCGGCCGGTCCCGCGCCCGGGGACGCTCCGGCCGGGGGGTCCTCTCCGGGAGGGCCTCGGGGCCCGCGGGGAGACGGGCGGGAGAGTCGCGGTCACGGGGCTGGGGACAGCAGGGGACAGTCAGGGGACACTGGGGATCTCCAGGGGGACACTGGGGGATCTCCAATGGGACATGGAGGGGATCTCCAGGGGGACATGGAGGGGACATTGAGGGGATCTCCAATGGGACATGGAGGGGACATTGAGGGGATCTCCAGGGGGACATGGAGGGGACATTGAGGGGATCTCCAATGGGACATGGAGGAGACATTGAGGGGACATTGAGGGGACACTGAGGGGATCTCCAATGGGACAATGAGGGGACATTGAGGGGATCTCCGGGGGACATTGAGGGGACAATGAGGGGATCTCCAGGGGAACATGGAGGGGACAGTGAGGAGATCTCCAGGGGGACATGGAGGGGACATTGAGGAGATCTCCAGGGGGACATTGAAGGGACATCCAGTGGGACACTGAGGGGATCTCCAATGGGACAATGAGGGGACACTGGGGGATCTCCAGGGGGACAATGAGGGGACATTGAGGGGACACTGGGGGATCTCCAGGGGGACAATGAGGGGACATTGAGGGGACATTGAGGGGGACATGAAGGGGACATTGAGGGGATCTCCAGTGGGACATGGAGGGGACATTGAGGGGATCTTCAGGGGGACATTGAGGGGAGACTGGGGGATCTCCAATGGGACATTGAGGGGACACTGAGGGGACACTGGGGGATCTCCAGGGGGACACGGAGGGGACATTGAGGGGATCTCCAGGGGGACATTGAGGGGACAATGAGGGGACATTGAGGAGATCTCCAATGGGACATGGAGGGGACATTCAGTGGGACAATGAGGGGACATTGAGGGGATCTCCAGGGGGACAATGAGGGGACATTGAGGGGATCTCCAGGGGGACATTGAAGGGACAACCAGTGGGACACTGAGGGGATCTGTGAGGGGACACTGAGGGGTCACCCACTGGGACAATGAGGGGACAGTGATGGATCTCCAGTGGGACACTGGAGGATCTCCGGCGAACATTGAGGGGACACCAAAGGGAATCCAAAGGGACACAAAGAGGAAACCTTGGGGCCACCAAAGGGTCACCAAAAGGCCACCAAGGACTCACCGAAGCCGGCACGGGGCCACCCGCCTCCTTCTCCTGCAGCTGCTCCACGATGTCGGCCAGGGTGGCTTTGCTGCTGGAGGACATTTGGGGACCACGGTGGCGTCACCCCACCGTGTCCCCTCCCCGCTGTCCCCGCTGTCCCCGCGGCGTCCCCTCGCTCACCCGCCGCTCTTCCCGTCGTGCCGCGGCGGCTCCGGCTCGCTGGACTCCTGCCGCTCCAGCCGGCGCTCCCGGCGCTCCCGGCGCCGCTCCACCGGCCCCGGCCGGACCTCACCGGGTTCTTCAGGCTTGGTGGCCACCACGGGCTCGGTGACGGTGGCCACGGGCGGCTCCTCGGCTCCTCCGGCGGTGGCCAGTGGTTGGACACGGTCCAGCTTGGGCTGGAGGCGCTCCGGCCGCAGCTCGTGCCGGACGTAGGCGACACGCGGCTCCGGCCGGGGAGTGTCCCCACCTCCCGCTCCTCCCGCTCCTCCCGCCGGATCCCCCGGGAATTTACGGGTCAGGAGCGGCGTCGGCGGCTGCTGGTTCTGCTCGGCCTTGAGCTTCTCGATCTGAGCGTGGGTGGGGTGGGGATGAGGTGGAAACAGTGGAGATGGAGATGGGATGGAGATGGAGATGAGATGGAAATGAGATGGAGGTGGTATGGAGACAGGGATGGAGATGGAGATGGAGATGGAGGAGATGTAGGAGATGGAGATGGAGGAGATGGAGATGGGGATAGAGATGGAGATGGAGATGGAGATGGAGATGAGGATAGAGATGGAGATTTGGATGGAGATGAGGATGGAGATGGAGACGGAGATGGAGATCAGATGGAGATGGAGGAGATGGAGATGGAGATGGAGATGAGGATGGAGACGGGGATGGAGATGAGATGGAGATGGAGGAGATGGAGATGGGGATAGAGATGGAGATTGGGATGGAGATGGGATGGAGATGGAGATGAGATGGAAATGAGATGGAGATGGAGATGGAGATGATGTTGGTGCAGATGATGGAGATGAGACGGGGACAGGGATGGAGATGGAGATGAGATGGAGATGGAGATGAGATGGAGATGGTATAGAGACGGGGATGGAGATGGAGATGGAGATGAGGATGGAAATGGAGACAGGGATGGAGATGAGGATGGAGATGAGGATGGAGATGAGATGGAGATGGAGGAGATGAAGATGGGGATAGAGATGGAGATTGGGATGGAGATGAGATGGAGATGGAGATGGAGATGAGATGGAGATGGGGATGGAGATGGAGATGGAGATGGAGATGAGGATGGAGATGGAGACGGGGATGGAGATGAGATGGAGATGGAGGAGATGGAGATGGGGATAGAGATGGAGATTGGGATGAAGATGAGATGGAAATGAGATGGAGATGAGGATGGAGATGAGGATGGAAATGGAGGAGATTTAGGAGATTAAGAGGAGGAGATGGGGATAGAGATGGAGACGGGGATGAAGATGAGATGGAAATGAGATGGAGATGGAGATGGAGATGATGTTGGTGGAGATGATGGAGATGAGACAGGGACAGGGATGGAGATGGAGATGAGATGGAGACAGAGGTGTGATGGAAATGAGATGGAGATGGGGATGGGGATGGAGATGGAGATGAGGATGGAGATGGAGATGGAGATGGGATGGAGATGAGATGGAGATGGAGGAGATGGAGGAGATGGAGATGGTGGAGACAGAGATGGAGATGGAGATGGAGATGAGGATGGAGATGAGGATGGAAATGGAGGAGATTTAGGAGATTAAGATGGAGGAGATGGAGATGGAGATGAGATGGAAATGAGATGGAGGTGGTATGGAGATGGGGGTGGAGATGGAGATGGAGATGGAGATGGAGATGGAGATGAGGATGGAGATGGGGATGGAGATGGAGATGAGGATGGAGATGGAGACGGGGATGGAGATGAGATGGAGATGGAGGAGATGTAGGAGATGGAGATGGAGGAGGTGAAGATGGGGATAGAGATGGAGATGGGATGGAGATGACATGGAGATGGAGATGGAGATGGAGATGGAGATGGGATGGAGATGGAGATGAGATGGAAATGAGATGGAGATGGTATAGAGACGGGGATGGAGATGGAGATGGAGATGGAGACGAGGATGGAGATGGAGATGGAGATGAGGATGGAGATAGAGACGGGGATGGAGATGAGATGGAGATGGAGGAGATGGAGGAGATGGAGATGGGGATAGAGATGGAGATTGGGATGGAGATGAGATGGAGATGGAGATGATGTTGGGAGATGATGGAGATGAGACGGGCACAGGGATGGAGATGGAGATGAGATGGAGACAGAGGTGTGATGGAGGTGGAGATGGGATGGAGACATGGATGGAGACAGAGATGGAGAGAATGAAGCCATCAATGGAAACAGCGACAGAGACGGGAACAGGATGAAGATCAAGGTCCGATCAGGAGATGGTTCTGCTGAGCCACAGCTGTCCCCACCCCGAGCAGGACCCAGCCCCGGGGATGTCCCCGGCGCCGCGGTGGCCGTACCGTGGTGAGGCGCCGCAGGGAGCTGAACCTCTCCTCCCAGGCGGCCGCCGCCTTCCGGAAGGCCTCGTGCCGCCGGATCAGCTGCTCCACCTCGTCCACGCTGCTGCCCAGCTCCTGGCTCTTCAGCAGCGGCTCCTGGGCCGTCAGCCACGCGTCGGCCACCACGGCCTCCTGCGCGAACTGGTGCACCTCGCGCACTGCCGGCACAGCCGGGGCCGCCCGTCACCGCCGCGGGCTCCTCGCGGAGGCTGGGGTCACCTCAGAGACCGGGGCCACCCATAATCTGGTGGCCCTCATAATGTGGTGTCACCCATAGTCTGGTGTCTCCCATAATTTGGTGTTCCACATGATTTGATGTTCCTCATAATTTGGTGTTCCCTGTAATTTGGTGATCCTGATAATTTGGTGTTCCTCATAATTTGGTGTTCCTCATAATTTGGTGATCCCCATAATTTGGTGTTCCTCATAATTTGGTGTTCCCCATAATTTGGTGTTCCTCATAATTTGGTGTTCATCATAATTTGGTGATCCTGATAATTTGGTGTTCCCCATAATTTGGTGTTCCCTGTAATTTGGTGATCCTGATAATTTGGTGGTCCCTGTAATTTCATGTTCCTCATAATTTGGTGTTCTCCATAATTTGGTGTTCCCCATAATTTGGTGTTCTCCATAATTTGGTGTTCCCCATAATTTGGTGTTCCCCATAATTTGGTGATCCTGATAATTTGGTGTTCCTCATAATTTGGTGATCCTGATAATTTGGTGTTCTTCATAATTTGGTGTTCTTCATAATTTGGTGTTCCCCATAATTTGGTGTTCTCCATAATTTGGTTTCTCCATAATTTGGTGTTCCCCATAATTTGATGTTCCTCATAATTTGGTGTTCCCTGTAATTTGGTGTTCCCCATAATTTGGTGTTCCCCATAATTTGATGTTCCTCATAATTTGGTGTTCCCCATAATTTGGTGTTCCTGATAATTTGGTGTTCCCCATAATTTGGTGTTCCCTGTGATTTGGTGTTCCCCATAATTTGGTGTTCCTCATAATTTGATGTTCCTCATAATTTGATGTTCCTCATAATTTCGTGTTCCCCATAATTTGGTGTTCTCCATAATTTGGTGTTCTCCATAATTTGGTGTTCCCCATAATTTGGTGTTCCCCATAATTTGGTGTTCCCTGTAATTTGGTGTTCCCCATAATTTGGTGATCCCAATAATTTGGTGTTCCCCATAATTTGGTGTTCCTCATAATTTGATGTTCCCCATAATTTGGTGTTCCTCATAATTTGGTGATCCTGATAATTTGGTGATCCTGATAATTTGGTGTTCCTCATAATTTGGTGTTCCTCATAATTTGGTGATCCTGATAATTTGGTGTTCCCCATAATTTTGTGATCCCAATAATTTGGTGTTCCTCATAATTTGGTGTTCCTCATAATTTGGTGTTCTCCATAATTTGGTGTTCCTCATAATTTGGTGTTCCCCGTAATTTGGTGTTTCCAATAATTTGGTGATCCTGATAATTTGGTGTTCCTCATAATTTGGTGTTCCTCATAATTTGGTGATCCCGATAATTTGGTGTTCCCCATAATTTGGTGTTCCCCATAATTTGGTGATCTCTGTAATTTCATGTTCCTCATAATTTTGTGTTCTCCATAATTTGGTGTTCCCCATAATTTGGTGTTCCTCATAATTTGGTGTTCCCCATAATTTGGTGTTCCTCATAATTTGGTGTTCCCCATAATTTGGTGATCTCTGTAATTTCATGTTCCTCATAATTTTGTGTTCTCCATAATTTGGTGTTCCCCATAATTTGGTGTTCCTCATAATTTGGTGTTCCCCATAATTTGGTGTTCCTCATAATTTGGTGTTCCCCATAATTTGGTGATCTCTGTAATTTCATGTTCCTCATAATTTTGTGTTCTCCATAATTTGGTGTTCCCCATAATTTGGTGTTCCTCATAATTTGGTGTTCCCCATAATTTGGTGTTCCTCATAATTTGGTGTTCCCCATAATTTGGTGTTCCTCATATTTGGTGTTCCCCATAATTTGGTGTTCCCCATAATTTTGTGATCCCAATAATTTGGTGTTCCTCATAATTTTGAGCTCTCCATAATTTGGTTTCTCCGAAATTTGATGTTCCTCATAATTTGGTGTTCCCCATAATTTGGTGTTCCCCATAATTTTGTGATCTCCATAATTTGGTTTCTCCGTAATTTGGTGTACTCCATAACTCAGTGTCTCCCATAACCTGGTGGCTCCCATAAATTGATTCCCATAACCCAATGTCCACCCCAAGTCCTGGTGTCCCCCCAACACTCAATGTCCACCCAACATCTGATGTCCCCCCACCACCCGACGACCCCCTGGTGTCCCCCTGGGGTGGCACTCACTCTGCTGCAGCCACTCCCAGTGCTTGTCCCACTTCTCCGTCATCTCCTTCTTCTTCGCCAGGAGCTTCTCCATGTGGGATTTGATCTGTGGGGAGGGGGGACATCGGTTGGGACACCCCAGAAGTTCCACCACGCCCCCTCCCCACATTGTCCACCCCACCGGCACCTCGTCGGCCGCCGGGCTCTTGCTGAGGATGAGGGTCTTGCCCAGCTCCAGGCAGGTGGCCACGTTCTTGGCCCGGGCCTCCATCTCCGTCTTGAGGCTTTGGTGGTCATTCATCAGCAGCTCCACCGAGGACACGTCCCTGGGGCGGGGAAGGACAAGGGTGGGGTGGAGAGGGGTCCTTGGTGGCTTGGAGGGGACATGGGCATGGGGAAGGGTGTGGGGTGCTCCTGATGGGCCAGGACATGTCCTTGGGGCCATGGTGGGACAGGACATGTCCTTGGGGCCATGGTGGGACAGGACATGTCCTTGGGTCCATGGTGGGACAGGATTTGGTCCTTGGGTCCATGGTGGGACAGGATTTGGTCCTTGGGTCCATGGTGGGACAGGACATGGTCCTTGGGTCCATGGTGGGACAGGATTTGGTCCTTGGGTCCATGGTGGGACAGGACATGTCCTTGGGGCCATGGTGGGACAGGACGTGGTCCTTGGGTCCATGGTGGGACAGGACATGGTCCTTGGGGCCGTGGTGGGACAGGACATGTCCTTGGGTCCATGGTGGGATGGGACATGGTCCTTGGGGCCATGGTGGGACAGGACATGGTCCTTGGGTCCATGGTGGGACAGGACGTGGTCCTTGGGTCCATGGTGGGACAGGACATGTCCTTGGGGCCATGGCGGGATGGGACATGGACCCTCAGATGGACCAGGACATGGGACCTTGTGATGGACCAGGACTTGGTCCTTGGGGCCATGGTGGGACAGGACATGTCCTTGGGTCCATGGTGGGACAGGACATGTCCTTGGGTCCATGGTGGGACAGGATTTGGTCCTTGGGGCCATGGTGGGACAGGACATGTCCTTGGGTCCATGGTGGGATGGGACATGGTCCTTGGGGCCATGGTGGGACAGGATTTGGTCCTTGGGGCCATGGTGGGACAGGACATGTCCTTGGGTCCATGGTGGGATGGGACATGGACCCTCAGATGGACCAGGACACATGTGATGGACCAGGACATGGGACCTTGTGATGGACCAGAACGTGTCCTTGGGTGCACGGTGGGATGGGACACGGACCCTCAGATGGACCAGGACACAAAACCTTGTGATGGACCAGGACATGGGACCTTGTGATGGACCAGGACTTGGTCCTTGGGTCCATGGTGGGATGGGACATGGACCCTCAGATGGACTGGGACACAAGACCTTGTGATGGACCAGGACATGTCCTTGGCTCTATGGCGGGCCAGGACATGTCCTTGGGTCCATGGTGGGACAGGACATGGGACCTTGGGTCCATGGTGGGACAGGACACGGACCCTCAGATGCACCAGGACATGGGACCTTGTGATGGACCAGAACACATCCTTGGGTGCATGGTGGGACAGGACACGGACCCTCAGATGCACCAGGACACAAAACCTTGTGATGGACCAGGACATGGGACCTTGTGATGGACCAGGACATGGGACCTTGTGATGGACCAGAACGTGTCCTTGGGTGCATGGTGGGCCAGGACATGGTCCTTGGGTCCATGGTGGGACAGGACACGGACCCTCAGATGGACCGGGACACAGAACCTGTGATGGACCAGGACATGGTCCTTAGGTCCATGGTGGGACAGGACATGGTCCTTGGGTCTATGGTGGGATGGGACATGGACCCTCAGATGGACCAAGACATGGACCCTCAGATGGACCAGGACATGGGACCTTGGGATGGACCAGAACATGTCCTTGGGTGCACGGTGGGACAGGACACGGACCCTCAGATGGACCGGGACAAGGAACCTGTGATGAACCAGGACATGGTCCTTAGGGCCATGGTGGGACAGGACCCAGATCCTCAGATGGACCGAGACATGGGACCTTGGCATGGACCAGAACATGTCCTGGGTCTATGGTGGGACAGGACACGGACCCTCAGATGGACCAGGACATGGGACCTTGTGATGGACCAGAACGTGTCCTTGGGTCCATGGTGGGATGGGACATGGACCCTCAGATGGACCAGGACACAAAACCTTGTGATGGACCAGGACATGGGACCTTGGGATGGACCAGGACATAGTCATTGGTCCATGGTGGGACAGGACACGGACCCTCAGATGGACCAGGACACAAAACCTTGTGATGGACCAGGACATGGTCCTTGGGATGGACCAGAACATGTCCTTGGGATGGACCAGAACATGTCCTTGGGTCTATGATGGGCCAGGACATGGTCCTTGGGTCCATGGTGGGATGGGACATGGACCCTCAGATGGACCAGGACATGGGACCTTGGGATGGACCAGGACATGGGACCTTGGGATGGACCAGGACATGGTCCTTGGGTGCACGGTGGGACAGGACACGGACCCTCAGATGCACCAGGACATGGGACCTGTGATGGACCAGGACATGGTCCTTGGGATGGACCAGAATGTGTCCTTGGGTGCACGGTGGGACAGGACATGCACCCTCAGATGCACCAGGACATGGAACCTGTGATGAACCAGGACATGGGACCTTGGGTCTATGGTGGGACAGGACATGGACCCCCAGATGGACCAGGACACAAGACCTTGTGATGGACCAGGACATGGTCCTTGGGTCCATGGCGGGACAGGACCCAGATCCTCAGATGGACCGAGACACAAGACCTTGTGATGGACCAGGACATGGTCCTTGGGATGGACCAGAACAAGTCCTTGGGTCCATGGTGGGATGGGCCTCAGATGGACCAGGACACGGAACCTTGGGATGGACCAGGACACGGAACCTTGTGATGGACCAGGACATGGGACCTTGGGATGGACCAGGACATGGGACCTTGTGATGGACCAGGACGTGTCCTTGGGTCCATGGTGGGACTCAGATGCACCAGGACATGGAACCTGTGAAGAACCATGCCTTGACCCTACCTGGGCTTCTCCCCGGCGCCCATCTGGTGGATCACCCCGTCCATCCAGGCCAGCAGATCCCTGACGGCGCCCACGAATCGGATCTTCTCGGCCACGCTGGCCACGTGCAGCCGGCACTCCTCGCACGCCGCCAGGAGCTCCTTCCACGCATGGAGAACCTCCTGCTCGCGGCCGGCGATGGCCTCGGCGTTGTCCCCGGCGTAGAGCGTCCGCAGCTGCGCCGCGCCCTCCTGCAGCTGCCGCACCTGGGCCACCAGCAGCTCCACGTCGTGCTGGAAGGCGCCCAGGGCCCTCTGCAGCGCCCCGGCGGAGCTCCGGCCGTCCCGCGCCGCCAGCTCCGGCAGCCGCCGCCGCTTCTCCTCGATCTGCCCCAGCACCTCCTTGCAGTCGTTGAAGAACTTGTGCAGCTCGTGGGACGCCGCCAACATCTGGGCGCGGGTCTCCATCAGCTCCAGGAGGTCGGCCCAGGCCTCGTTGACGCCGTCCTTCCACTCGGCGATGGTGGCGGCGTCGCGGTGGCCGTAGTCGATCAGCTCGTCCACCATCTGGTTGACGGCGGCGATGCGCTCCTGGCCCACGCTGCCCGTCTCGCTGGCGAACTCCAGGAACTTCTCCTGCAGCAGCTGCGGTGGCCCATGGGGCGGGGTGGGGCAGGGGTCAGCGGTGGGACCACCAGGAGGTGCCAGGACCACCACCAGGAGGTGCCAGGACCATCAGGATGGGGCAGGGGTCAGCGGTGGGACCACCAGCCAGGGGACAGAGGAGATGGCCAGGGCCACCAGGAGGTGCCAGGACCACCAGGATCCCCATTCAGGGCACCGAGGAGATGGCCAGGACCACCAGGAGGTGCCAGAACCACCAGGAGGTGCCAGGGCCACCAGGATGGGGCAGGGGTCAGCGGTGGGTACCACCAGCCAGGGCACCGAGGAGATGGCCAGGACCACCAGGAGGTGCCAGGACCACCAGGATCCCCATTCAGGGCACCGAGGAGATGGCCAGGACCACCAGGATGGTGCCAGGACCACCAGGAGGTACCAGGAGCACCACCAGGATGGTGCCAGGACCACCAGGAGGTGTCAGGACCACCAGGATGGTGCCAGGACCACCAGGAGGTGCCAGAACCACCAGGATGGTGCCAGGACCACCAGGAGGTGCCAGGACCACCAGGATGGTGCCAGGACCACCAGGAGGTGTCAGGACCACCAGGATCCCCATTCAGGGGACAGAGGGGATGTCCAGGACCACCAAGGAGGTGCCAGGACCACCAGAAGGTGCCAAGACCACCAGGATGGTGCCAGGACCACCAGGAGGTGCCAGAACCACCAGGATGGTGCCAGAACCACCAGGATGGTGCCAGGAGCACCAGGAGGTGCCAGGACCACCAGGAGGTGCCAGGACCACCAGGAAGTGCCAGAACCACCAGGATGGTGCCAGGACCACCAGGAGGTGCCAGGACCACCAGGAAGTGCCAGAACCACCAGGAGGTGCCAGGACCACCAGGAGGTGCCAGGACCACCAGGAGGTGCCAGGACCACCAGGATCCCCATTCAGGGGACAGAGGGGATGTCCAGCACCACCAGGAGGTGCCAGGACCATCAAGAAGGTGCCAGGACCACCAGGATGGTGCCAGGACCACCAGGATGGTGCCAGAACCACCAGGATGGTGCCAAGACCACCAGGATAATACCAGGACCACCAGGAGGTGCCAGGACCACCAGGAGGTGCCAGGACCACCAGGAGGTGCCAGGACCACCAAGGAGGGGCCAGGACCACCAGGATGGTGCCAGGACCACCAAGGAGGTGCCAGAACCACCAGGAGGTGCCAGGGCCACCAGGATGGTGCCAGGACCACCAGGATGGTGACAGAACCACCAGGATGGTGCCAGGACCACCAGGATGGTGACAGAACCACCAGGATGGTGCCAGGACCACCAGGATGGTGCCAGAACCACCAGGACGTGCCAGAACCACCAGGAGGTGTCAGGGCCACCAGGATAATACCAGGACCATCAGGATGGTGCCAGGACCACCAGGATAGTTCCAGGACCACCAGGAGGTGCCAGGGCCACCAGGAGGTGCCAGGGCCACCAGGAGGTGCCAGAACCACCAGGATGGTGCCAGGACCACCAGGATCCCCATTCAGGGGACAGAGGGGATGTCCAGGACCACCAAGGAGGTGCCAAGACCACCAGGATGATGCCAAGACCACCAGGATGGTGCCAGGACCACCAGGATGGTGCCAAGACCACATGGATGGTGCCAGAGCCACCAGGATAATACCAGAACCACCAAGGAGGTACCAGGGCCACCAGGAGGTGCCAGGAAAGGTCCCCAGAACCCTCACAACGGCCCCACAAGTCAGAACCTCCCGCACAACCCCCACCAAGTTCTCCATCGCCCTCCCAGGGGCGTCACCAAACCCACCCCACCCCACCCCAGACCACGTCGGACCTTCCACCGCCCTCACCGTGACGTGCTCGAAGTCCTGGCCGAGCTCGGGCGAGCCGGCCACCACCTCCTTCTCGGCGATCCAGTGCTCCAGCTCGTCCACCTCGCGGCTGAGCTGGTAGAGCCAGTACTGCTGCTCCAGGTGGACCTTCCGTTCCTCCACCAGCTCCTTCAGAGACACGTAGAGCCGGTCAACCTGCGACTGCCGCCTGCTGACCTGTTCGCTGGGCACGGAGACACGGCGCCCGTCAGCCCTGGTGGCCAAGCGGTGGCACCCCAGGGTGGGGCGGGTGGGTGGGTGGTGGGGTGGGGTGGGGTGGGCGGACCTCTGGGGGTGGCCGAGCTCCAGGAGGGCGCGGCACTGGCGGGAGAGCTGCGCGATGGTCTCCTCGTAGTTGTCGATGGTTTGCTCGGTGAGGAGGTGCTTCTTGAGGAGGTGGAGGGTGCTCTGCTCGTCCTGCCGGGGGTGGGGTGGGTTGAGTGGTGGTCAACGTGACGCGACGCGACACGACACGACGTGACACGTGCAGTCAACCCAACCCAACCCAACCACCCAACCAACCCAACCCAACCAACCCAATCCAACCCAACCAGTGTAACCAACCCAACCCAATGCGACCCGTGCAGTCAACCCAACCCAACCCAACCAACCCAACCCAACCCAACCAACCCAACCAACCCAACTCAACTCAAACAGGGCAACCAACCCAACCAACCCAACCCAACCAACCCAACCAGTGAAACCAACTCAACCCAACCCAACCCAACCCAACCAGTGTAACCAACCCAATGCAACACGACCCATGCAGTCAACCCAACCCAACCCAACCCAACCCAACCCAACCCAACCAACCCAACCCATCCTCACCCAACCGACCCAACCACGCCAACCCAGCCTCATCCAGCTCAAACCCAACAACACAATTTAACCAACCCAACACAAACAACCCAACCTCACCCAACCCAGTCCAACCTCACCCAACCCAGTCCAACCTCACCCAACCCAACCAACCCAATTAAACCAACCCAACCAACCCTTCCAATCCACCCAATCCAACCAACCAAACTGACCCAACCCAACCAATTCACCCAACCCAACCTCATCCAGCTCAAACCCAACAGCGCAATTTAACCAACCCAACCCAACCAACCCAACCTCACCCAACCCAACCAACCCAATTAAAGCAACCCAGCCCAACCCTTCCAATTCACCCAATCCAACCAACCAAGCTGACCCAACCCAACCCAATTCACCCAACCACGCCAACCCAACCTAACCCAGTCCAACCTCACCCAACCCACCCTCACCCAACCCAACTAACCCAATCCATCCTCACCCAACCGACCCAACCACCCCAACCCAACCTCATCCAGCTCAAACCCAACAACGCAATTTAACCAACCCAACACAACCAACCCAACCTCACCCAACCCAGTCCAACCTCACCCAACCCAACCTCACCCAACCCAGCTAACCCAACCCATCCTCACCCAACCGACCCAACCACCCCAACCCAACCTCATCCAGCTCAAACCCAACAGCGCAATTTAACCAACCCAACCCAACCAACCCAACCCAGTCCAACCTCACCCAACCCACCCTCACCCAGCCCAACTAACTCAATCCATCCTCACCCAACCACCCAACCCAACCAACCCAACCTCATCCAGCTCAAACCCAACAGTGCAATTTAACCAACCCAACCCAACCAACCCAACCTCACCCAACCCAGTCCAACCTCACCCAACCCAATTTACCCAATTTACCCAATTAAACCAACCCAACCCTTCCAATTCACCCAATCCAACCAACCAAACTGACCCAACCCAACCCACCCAACCACGCCAACCCAACCTCATCCAGCTCAAACCCAACAGCGCAATTTAACCAACCCAACCCAACCAACCCAACCTCACCCAACCCAACCAACCCAATTTACCCAATTAAACCAACCCGACCCAACCCTTCCAATTCACCCAATCCAACCAACCAAACTGACCCAACCCAACCCACCCAATTCACCCAACCACAACCCAACCCCACCTAACCCAGTCCAACCTCACCCAGTCCAACCTCACCCAACCCAACCAACCCAATTAAACCAACCCGACCCAACCCACCCAATTCACCCAATCCAACCAACCAAACTGACCCAACCCAACCCACCCAATTCACCCAACCACAACCCAACCTCATCCAGCTCAAACCCAACAACGCAATTTAACCAACCCAACCCAACCTCACCCAACCCACCCTCACCCAACTAACCCAACCCATCCTCACCCAACCCAACTAACCCAACCCAACCTCACCCAACCCAACTAACCCAACCCAACCCACCCTCACCCAACCCAACTAACCCAACCCATCCTCACCCAACCGACCTAACCACCCAACCCAACCTCACCCAACCCAACTAACCCAACCACCCCAACCCAACCTTATCCAGCTCAAACCCAACAACGCAATTTAACCAACCCAGTCCAACCTCACCCAACCCAATTTACCCAATTAAACCAACCCGACCCAACCCTTCCAATTCACCCAATCCAACCAACCAAGCTGACCCAACCCAACCCACCCAGTTCACCCAACCACAACCCAACCTCATCCAGCTCAAACCCAACAGCGCAATTTAACCAACCCAACACAACCCCACCCAACCCAACCCAACCAGTGTAACCAACCCAACCAACCCAACTCAAACAGTGCAACCAACCCAACCCAACCCAACCAACCCAACCCAACCCAACCCAACCAACCCAACCCAACCCAACCAGTGTAACCAACCCAACCCAACCAACCAACCCAACACAACCAGTGTAACCAACCCAACCCACCCAACCCAACCAGTGTAACCAACCCAACCCACCTTGCCCTTCTCCTCGTTCATCAGGAGCAGCTCCTGCTCTCCCAGCCACGCCTCCACCTCGGCCACGTCGAAGTAGTACTGCTCCAGCTGGTAGGTGGCATCCAGGGCCTGCTGCCGGCGCTCGGTCTTCTCCTGCAGCTCCGCCCACATGGTGGCCAGCCGCTCCAGGAGGCCCCGCACCGCCTCGGCCTCGGGGCTCCTGATGGAGGCGACGGCGGCGGCGCGTTCCAGCACCTCGTCCACGCGCGGCCGGTGCACCTGGATCTCCCGGCGCAGGTTCTGCAGGGGTGGGGTGGGATGGAGGTGGGTGGTGGGCTCAGGGTGGGGTGTCCCACCAGCCCCAGTGGTGGTGTGGGTGCTGACCTGGTTCTTCTTGATGAACTGTTGGACGGTCTGGAGGTTGGTGCCGTGGTCCTTCAGCATGGCCAAGGGCAGGCGGTCCTGGACCCACATCTGGGCAGGGGTGGGTCTCGGTGTCATCGCTGTGCCCCATCCCACCTCATCCCAGTTTCTGTGTTCACCACCATCTCGTCCCCATCTCCATCCCATCCCCATCCTAATCTTCATCTCCATCTCCATTTCCATCCCATCCTCATCTCCATCCCCATCTTCATCCCCCTTCCCATCCCCATCTCCATCTCCATCCTCATCTCCATCCCATCTCCATCTCCATCCCATCCCCATCCCCATCCCCATCTCCATCCCATCCCCATCTCCATCCCCATCTTCATCCCCATCTCCATCCCATCCTAATCTTCATCTCCATCTCCATTTCCATCCCATCCCCATCTTCATCCCCATCTTCATCCCCATTTCCATCCCATCTCCATTTCCATCCCCATCTCCATCCCATCCCCATCTCCATCTCCATCCCACCTCATCCACATTTCTGTGTTCATCTCTGTCCCATCCCGATCTCCATCTCATCTCCATCTCCACCCCATTCATCTCAAACTCCATCCCATCTCCATCCCATCTGTCTTCATCTCTGTCCCATCCCCATCTCCATCCCATCCATCTCCACCTCCATCCCATCTCCATTTCCATCTCCATCCCATCTCCATCCCATCTGTCTTCATCTCCATCCATCTCCACCTCCATCCCATCGCCATCATCTCCACCTCCATCCCTTCTCCATCTTCATCTCCATCCCATCTCCATCTCCATCCCATCTCCATCATCTCCATCTCATCTCCATCATCTCCATCTCCATCTCCATCTCCATCTCCATCTCCATCTCCGTCTCCATCTCCATCTCCGTCTCCATCCCATCCCCATCTCCATCCCCATCCTCATCTCCATTTCCATCCCATCCCCATCTCCATCTCCATCCCACCTCATCCACATTTCTGTGTTCATCTCTGTCCCATCCCCATCTCCATCCCATCTCCATCATCTCCATCTCCATCATCTCCATCTCAATCCCATCTCCATCATCTCCATCTCCATCCCATCATCTCCACCTCCATCCCATCTCCATCATCTCCATCTCCATCTCCATCTCCATCTCATCTCCATTTCCATCTCCATCTCCACGCCATTCATCTCAAACTCCATCCCATCTCCATCTTCATCCCCATCCCACCTTCATCTTCATCCCATCTCCATCTCCACCTCTGTCTCGGTGCCCATCCCATCTCCAACCCCACCCCACCCCACCCCGATACTCACCACCTCATCCTCCAGCTCGTGGCTGACCTGGTGGACCTCCTTGGAGGCCAGCAGGATCCTCCTGCGCTCCTTGAGGGGCTCGATGAGGCGCACGATGCGCGTCCCCACCGCGCTCTGCCGCTCTCCCACCGCGTCCCGCCCGGCCGCCTGTGCCGGCAGCGCCGCCGCCTGCGCCTGCAGCTCGCCCACCTCCTTGGACCACTCCTCCACCTGCGACTCCATCGTCTGGGGACACGTGGGGACACCACGGGCTCGGGGGCGGCCCTGATGGGACCTCCAGACCCCGGCGTGGAGCGTTCCACCAAAAAACGTCGTGGCCCCATAGTGTGTTGGCCCCATAATTTGGTGTCCACCATAACCTGGTGTCACCACCATAATTTGGTGTCCACCATAAGTGGTGCTACCCCACATAATCTGGTGTCCACCATAACCTGGTGCCATCCCCCATAATTTGGTGTCCACCATAACCTGGTGCCATCCCCCATAATTTGGTGTCCACCATAACTTGGTGTCACCCCACGTAATGTGGTGGCCCCATAATTTGGTGTCCACCATAAGTGGTGCCACCCCACATAATTTGGTGTCCACCATAACCTGGTGCCACCCACCATGATTCAGTGTCCACCAAAAGTGGTGCCACCTCCCCCAGTTTGGTGTCCACCATAAGTGGTGTCACCACCATAATTTGGCGTCCACCATAACCTGGTGCCACCCCCCATAATTCGGTGTCCACCATAACCTGGTGCCACCCTCCAGAATTTGGTGTCCACCATAAGTGGTGCCACCCCCCATAATTTAGTGTCCACCATAAGTGGTGCCACCCCCCATAATGTGTTGGCCCCATAATTTGGTGTCCACCATAACCTGGTGTCACCCCATAATTTGGTGTCCACCATAAATGGTGTCACCCCCATAATTTGGTGTCCACCAGAAGTGGTGCCACCCCCCATAATTTGGTGTCCACCATAACTTGGTGCCACCCCCGTAATTTGGTGTCCACCATAAGTGGTGCCACCCCCCATAATTTGGTGTCCACCATAAGTGGTGCCACCCCCCATAATTTGGTGTCCACCATAAGTGGTGTCACCCCCCATAATTTGGTGTCCACCATAACCTGGTGCCACCCCCCATAATTTGGTGCCCACCATAACCTGGTGTCCCCCCAAGACCTGATGTCCCCCAAGTCCTGGTGTCCCCCAAGTCCTGATGTCCCCTCAAGTCCTGATGTCCCCCCACGTCCTGATGTCCCCCAAGTCCTGATGTCCCCCCAAGTCCTGGTGTCCCCCAAATCCTGGTGTCCCCCAAGTCCTGATGTCCACCAACACCTGATGTCCCCCCAACACCTGATGTCCCCCAGGTCCTGATGTCCCCCAAGTCCTGATGTCCCCCCAACACCTGATGTCCCCCAACACCTGATGTCCCCCAAGTCCTGATGTCCCCCAAGTCCTGATGTCCCCCCAAGTCCTGATGTCCCCCAAGTCCTGGTGTCGCCCAAGTCCTGGTGTCCCCCAAGTTCTGATGTCCCCCCAACACCTGATGTCCCCCCAAGTCCTGATGTCCCCCAGCACCTGATGTCCCCCCAAGTCCTGATGTCCCCCAAGTCCTGGTGTCCCTCCAAGTCCTTCTGTCCCCCCAAGTCCTGGTGTCCCCCCAAGTCCTGGTGTCCCCCCAAGTCCTGATGTCCCCCCAAGTCCTGATGTCCCCCCAAGTCCTGATGTCCCCCAAGTCCTGGTGTCCCCCCAAGTCCTGATGTCCTTCCAACACCTGATGTCCCCCCAACACCTGATGTCCCCCAAGTCCTGATGTCCCCCCAACATCTGATGTCCCCCCAAGGCCTGCTGTCCCCCCAAGTCCTGATGTCCCCCAACACCTGATGTCCCCCCAAGTCCTGATGTCCCCCCAAATCCTGGTGTCCCCCCAAGTTCTGCTGTCCCCCCAACACCTGATGTCCCCCCAAGTCCTGATGTCCCCCCAAGTCCTGGTGTCCCCCAAGTCCTGATGTCCCCCCAAGTCCTGATGTCCCCCCAAGTCCTGGTGTCCCCCAACTCCTGATGTCCCCCCAAGTCCTGATGTCCCCCCAAATCCTGGTGTCCCCCCAAGTTCTGCTGTCCCCCCAACACCTGATGTCCCCCCAAGTCCTGATGTCCCCCCAAGTCCTGGTGTCCCCCAACTCCTGATGTCCCCCAAGTCCTGGTGTCCCCCCAACACCTGATGTCCCCCCAACTCCTGATGTCCCCCAGGTCCTGGTGTCCCCCCAAGTCCTGATGTCCCCCAAGTCCTGATGTCCCCCCAACCCCTGATGTCCCTCCAAGTCCTGATGTCCCCCAAGTCCTGATGTCCCCCCAACACCTGATGTCCCCCAAGTCCTGATGTCCCCCAAGTCCTGATGTCCCCCCAAGTCCTGATGTCCCCCAAGTCCTGATGTCCCCCAAGTCCTGATGTCCCCCAAGTCCTGATGTCCCCCAAGTCCTGCTGTCCCCCCAAGTCCTGATGTCCCCCCAACACCTGATGTCCCCCCAAGTCCTGATGTCCCCCCAAGTCCTGGTGTCCCCCAAGTCCTGATGTCCCCCCAACTCCTGATGTCCCCCAACACCTGATGTCCCCCAACACCTGATGTCCCCCCAAGTCCTGATGTCCCCCCAAGTCCTGATGTCCCCCCAAGTCCTGGTGTCCCCCAACACCTGATGTCCCCCAACACCTGATGTCCCCCAAGTCCTGATGTCCCCCAAGTCCTGATGTCCCCCAAGTCCTGATGTCCCCCAAGTCCTGATGTCCCCCCAAGTCCTGATGTCCCCCCAAGTCCTGGTGTCCCCCCAACACCTGATGTCCCTCCAAGTCCTGATGTCCCCCCAAGTCCTGATGTCCCCCCAACACCTGATGTCCCCATTCCTGCTGTCCCCACTCCTGGTGTCCCACCCCACCTGCAGCCTCTTCAGCTGGTGGCTGACGCTGCGGAGGTCTCCGCCGCCGCCGCTGCCGACGTTCTCCAGCTGCTCCTCCAGCCGGCCCAGCCGCGCCTCCACGTCGGCGTAGCTCCTGACCAGGCGCTCGGTGGCCGCGGCCTCGGCCAGGCGCCGGCTCCGGGCCTGGCTGGTGGTCTCCAGCTCCTGCCAACATCTCCTGAGCTCCTCCAGCTGCCGCCGCACCGCCCCGCTCAGCTCCGGCTTGGCCTGCACCAGCTCCTCACCTTCCTGGAATCAAGGTGGGACCCCAAAATTCGTCAGGAGATGTTGGGGATTGAAGGTGGGGCCCCAAAATTCATCAGGAGAGGTTTGGGATTGAAGGTGGGACCCCAAAATTCATCAGGAGAGGTTTGGGATTGAAGGTGGGACCCCAAAATTCATCAGGAGAGGTTTGGGATTGAAGGTGGGACCCCAAAATTCATCGGGAGATGTTTGGGATTGAAGGTGGGACCCCAAAATTCATCACAAGAGGTGGGGAGATGTTTGGGATTGAAGGTGGGACCCCAAAATTCATCGTGAGATGTTTGGGCAGCTCCTCACCTTCCTGGCATTGAAGGTGGGACCCCAAAATTCATCATAAAGAGTGGGGAGATGTTTGGGCAGCTCCTCATTTACTGGGGAGATGTTTGGGGCAAGGTGGGACCCCAAAATTCATCGGGAGATGTTGGGGTGGTGTGGAGATGTTGGGGCATCTCCTCACCTTCCTGGGGAGGGGCTTGGGACATGGTGGGACCCCAAAATTCATTGTGAGAGGTTGGGGTGACACCCACGGGTGGGGGTGGGGGTGACACCCACGGGTGGGGGTGGGGGTGACACCCACGGGGTGAGAAGTGGGGGTGACACCCACGGGGTGAGAAGTGGGGGTGACACCCACGAATGGGGGTGACACCCACGAGTGGGGGTGGGGGTGACACCCACGGGGTGAGAAGTGGGGGTGACACCCACGGGTGGGGGTGGCACCCACGGGGTGAAAAGTGGGGGTGACACCCACGGGTGGGAGTGACACCCATGGAAGGAGGTGACACCCGCGGGTGGGGGTGAGGGTGGGGTGACACCCATGAGTGGGGGTGACACCCACGAGTGGGGGTGGGGGTGACACCCACGGGGTGAAAAGTGGGGGTGACACCCATGAGTGGAGGTGACACCCACGGAATGAGAAGTGGGGGTGACACCCATGGGTGGGGGTGGGGGTGACACCCACGGGGTGAGAAGTGAGGGTGACACCCACGGGGTGAGAAGTGGGGGTGACACCCACCGGATGAAAAGTGGGGGTGACACCCACGGGTGGGGGTGACACCCACGGGGTGAGAAGTGGGGGTGACACCCATGAGTGGGAGTGACCCCCACGGGTGGGGGTGGGGGTGACACCCACGGGTGGGAGTGACACTCACGGGGTGAGAAATGGGGGTGACACCCACGGGTGGGGGTGACACCCACGGGGTGAGAAGTGGGGGTGACACCCACGGGTGGGGGTGGGGGTGGGGGCGACACCCACGGGCACCAAACGACAAAATTTGGGTGGGAAATGGGGAAATGGGGAAATGGGGGAGGGGATATAAACGCGCCCACGCGTGGGGGGAGGGGCAGCGCGGCCGCACCCCCCCAACCCCCTCCCCCACCCCTCCCCCACCCCTCCCCCACCCCTCCCGCCCCTCCCCCGCCCCCGGAACCTTCTCGATGCGCCGGAGCCACTCGCGGTTCTGCGCCAGCTCGGCCAGGAGCGCCGGGTGCTGCAGCCACGGCCGCGCCGCGCCCCGCGGGGGCGGGTCCCGCGTGGGGTCCGCAGCCATGCGGGTCCGGTCCGCGACCCACGCCGCCAGCTGGGGGGGAGGGGCGCCTCAGGACCCCCCCACGGACACGGACACGCGGGGGGAGGGGCGGGACCCCCACCCACCCACGGACACGGACACGCGTGGGGGGAGGGACACGGCCTCAGACCCCCCCCACGGACACGCGTGGGGGGAGGGGCGCGACCCCCACCCACGGACACGCGGGGGGAGGGGCGGGACCCCCACCCACCCACGGACACGCGTGGGGGGAGGGGCGCCTCAGCACCGACCCCCCTCCACGGACACGCGTGGGGGAGGGGCGGGACCCCCACCCACGGACACGCGTGGGGGGAGGGGCGCCTCAGCTCCGACCCCCACCCACGGACACGGACACGCGGGGGGAGGGGCGCCTCAGCACCGACCCCCACCACGGACACGGACACGCGTGGGGGGAGGGGCGCCTCAGCACCGACCCCCCCCCCCACGGACACGCGTGGGAACGGGCGCGACCCCCTCCCCGAATTAGCAAAAAATTCAATTTATGGGCTACAAACCCCCCCCGATAATTCGAGAAAATAATTAAAAATCGGGAGGTGAATTTTGATATTTTGCTAAAAAAATACCCAATTTCTACCCAAAAAAATAAGAAAAAAACCCCAAAAAATAAAAAAAAATCGGGAGGTGAATTTTGTTATTTTGCTAAAAAAATACCCCAATTTCTACCACTCCCCCTCCCCAAATTACCGGAAAATTCAATTTATGGGCTATACACCCCCCCCGATAATTCGGGGAAAATAAATTAAAATCGGGATGAATTCTGGTATTTTGATAAAAAAATTAATCCAAATTTCTACCCCTCTCCCCCAAAAAAATAAAAAATAAAAAACAAAAAATAAATAAAAATCGGGAGGTGAATTCTGTGATTTTGCTAATAAAAAAATACTCCAATTTCTACCCCTCCCCCTCACCAAAAATAAAAAAAAATCGGGAGGTGAATTCTGATATTTTTGCTAAAAAAAATACCCCAATTTCTACCCCTCTCCCCTCCCCAAATTACCGGAAAATTCAATTTATGGGCTATACATCCCCCCCGCTTCTTGGGGAAAAATAAATTAAAAATCGGGAGGTGAATTCTGTTATTTTGCTAAAAAAATATCCCAATTTCTACCCCTCCCCCTCCCCAAAAATAAAAAATAAATTGGGAGGAGCAGTTTGATTTTCTTAAAAATATAAAAATAATTTTCTCCTCAATCCTCCCCTAAAAAAAACAAATAAAAATAAAAAAATAGGATGGAGTCGTCTTTTCTGCCAAAAAATAAAAAATAAAAATTGGATGGAGTCGTCTCTCTTTTTGCCCAAAAAATAAAAAAATCGGATGGAGTCGTCTCTCTTTTTGCCAAAAAATAATAAAAAAAATAAAATCCAATGGAGTCGTCTCTTTTTTTGCCCAAAAAATAAAAAAAAAAATCGGATGGTGTTGTTCTCTCTTTTTGCCAAAAAATAATAAAAAAAATAAAATCCAATGGAGTCGTCTCTTTTTTTGCCCAAAAAATAAAAAAATAGGATGGAGTCGTTTCTCTTTTTGCCCCAAATAAAATAAAAATAAAATCGGATGGAGTCTCCCCTCTTTTTCCCAAAAAATAAATCGGGAGGAGAACCCCCCGTATTTTTCCCAAAAAATACACAAAAATCAGGAGGAGCCCCCCCGCTTATTGCAAAAAAAAAAAATAAATAAATTAAAAATAATTCCCCGGATTTTCCCGAAAAAAAAATCAAAAAACACCAGAGGGGAGCCCGAAAAAAACCCAAAAAACGGGGAGGGGAGCGCCAAAATAATCCCAAAAAATAACGGAGGGGAGCCCCAAAATAATCCCAAAAAACGGGGAGGGGAGCCCCAAAATAATCCCAAAAAATAACGGAGGGGAGCCCCAAAATAATCCCAAAAAAGCCCAAAATAGCCGCGCCCCTCCCCCCCTTCCCAAAAAAACCCAAAAAAATCGGAAAGGGCGCGAGGAGCCCCTCCCCCTCCCCCTTTTTTCCCAAAAAAACGGCGGATTTGGAGTCGGAAGGGTCGGGGGAGGGGCGAGGATGAGGATGGAGGAGGAGGAGGAGGAGGAGGAGGAGGAGGAGGAGGAGGGGGGGGGGATGAAGATGATGAAGGGGGGGATGAAAATGGAGGATGAGGATGAGGATGGAGGAGGAGGAGGAGGAGGAGGAGGAGGGGGGGGGATGAAGATGGAGGAGGGGATGAAGATGATGATGGGGGGATGAAGATGGAGGAGGGCGAGGAAGGAGGAGGAGGAGGAGGAGGAGGGGATGAAGATGGAGGGGGGGATGAAGATGATGATGAAGGGGATGAAAATGGAGGAGGGGATGAAGATGGAGGAGGAGGAGGAGGAGGAGGAGGGGGATGAAGATGGAGGGGGGGATGAAGATGAAGGGGGGGGATGAAGATGATGAAGGAGATGAAAATGGAGGAGGGGATGAAGATGAAGGGGGGGGATGAAGATGGAGGAGGAAGAGGAGGAGGAGGGGGGATGGAGGGGGGGGATGAAAATGGAGGCGGGGGATGAAGATGGAGGGGGGGGATGAAGATGATGAAGGGGGGGATGAAGATGGAGGGGGGGATGAAGATGATGAAGGGGGGGGATGAAGATGGAGGAGGGTGAGGAAGGAGGAGGAGGAGGAGGGGGGGATGAAGATGGAGGGGGGGGGATGAAGATGGAGGGGGGGATGAAGATGAAGGGGGGGGGGATGAAGATGGAGGAGGGTGAAGAAGGAGGAGGAGGAGGAGGAGGAGGATGGAGCTGATGGAGGAGGGGGATGAGGACGGAGCAGGAGGATGAGGAGGACGGAGCAGGGGAAGAGGAAGGCTCCGGCGGCGGCGGGAGGAGGCAGAGGAGGGTGAGGAGGAGGAGGAGGAGGAGGAGGAGGAGGAGGAGGAAGAGGCCGCCGCGGCTCCCGCGGTGATGCGGCAGATCCCGGGCGGGGCGCGGGCGCCGGATGAGCCGCGGAGATCCGCCAAAAAAATCCATCCCCGAGCGGGGGAGCCGCGGCGAGCCCGAAATGCCCCAAATCCACCCCAAAAATACCCAAAATTCACCCCCAAAATACCCCAAATTCACCCCAAAAAATACCCCAAATCCACCCCAAAAAATACCCCAAATCCACCCCAAAAAATACCCCAAATTCACCCCAAAAAATACACCAAATTCACCCCAAAAAATACCCAAAATCCACCCCAAAAAATACCCAAAATACACCCCAAAAAATACCCCAAATTCACCCCAAAAATACCCCAAATCCACCCCAAAAAATACCCCAAATCCACCCCAAAAATACCCCAAATCCACCCCAAAAATACCCCAAATCCACCCCAAAAATACCCCAAATTCACCCCAAAAATACCCCAAATTCACCCCAAAAATACCCAAAATCCACCCTAAAAAATACCCCAAATCCACCCCAAAAATACCCCAAATCCACCCCAAAAAATACCCAAAATCCACCCCAAAAAATACCCCAAATCCACCCCAAAAAATACCCAAAATCCACCCCAAAATGCACTCGGGACCGCCACAAAGGCAGCCCCAAATCCACCCTAAAATTAACCTCAAACCACCCCAAATCGAACCCACAAAAATACCCCAAATCCACCCCCAAAATGCACTCGAGACTGCCCCAAAGGCAGCCCCAAAATCCACCCCCAAATTAACCTCAAACCACCCCAAAAAAACACCCAAATTCTACCCCAAAATGCACTCGGAGCCATCACAAAGGCAGCCCCAAAATCCACCCCCAAATTAACCTCAAACCACCCCCAAAAAAACACCCAAAATCCACCCCAAAATGCACTCGGGACCGCCCCAAAGGCAGCCCCAAAATCCACCCTAAAATTAACCTCAAACCACCCCAAATCCACCCCACAAAAACACCCCAAAATCCACCCCAAAATGCACTCGGAACCACCCCAAAGGCAGCCCCAAAATCCACCCCAAACCACCCCAAATACACTCCAAATCCTGCCCAAATCCATCTCAAACCACCCCAAAATCTACCCCAAGATCAACCCCAAAATCCACCCCAAAATTAACCTCAAAGCACCCCAAATTTACTCCAAAATCCACCCCAAACCACCCCAAAATCCACTTCAAATCCACCCCAAACCACCACAAAATCCACCCCAAAACTGCCCAAACATCCACCCCAAACCACCCCAAAGTCCAACCCAAATTAAACCTCAAACCACCCCAAACCACCCCAAAATCCACCCCAAACCCCCTGAAATCCACCCCAAATTCACCCCAAAGTCAACCCCAAAACCGAACCCAAATTAAACCTCAAATCACCCCAAAGTGAACCTCAAAATCCACCCCAAATTCACCCCAAAACATCCCAAAATCCTCCCCAAAGCGCCCCAAAATCAACCTCAAAAAATCCACCCCCAAAGCCACCTAAAATCCACATTAAATTCACCCCAAATCCACCCCAAATTCATCCCAAAATCCACCACAAATCCACCCCAAAATGCACTCTAAAATCCACCCCAAAACCACTCTAAAATCCACCCCAAAACCACCCAAAATCCACCTCAAATCCACCCCAAAATCCAACCCAAATTCAACCTCAAATCCACCTCAAAATCCACCCCAAAACCGCCCCAAATTACCCCAGAACACCCCAAATCCACCTCAAATTAAACCTCAACCCCCCCAAAAATCCACCCCAAAATCAACCCCAAATCCAACCCAAATAAAACCTCAAATCACCCAAAATCCACCTCAAACCACCTCAAAATCCACCCCAAAATTCACCCCAAAGTCAACCCCAAAATCCAACCCAAAATTAACCCCAAATCCAACCCAAATTAACCTCAAATCCACCTCAAAACCCACCCCAAATGCAGCCCCAAAATCCACCCCAAAATTAACCTCAAACCACCTCAAACCACCCCAAAATCCACCCCTAAATCCCCCCCAAAATTAATC
The DNA here is from genome assembly GCF_048771995.1 of Taeniopygia guttata. Classification (NCBI taxonomy): domain Eukaryota; kingdom Metazoa; phylum Chordata; class Aves; order Passeriformes; family Estrildidae; genus Taeniopygia; species Taeniopygia guttata. The sequence continues at coordinate 2,672,048 of NC_133059.1, read as the reverse complement.
TCAAACCACCCCAAACCACCCCAAAATCCACCCAAAATCCACCCAAAATCCACCCAAAATCCACCCCAAAATCATCCCAAAATCCACCTCAAATCCAACCCAAATCCATGTCAAATCACCCCAAAATGCACCCTAAATCCACCTCAAGATCCACCCCAAATTAAACCTCAAATCCATCCAAATTCACCCCAAAATCCAACCCAAACCACCCCAAAATCATCCCAAAATCCACCCCAAAATCATCCCAATATCCACCTCAAATCCACCCCAAACCACCTCAAATCATCCCCATATCCAACCCAAACCACCTCAAAATACACCCCAAAATCCACCTCAAATTAAACCTCAACCCCCCCCAAAAATCCACCCCAAAATCAACCCCAAAATCCAACCCAAATTAAACCTCAAACCACCCAAAATCCACCCCAAACCACCTCAAAATCCACCCCAAATTCACCCCAAAGTCAACCCCAAAATCCACCCCAAATCCCCTCAAATCCATTCCAAACCAGCTCAAAATCCACCCCAAATTCACCCCAGAATCCAACCCAAATCCACCCCAAAATTAACCTCAAACCATCCTAAACCACCCCAAAATCCACCTCAAATACACCCCAAATTAAGCCTCAAATCCATCCAAATTCACCCCAGAATCCAACCCAAATCCATCTCAAATTAAACCTCAAACCACCCCAAAATCCATCCCGAACTCACCCCAAAATTAACCTCAAACCACCCCAAGTCCACTCCAGAATCCACCCCAAAATCATCCCAAAATTAACCTCAAACCGCCCCAAAATCATCCCAAAATCTACCTCAAAACACCCCAAACCACCTCAAAATGCACCCAAAAATCCACCTCAAAATCCACCCCTAAATCCCCCCCAAAATTAACATCAAACCACCCCAAACCCCCCCAAAATCCACCTCAAATCCACCCCAAACTCACCCCAAAATTAACCTCAAACCACCCCAAATCCACTCTAAAATCCACCCCAAAATCATCCCAAAATCCACCTCAAAATCATCCCAAAATCCACCTCAAATCCAACCCAAACCACCCCAAACTCACCCCAAAATTAACCTCAAACAACCCCAAATCCACTCTAAAATCCACCCCAAATTAAGCCTCAAATCCATCCAATATTGGAATTTGGGGATTTGGGGAGGGGTCTCGGATTGGGGGAATTTGGGAATGAATTCGGGGAGGGGTCAGTGGGAGTTTGGGGAGGGGTCTCTGTCTGGGAATGAATTTGGGGAGGGGTCTCTGGGGTGAATTTAGGGAGGGGTTTGTGGGGGTGAATTTGGGGAGGGGTCTCTTTTGGGGGTGAATGAATTTGGGGAGGGGTCTCTTTAGGGGGTGAATGAATTTGGGGAGGGGTCTCTGGGGATGCATTAATTTGGGGAGGGGTCTGTGGGGATGAATTTGGGGAGGGGTCTCAGGGGGATGAATGAATTTGGGGAGGGGTCTCTGTGATGAATTTGGGGAGGGGTCTCTGTGATTAATTAATTTGAGGAGGGGTCTCTGTGATTAATTAATTAGGGGAGGGGTCTCAGGGGTCTGTATGAATTTGGGGAGGGGTCTGTGGGTATGAATGAATTTGGGGAGGGGTCTCTGTAATTAATTAATTTGAGGAGGGGTCTGTATGAATTAGGGGAGGGGTCTCTGTGATTAATTAATTTGGGGAGGGGTCTCTGTGATTAATTAATTTGGGGAGGGGTCTCTGTATTAATTTGGGGAGGGGTCTGTGTGATTAATTAATTTGAGGAGGGGTCTCAGGTGTGAATTTGAGGAGGGGTCTCTGTGATGAATTAGGGGAGGGGTCTGTGTGATTAATTAATTTGGGGAGGGGTCTCTGTGTGATTAATTAATTAGGGGAGGGGTCTCTGTAGGTACCTCTCGGCACGCCCCCAGGAATCGCTGCAGGGGGGAGGGGTCTGTGTGATGAATTAGGGGAGGGGTCTGTGTGATTAATTAATTTGGGGAGGGGTCTCTGTGATTAATTTGGGGAGGGGTCTCTGTAGGTACCTCCTGGCACGCCCCCAGGAACCGCTGCAGGGGGGAGGGGTCTCTGTTTAGGGTCTGTATGAATTTGGGGAGGGGTCTGTGTGATTAATTAATTAGGGGAGGGGTCTCAGGGGATGCATTAATTAGAGGAGGGGTCTCAGTACCTCCCGGCAGGTGTGCAGGAATCGCTGCAGGGAGGAGGGGTCTGTGTGATTAATTAATTAGGGGAGGGGTCTCTGTGATTAATTAATTAGGGGAGGGGTCTCTGTGGGTATGAATTAATTAGGGGAGGGGTCTGTATTAATTAGGGGAGGGGTCTCTGTCGGTACCTCCTGGCACGCCCCCAGGAATCTCTGCAGGGGGGAGGGGTCTGTGTGATTAATTAATTATGGGAGGGGTCTGTGTGATTAATTAATTAGGGGAGGGGTCTCAGGGGGTATTAATTAATTTGGGGAGGGGTCTCAGTACCTCCCGGCACCCCCCCAGGAATCTCTGCAGGGGGGAGGGGTCTCTGTTTAGGGTCTGTATGAATTAGGGGAGGGGTCTGTGTGATTAATTAATTTGGGGAGGGGTCTCTGTGGGTATGAATTAATTAGGGGAGGGGTCTCAGGGGGTATGAATTAATTAGGGGAGGGGTCTCTGTGATTAATTAATTTGAGGAGGGGTCTCAGTACCTCCTGGCACGCCCCCAGGAACCGCTGCAGGGGGGAGGGGTCTGTGGGAATGAATTTGAGGAGGGGTCTGTGTGAGTAATTAATTTGGGGAGGGGTCTGTGGGTATGAATTAATTAGGGGAGGGGTCTCTGTGGATATTAATTAATTTGAGGAGGGGGTCTCTGTACCTCCCGGCACGCCCCCAGGAACCGCTGCAGGGGGGAGGGGTCTGTATGAATTTGAGGAGGGGTCTGTGTGATTAATTAATTAGGGGAGGGGTCTCTGTGATTAATTAATTAGGGGAGGGGTCTGTGTGATTAATTAATTAGGGGAGGGGTCTCAGGGGGTATTAATTAATTAGGGGAGGGGTCTCAGGGGTCGGTACCTCCCGGCACGCCCCCAGGAACCGCTGCAGGGGGGAGGGGTCTCTGTTTAGGGTATGTATTAATTTGAGGAGGGGTCTGTGTGATTAATTAATTAGGGGAGGGGTCTCTGTGGATATTAATTAATTAGGGGAGGGGTCTGTACCTCCCGGCACGCCCCCAGGAACCGCTGCAGGGGGGAGGGGTCTCTGTTTAGGGTATGTATTAATTTGAGGAGGGGTCTGTGTGATTAATTAATTAGGGGAGGGGTCTCAGTGGATATTAATTAATTAGGGGAGGGGTCTTAGGGGTATTAATTAATTAGGGGAGGGGTCTGTACCTCCCGGCACGCCCCCCGGAATCTCTCCAGGTCGCGCTGCCGCTGCAGCCGCTCCGCCCATTCCCGGGCCCGGCCCCGGCTCTGCTCGCTCCTGAGGGAGGGTAATTAGCGCTTAATTAGGCACTCATTAACCCCTCATTAACCCCTCAATAACCCCTGATTAACCCCTGATTAATCCGTAATTAATTAACCCTTAATTACCCCCTGATTAACCCTTAATTAACCCCTGATAAACCCCCGATTGACCCTTAATTATCCCCTGATTAACCCTTATATAACCGTCATTAACCCTTAATTAACCCCTGACTAACCCCTGATTAACCCCTATTAATCCTTAATTAATTAACCCTTAATTATCCCCTGATTAACCCTTAATTAGCCCCTTATTAACCCTTAATTAACCCCTGATTAACCCCAAATTGGACCTTCATTAGCCCCTAATTAACCCCTGATTAACTCATAATTAACCCCTGATTAATCCTTAATTAATTAACCCTTAATTAGCCCCTGATTAACCCTTCATTAACCCCTGAGTAACCCTTCATTAACCCCTGAACAATCCTTAATTTACCCTTAATTAGCCCCTGATTAACCCCTGATTAACCCCTGATTAATCCTTAATTTACCCTTAATTAGACACTGATTAACCCCTGATTAACCCCTGACTAACCCATAATTAACCCCTATTAATCCTTAATTAATTAACCCATAATTAACCCCTGATTAACCCTTAATTAACCCTCATTAACCCTTAATTATCCCCTGACTAACCCTTATTTAATCCCTAATTAACCCTTCATTAACCCCGATAAACCCCAAATTAAACCTTAATTAGCCCCTAATTAACCCCTGCTTAACCCATAATTAACCCCTATTAATCCTTAATTAAATAACCCTTAATTATCCCGATTAACCCTTCATAAACCCCTGATTAACCCCAAATTAAACCTTCATTCGCCCCTAACTAACCCCTGATTAACCCATAATTAACCCCATTTAATCCGTAATTAATTAACCCTTAATTAGCCCCTGATTAACCCTTAATTAACCCTCATTAACCCTTAATTATCCCCTGATTAACCCTTAATTAACCCCTAATTAACCCTTCATTAAGCCCTGATTAACCCCAAATTAAACCTTAATTTGCCCCTAATGAACCCCTGATTAACCCTCATCAACCCATAATTATCCCAATTAACCCTTAGATAACCCATAATTAACCCTTAATTAACCCCTGATTAACCCCAAATAAAACCTTAATTAGCCCCTAATTAACCCCTGATTAACCCCTGAACCTCCCCTCAAAGGGGAAACTGAGGCACGAGGTCCCACTGGGGGTTCCTGGATGGAATTTTGGGGTTCCTTGATGGAGTTTTGGGTTCCTGGGTGTTGTTTTGGGTTCCTGGATGGAATTTTGGGTTCCTGGATGGAATTTTGGGGTTCTGAGTAGAGTTTTGGGTTCCTGGATGGAATTTTGGGGTTCCTGGATGGAATTTTGGGGTTTTGAGTGGAATTTTGGGTTCCTGGATGGAATTTTGGGGGTCCTTGATGGAATTTTGGGGTTCTGGTTGGAATTTTGGGTTCCTGGATGGAATTTTGGGGTTCTGAGTGGTGTTTTGGGTTCCTGGATGGAATTTTGGGGTTCTGGGTGTTGTTCTGGGTTCCTGGATGGAATTTTGGGGGTCCTTGATGGAGTTTGGGGGATCTGGGTGGAGTTTTGTGTTTCTGGATGGAATTTTGGGGTTCTGGGTGGAATTTTGGGTTCCTGGGTGGAATTTTGGGTTCCTGGATGGAATTTTGGGGTTCTGAGTGGTGTTTTGGGTTCCTGGATGGAGCTTTGGGTTCCTGGTTGGAATTTTCGGGTTCTGGGTGGAGCTATGGGTTCCTGGATGGAATTTTGGGTTCCTGGATGGAATTTTGAGGTTCTGGGTGTTGTTTTGGGGTTCCTGGATGGAATTTTGGGTTCCTGGGTGGAATTTTGGGTTCCTGGGTGGAGTTTTTGGGTTCCTGGATAGAATTTTGGGTTCCTGAGTGGTGTTTTGGGTTCCTGGATGGAATTTTGGGTTCCTGGGTGGAATTTTGGGTTCCTGGGTGGAATTTTGGGTTCCTGGGTGGAGTTTTGGGTTCCTGGATGGAATTTTGGGGTCCCGGGTGGAGTTTTGGGGTTCCTGGGTGGAATTTTGGGTTCCTGGATGGAATTTTGGGGTTCCTGGGTGTTGTTTTGGGTTCCTGGATGGAATTTTGGGTTCCTGAGTGGAGTTTTGGGTTCCTGGATGGAATTTGGGGTTCCTGGGTGGAGTTTTGGGGTTCTGGATAGAATTTTTGGATCCTGAGTGGAATTTTGGGGTCCTGGATGGAATTTTGGGTTCCTGGGTGGAATTTTGGGTTCCTGAGTGGTGTTTTGGGTTCCTGGATGAAATTTTGGGTTCCTGGGTGGAATTTTGGGTTCCTGAGTAGTGTTTTGGGTTCCTGGATGGAATTTTGGGTTCCTGGATGGAATTTTGGGTTCCTGGGTGGAGTTTTGGGGTTTTGAGTGGAATTTTGGGGTTCCTGGATGGAATTTTGGGGTTCCTGGGTGGAATTTTGGGTTCCTGGATGGAATTTTGGGGTTCCTGGGTGGAGTTTTGGGTTCCTGGATGGAATTTTGGCTTCCTGAGTGGTTTTGATGGGTCCTGGGTGGGGTTTTGGGTTCCTGGATGGAATTTTGGGGTTCTGAGTGGAATTTTGGGTTCCTGGATGGAATTTTGGGTTCCTGGATGGAGTTTTGGGGTTCCTGGATGGAATTTTGGGGTTCTGAGTGGAATTTTGGGTTCCTGGATGGAATTTTGGGTTCCTGGATGGAGTTTTGGGGTTCTGGGTGTTGTTTTGGGTTCCTGGATGGAATTTTGGGTTCCTGGATGGAGCTTTGGGTTCCTGGGTGGAATTTTGGGGTTTTGAGTGGAATTTTGGGGTCCTGGATGGAATTTTGGGTTCCTGAGGGGAGTTTTGGGTTCCTGGATGGAATTTTGGGGGTCCTTGATGGAGTTTTGGGTTCCTGGATGGAATTTTGGGTTCCTGGATGGAATTTTGGGGTTCTGGATGGAATTTTGGGTTCCTGGATGGAATTTTGGGGTTCTGAGTGGAATTTTGGGTTCCTGGGTGGAATTTTGGGTTCCTGGATGGAGTTTTGGGTTCCTGGGTGGAATTTTGGGGTTCTGGGTGTCGTTTTGGGTTCCTGGATGGAATTTTGGGGTCCTGGATGGAGTTTTGGGTTCCTGGATGGAATTTTGGGGTTCTGGGTGAAGTTTTGGGGTCCTGGATGGGGTTTTGGGTTCCTGAGTGGAATTTTGGGGATCCTTGATGGAATTTTGGGGTTCTGGGTGAAGTTTTGGGGTTCTGGATGGAGTTTTGGGTTCCTGAGTGGTTTTGATGGGTCCTGAGTGGAGTTTTGGGTTCCTGGGTGGAATTTTGAGGTTCTGAGTGGTGTTTTGGGGTTCCTGGGTGGAGTTTTGGGGTTCTGGGTGTTGTTTTGGGTTCCTGGATGGAATTTTGGGTTCCTGAGGAAAGTTTTGGGTTCCTGGATGGAATTTTGGGTTCCTGGGTGGAGTTTTGGGTTCCTGGATGGAATTTTGGGTTCCTGGATGGAATTTTGGGGTTCCTGGGTGGAGTTTTGGGTTCCTGGATAGAATTTTGGGTTCCTGGATGGAATTTTGGGGTTCCTGGGTGGAGTTTTGGGTTCCTGGATAGAATTTTGGGTTCCTGAGTGGAATTTTGGGGGTCCTGGGTGGAGTTTTGGGTTCCTGGATGGAATTTTGGGTTCCTGGATGGAGTTTTGGGGTCCTGGATGGAATTTTGGGGGTCCTTGATGGAATTTGGGGGTCCTGGATGGAATTTTGGGGTCCTGAATGGAATTTTTGGTTCCTGGATGGAATTTTGGGGGTCCTGGGTGGTGTTTTGGGTTCCTGGATGGAATTTTGGGGGTCCTGGGTGGTGTTTTGGGTTCCTGGATGGAATTTTGGGGGTCCTGGGTGGTGTTTTGGGTTCCTGGATGGAATTTTGGGTTCCTGGATGTTGTTTTGGGTTCCTGGATGGAATTTTGGGTTCCTGGATGGAATTTTGGGGTTCTGGGTGGAATTTTGGGTTCCTGGATGGAATTTTGGGTTCCTGGGTGGAATTTTGGGTTCCTGGATGGAATTTTGGGGTTCTGGGTGTTGTTTTGGGTTCCTGGGTGGAATTTTGGGGTTCCTGGATGGAATTTTGGGGTTCTGAGTGGAATTTTGGGTTCCTGGATGGATTTTTGGGGTTCTGGGTGTTGTTTTGGGGTTCCTGGGTGGAATTTTGGGGTTCCTGGGTGGAGTTTTGGGGTCCTGGATGGAATTTTGGGGTTCCTGGGTGGAATTTTGGGTTCCTGAGTGGAGTTTTGGGGTCCTGGGTAGAGTTTTTTGGGGATTTGGGTGGTGTTTTGGGTTCCTGAGTAGAATTTTGGGGGTCCTTGATGGAATTTTGGGGTTCTGGGTGAAGTGTTGGGGTTCTGGATGGAATTTTGGGTTCCTGGATGGAGTTTTGGGTTCCTGGATGGAATTTTGAGGTTCTGAGTGGAGTTTTGGGTTCCTGGATGGAATTTTGGGGTTCTGGGTGGAATTTTGGGTTCCTGGACGGAATTTTGGGCTTCTGAGTGGTGTTTTGGGTTCCTGGATGGAATTTTGGGGTTCCTGGATGGAATTTTGGGTTCCTGGATGGAATTTTGGGTTCCTGGATGGAATTTTGGGGTTCCTGGGTGTTGTTTTGGGTTCCTGGATGGAATTTTGGGTTCCTGAGGGGAGTTTTGGGTTCCTGGATGGAATTTTGGGTTCCTGGATGGAATTTTGGGGTTCTGAGTGGAGTTTTGGGGTTCCTGGGAGCTGCTGGTGGCTCCGGGGCTCTCCTGGTGGCTCGGGGGTCTCCACGATGGTCACCGACCTGGCGCGGAGCTCCTCCATGGCCTCGGCCACGCGGTCGCTGTGGAGGTTGCCCTGGCGCCGGAGGCTCTCGCCGGCCTGCAGGACCAGCTGGACCTTCTGCAGGTTCAGCTCCAGCGTGGTGGTGAAGTCCTTGTGCTTCTTCAGCGCCTTGGTCACCCCTTCCACCGTGTCCGGCAGCTCGGCGTTGGCCAGGGTGGTCTCCTGGGAGGTTTGGTGGGGGTGGTGACCTCTGCCTTGCCCTTGGGTGGTCACCTCAATGCCATGGGAGATCCACCAGGAGCTGCTCCCACCCAAATCCATCAACCAGGACCTTCCACCACCCAAATCCATCAATGGGACCTTCCACCACCCAAATCCATCAATGGGACCTCCCACCACCCAAATCCATCAATGGGACCTTCCACCACCCAAATCCATCAATGGGACCTTCCACCACCCAAACCCATCAATGGGACCTCCCACCACCCAAATCCATCAACCGGGACCTTCCACCACCCAAATCCATCACCAGGACCTCCCACCACCCAAATCCATCAACCAGGACCTTCCATCACCCAAATCCATCAACCAGGACCTTCCACCACCCAAACCCATCAATGGGACCTCCCACCACCCAAACCCATCAACTGGGACGTTCTCTTCACCATTGTCCTCCTCACCCATCCATCATCTCCATCACCCAGGACCTTCTCCCACCCATGGTCCCCATCACCATTCATCATCTCCATCAGCCAGGACCTTCTCTGAACCATCATCCCCATCACCACTCATCATCTCCATCACCCAGGACCTTCTCCCACCCATTGTCCCCATCACCCATCATCTCCATCCCCATCCATCATCTCCATCACCCAGGACCTTCTCCCACCCGTTCCCATCACCACTCATCATCTCCACCACGCAGGACCTTCTCCCCCCCGCTGTCCCACCACCATCCATCATCTCCCCCAGCAGGACCTTCTCCCCCCACTGTCCCACCACCATCCATCATGTCCATCACCCAGGACCTTCTCCCACCCATTGTCCCCATCACTCATCCATCATCTCCACCACCCAGGACCTTCTCCCACCCATTGTCCCCATCAACATCCATCATCTCCATCAGGACCTTCTCTGAACCATCATCCCCATCAACACTCATCATCTCCACCACCTAGGACCTTCTCTGAACCACCATCTCCATCACCCAGGACCTTCTCCCCTCGCTGTCCCACCACCATCCATCATCTCCCCCACCCAGGACCTTCTCCCACCCGTTCCCATCATCACCCATCCATCATCTCCATCAACCAGGACCTTCTCCCACCCATTGTCCCCCTCACCACTCATCATCTCCATCAGGACCTTCTCTGAACCATCATCCCCATCACCATCCATCATCTCCATCACCCAGGACCTTCTCCCACCCATTGTCCCCATCACCATCCATCATCTCCACCACCAGGACCTTCTCTGAACCATCATCCCCATCACCCAGGACCTTCTCCCCCGCTGTCCCACCACCACCCATCATCTCCCCCAGCAGGACCTTCTCCCCTGCTGTCCCACCACCATCCATCATCTCCCCCAGCAGGACCTTCTCTGAACCACCATCTCCCCCAGCAGGACCTTCTCCCCCGCTGTCCCACCACCACCCATCATCTCCATCACCAGGACCTTCTCCCCCGCTGTCCCACCACTGCCGGACCTGCTTGCAGAGGAGCTTCTGGCACTGCTGCACGTCCCTCAGGAAGAGGTGGAAGACGTGGGACTGCACCAGGAGCTCCCTCCTCGTGTCCCAGCTCTGCAGGAGCTTCCCCCAGCCCGCGTCCAACTTCTGCAGCCACTGCTGGAGGGACAGGTGGGGCACCTCCATGTCCTCCAGGGCCAGCAGCTCGCTGGCCGCCTGGATCTTGGCGTAGTCCTCCTCGTAGCCGTTGATCTCCTCCTTGAGGGCCACGTGGACGTTCAGCAGCTTCTCGGCCTCGGCCAAGCTCTCGGGGACCTCCTCGGAGCCCACGGCCGCTTGGGTCTTCACCAACCACCCCAAGAAGTTGTCCAGGTCCTGGATGAACTGCTGGAGACGCCCGGCCACGGTCAAGGTGTCCTCGCAGCCTTGGAGGGTCCGTTTGAGGTTGTCCCACTCGTGGCCGATCTCCTCGAAGGGCAGCAGGATCTCCAGGGCGCGCTCGGGGTGGGCGGCGGCCAAGGTCTCGCCCTCCTGCTGGAGCTCCACCAGCCGTGGTTCCAGGGCCACCAGGGCGGCCTCCATGGTGGACAGGCGGCGCTGCAGGGCCAGGACCCCGCCCAGGTCGCTGCCACCGGACTGGGTGGCCTCGATGGTTCTTCTCTTCTCCCGCACCTGCTCCTTCATCTCGCTGCACTCCAGGAGGAAGTTCTGGATCTTCAGCACGGAGCTCAGCTGGCTCTTCTTGTTCTCCACCAGCTCCACCACCCGGTTCCACCTGGGGATGGGGACAGGAGCGAGGTGAGACCTCCACCGAGGTGGGACAGGGTCCACCAGGGTCAGCAGCAACCCCTGGGATGGGTTGGGGATGGTGGCCTGGAGACCTGGACCCCATGGGGACGTCCCACCAGACCTCAGGAAGGTTGAGACTCATTTCAGGACCCCCAGGGTGGGTTTGGATCATTGTCCTGGAGACCTGGACCCCATGGGGACGTCCCACCAGACCTCAGGAAGGTTGAGACTCATTTCAGGACCCCCAGGATGGGTTTGGATCGTTGTCCTGGAGATCCAGACCCCATGGGGACGTCCCACCACCGGAGAACCACAGGTGAGGGTCTCCAGGCAGCCCCACACAAAGCTCCTCCCACCAAGGAGACCTCAGGAAGGTTGAGACTCATTTCAGGACCCCCAGGATGGGTTGGGAATGGTGGCCTGGAGATCCGGACCCCATGGGGACGTCCCACCAGACCTCAGGAAGGTTGAGACTCATTTCAGGACCCCCAGGATGGGTTGGGAATGGTGGCCTGGAGATCTGGACCCCATGGGGACGTCCCACCAGACCTCAGGAAGGTTGAGACTCATTTCAGGACCCCCAGGATGGGTTTGGATCGTTGTCCTGGAGACCTGGACCCCATGGGGACGTCCCACCAGACCTCAGGAAGGTTAAGACTCATTTCAGGACCCCCAGGATGGATTTGGATCATTGTCCTGGAGACCTGGACCCCATGGGGACGTCCCACCAGACCTCAGGAAGGTTGAGACCCATTTCAGGACCCCCAGGGTGGGTTTGGATCGTTGTCCTGGAGATCCGGACCCCATGGGGACGTCCCACCACCGGAGAACCACAGGTGGGGATCTCCAGGCAGCCCCACACAAAGCTCCTCCCACCAAGGAGACCTCAGGAAGGTTGAGACTCATTTCAGGACCCCCAGGATGGGTTTGGATCATTGTCCTGGAGATCTGGACCCCATGGGGACGTCCCACCAGACCTCAGGAAGGTTGAGACTCATTTCAGGACCCTCAGGATGGGTTTGGATCATTGTCCTGGAGATCCAGACTCCATGGGGATGTCCCACCACCGGAGAACCACAGGTGGGGGTCTCCAGGCAGCCCCACACAAAGCTCCTCCCACCAAGGAGACCTCAGGAAGGTTGAGACTCATTTCAGGACCCCCAGGATGGGTTTGGATCATTGTCCTGGAGATCTGGACCCCATGGGGACGTCCCACCACCGGAGAACCACAGCTTGGAGGTCTCCAGGCAGCCCCACACAAAGCTCCTCCCACCAAGGAGACCTCAGGAAGGTTGAGACTCATTTCAGGACCCTTTAGGGTGGGTTTGGATCATTGTCCTGGAGACCTGGACCCCATGGGGACGTCCCACCAGACCTCAGGAAGGTTGAGACCCATTTCAGGACCCTCAGGATGGGTTGGGAATGGTGGCCTGGAGATCTGGACCCCATGGGGACGTCCCACCACCAGAGAACCACAGGTGGGGGTCTCCAGGCAGCCCCACACAAAGCTCCTCCCACCAAGGAGACCTCAGGAAGGTTGAGACTCATTTCAGGACCCCCAGGATGGGTTTGGATCGTTGTCCTGGAGATCCGGACCCCATGTGGACGTCCCACCACCGGAGAACCACAGCTTGGGGGTCTCCAGGCAGCCCCACCCAGGAGACCCCAAGAAGGTCAAGGTCCACCTCAGGTCACCCCCACACCCGTACCGGCTGTTGAGGTGGTCCTGGCAGGACCGGACCTCGTCCGAGCTGGGGTGGCCACCATCCACCAGCTGCTGCACCACCTGGTTGACGTCCAGGACGCGCCCCATGACGCTGTTCATCTCCTGGTCCAGACTCTCGAACCTGAGCAGACGGACACGGACGGTTCCACCACGGCACCAGAAACCTCAACGTCCATCCCCACCCCACCCCACCCCACCCCACCTGTGCTGGATCACCTCGACCTCATCCAGCTCCTCGGGCACCTCCATCTTCTCCAACCACTGCTCCTTCTCGTCCACCCACACCTCGCAGGCGTGGACCTCGCTGAACATGCGGTAGACGGCCAGAGCGTCCTGCAGCCACTGCGTCCTCAGCACGGCCACCTCGGCCACCTCTCCGTAGAGCTGCTCCACCTCCACCACGCGGATCTGGATGTCCACGCCCTGCCGGTGGTCGGGGGCCAGGAGAGCCAGGTGCTGGCGCAGGGCCAGGACGGCGGCGCGGGTCTTCTCCACCTGCTCCACCACGGCGCGGTGCTTGCGCAGGAGGGCCTGGCTGGAGTGGTCGTCGTGGCCGAAGTCCTCGCTGGACACGATGCGGTACGTGTCCTGCAGCCAGGCCACCAGGTCGTCCATCTCGGCGCTGAACTGGAAGAAGTTCATGGCGTCCTCCAAGCGTTGCTGGTGGAGTCCCGTCACCTCCTCCAGCTTCTTCCACCGCAAGCAGACTTCTCGCATCTTCTCCTGGATGCCCACGGAGCTGAAGGACTTCTTGGCCAGGATCTTCTCGCCTTTCTTCATGGTCTGGTGCAGCAGCGCCCGGCGGTTGCCCAGCTCGCCCAGCATGGTCTTGTGTTTGTTGGTCAAGGTCACCACGCTGCTGAGGTCGCGGCCGCAGGTCTTGGCCGCCAGGATCTTCTCCTTCTCGCGGATCCAGGCCTCGGCCTCCTCCATCTCCTGGAAGAAGGTCCAGAGCTGGCGGGAGTCCTCCAGCTCCTTCCTCCTCTTGGCCGCCAGCTCCTCCAGCTCCTCCAGGCACGTCTGGACGTGGTGGACGCGGTTGCAGATGATCTGGGGGTCGCAGGGTTGGTAGCCTGGGCCAGGAGAAGGGGCTTAGATGGTGGCACGGGGTGTCCAGGACGTGGTGGGGTCACCAGCCACGAGGTGTCCAGGGAAGGACCAGACGTGGCACCTGGGCTGTGGTCCACTCAAAGATCTCAGAGGGCTTTTCCAAGCTCATGGGTGCTATGGGGACTCTTGGAGGTGACCCATCAGGACCTTGGGTTGACCCTTCCCTGGTCCACCAAGACCATGGCTGACCTTTCCATGGTCCACCAAGACCTTGGCTGACCTTTGCATGGTCCACCAAGACCTTGGCTGACCTTTCCATGGTCCACCAAGACCTTGGATGACCTTTCCATGGTCCACCAAGACCTTGGATGACCTTTGCATGGTCCACCAAGACCTTGGCTGACCTTTGCATGGTCCACCAAGACCTTGGCTGATCTTCCCATGGTCCACCAAGACCTTGGATGACCTTTCCATGGTCCATCAAGACCTTGGATGACCTTTGCATGGTCCACCAAGACCTTGGCTGACCCTTCCATGGTCCATCAAGACCTCGGATGACCTTTCCATGGTCCATCAAGACCTTGGCTGACCTTTGCATGGTCCACCAAGACCTTGGCTGACCCTTCCATGATCCACCAAGACCTTGGCTGACCTTTCCATGGTCCACCAAGACCTTGGCTGACCTTTCCATGGTCCACCAAGACCTTGGCTGATCTTCCCATGGTCCACCAAGATCTTGGCTGACCTTTGCATGGTCCACCAAGACCTTGGCTGACCTTTGCATGGTCCATCAAAACCTCAGATGATCCTTCTATGGTCCACCAAGACCTTGGCTGACCTTAGCATGGTCCACCAAGACCTTGGCTGACCTTTTCATCGCCCACCAAAACCTCAGATGACCCTTCCATGGTCCATCAAGACCTTGGCTGACCTTTCCATGGTCCATCAAGACCTTGGATGACCCTTCCAAGGTCCACCAAGACCTTGGCTGACCCTTCCATGGTCCATCAAGACCTTGGCTGACCTTTTCATAGCCCACCAAAACCTCAGATGACCCTTCCATGGTCCACCAAGACCTTGGCTGACCTTTCCATGGTCCATCAAGACCTTGGCTGACCTTTGCATGGTCCACCAAGACCTTGGCTGACCTTTGCATGGCCCACCAAGACCTTGGCTGACCCTTCCATGGTCCATCAAGACCTTGGCTGATCTTCCCATGGTCCACCAAGACCTTGGCTGACCTTTTCATAGCCCACCAAAACCTCAGATGACCCTTCCATGGTCCACCAAGACCTTGGCTGACCCTTCCATGGTCCATCAAGACCTTGGCTGACCTTTCCATGGTCCATCAAGACCTCAGCTGACCTTTGCATGGTCCATCAAGACCTTGGCTGATCTTCCCATGGTCCATCAAAACCTCAGATGACCCTTCCATGGTCCATCAAGACCTTGGCTGTTCTTTCCATGGTCCATCAAAACCTCAGATGACCCTTCCATGGTCCATCAAGACCTTGGATGACCCTTCCGTGGTCCACCAAGACCTTGGCTGATCTTCCCATGGTCCATCAAGACCTTGGCTGACCTTTGCATGGTCCACCAAGACCTTGGCTGACCTTTGCATGGTCCACCAAGACCTTGGCTGACCTTTCCATGGTCCACCAAGACCTTGGCTGACCCTTCCATGGTCCACCAAAACCTCAGATGACCCTTCCATGGTCCATCAAAACCTTGGCTGACCTTTGCATGGTCCATCAAGACCTTGGATGACCCTTCCATGGTCCATCAAGACCTTGGCTGACCTTTGCATGGTCCAACAAGACCTTGGCTGACCTTTCCATGGTCCACCAAGACCTTGGATGACCCTTCCATGGTCCACCAAGACCCTGGTGGCCCTTCCCAAGGGTCCCTCCCCCTCCCTGGTCACCCGCCCTGGTGGCCCCGTTACCGTCCAGCTCGGAGAACTTGAGTGCGGCGGCGTTGAGGGCCTGGACACGTTCGGTCTGGGCCGCGATGTCGGCCTCCAGCAGCCCGTGCTTCTGCAGGAGGTCCTCAACCTCCAGCAGATGCTTCCCCAAATCCTTGGAGACCAGAAGAACCTGGAGAAGAACCAAACCGCGTCACCCATCACCACCGGAGCTTCGCCGGGCCGCCGAATCTTCTCGGTGCTTACCTGCATCTCCTCCATCCAGTCGATCATGTAGACCATCTCCTGGAAGATCTTCTGCAGCGCCAGGTTCTGCTCGAGGCGGGCGCGGCGGGCGCGGAGCAGCTCGGTCAGCAGCGCCCACTGCCGCAGGACGTTGTCCTTCTGGGCGCCGATGCGCCGCGTGTCGTAGTAGCCCTCGGACTCCATCTCCAGGGCCAGCTCCACCACCACCTGGATGCGCTCCTGGTACGAGGAGATGTCGGCCTCGATGGCCTCGTGCTTCTTCATGGCCGCCTCCACCGCCGGCAGGTCGTAGCCGAAGTTGTCCTGAAGGGGAGGAGTGGGGTCCTCAGCGGTCCAGGAGGACGTCGAGGAGGTCCCACCAGTCCTCCGTGGTCAATGAGGAGGACAAGGAGGTCCAACCCCCTCTCCGTGGTCATGGAGGTCCCACCAGTCCACCATAACCAAGGAGGTCCAACCCCCTCTCCGTGGTCAAGGAGGAGGTCGAGGTGGTCCCACCAGTGAGGAGGCCAATGAGGTCCAACCCCCTCTCCGTGGTCATGGAGGTCCCACCAGTCCTCCATGGTCAATGAGGAGGACAAGGAGGTCCAACCCGCTCTCCATGGTCATGGAGGTCCCACCAGTCCTCCATGGTCAATGAGGAGGACAAGGAGGTCCAACCCGCTCTCCATGGTCATGGAGGTCCCACCAGTCCACCATAACCAAGGAGGTCCAACCCCCTCTCCATGGTCAAGGAGGTCCCACCAGTCCACCATAACCAAGGAGGTCCAACCCCCTCTCTGTGGTCAAGGAGGAGGTTGAGGAGGTCCCACCAGTCCTCCGTGGTCAATGAGGAGGCCAATGAGGTCCAACCCGCTCTCCGTGGTCATGGAGGTTCCACCAATCCACCATAACCAAAGAGGTCCAACCCCCTCTCCATGGTCAAGGAGGAGGTCAAGGAGGTCCCACCAGACCTCCACGGTCAATGAGGAGGACAAGGAGGTCCAACCCCTTCTCTGTGGTCATGGAGGTCCCACCAGTCCACCATAACCAAGGAGGTCCAAACCCTTCTCCATGGTCGAGAAGGCCAACGAGGTCCAACCATCCCTCCCCTGGTCAAGGAGGTCCCACCACCTCTCCATGGTCAATGAGGAGGTCAAAAAGGTCCAGCGCCCTCTCCACGGTCAAGGAGGAGATCAAAGATGTCCAACCATCTCCCCCCATTCAAGGAGGACTCCAAGGAGTTCCCACCATCCCCAACGAGTTCCCACCATCCCCAACGAGGTCCCACCACCCACCACCCCACCCAGGGATTGTCCCACCCCAAGCTGAAGGTCCTCATGACCCCTCCCACCCCACCCCACC